>NW_026123826.1:0-300000 GCF_025177605.1 Cucumis melo
CTCGTTGGAAGCTTCGGCCATCTTTTGGACCGTTTTGGGTCGCACCACAGTTCTCCCTCCAACGAGCTCGCTTCCCGACCTATACCTCCGGAAAACGTGTCAGGGAGCATGCCAGGAGTGTGGGTTGAAGTCCTCGGAGCACGAGACCCGAAGATCGAAAGACTTATGACCAATACGGAGCAAAGGGAAGAAACCGTCGGGGGACCGCTTTTTACCCCAGGACGAGAAAACTGAGTCCGGGGCATTCCCGCTCGCGTTTTCTTGGGACGAGCACCGGAAGTCCTCGAGCTCAGCCCGTTTCCTTCGCTGCAAGTGCATTTCCAGTGGTTTCTGACACCGGACGAGCGTTCGCCACTCGTTGGAAGCTTCGGCCATCTTTTGGACCGTTTTGGGTCGCACCACAGTTCTCCCTCCAACGAGCTCGCTTCCCGACCTATACCTCCGGAAAACGTGTCAGGGAGCATGCCAGGAGTGTGGGTTGAAGTCCTCGGAGCACGAGACCCGAAGATCGAAAGACTTATGACCAATACGGAGCAAAGGGAAGAAACCGTCGGGGGACCGCTTTTTACCCCAGGACGAGAAAACTGAGTCCGGGGCATTCCCGCTCGCGTTTTCTTGGGACGAGCACCGGAAGTCCTCGAGCTCAGCCCGTTTCCTTCGCTGCAAGTGCATTTCCAGTGGTTTCTGACACCGGACGAGCGTTCGCCACTCGTTGGAAGCTTCGGCCATCTTTTGGACCGTTTTGGGTCGCACCACAGTTCTCCCTCCAACGAGCTCGCTTCCCGACCTATACCTCCGGAAAACGTGTCAGGGAGCATGCCAGGAGTGTGGGTTGAAGTCCTCGGAGCACGAGACCCGAAGATCGAAAGACTTATGACCAATACGGAGCAAAGGGAAGAAACCGTCGGGGGACCGCTTTTTACCCCAGGACGAGAAAACTGAGTCCGGGGCATTCCCGCTCGCGTTTTCTTGGGACGAGCACCGGAAGTCCTCGAGCTCAGCCCGTTTCCTTCGCTGCAAGTGCATTTCCAGTGGTTTCTGACACCGGACGAGCGTTCGCCACTCGTTGGAAGCTTCGGCCATCTTTTGGACCGTTTTGGGTCGCACCACAGTTCTCCCTCCAACGAGCTCGCTTCCCGACCTATACCTCCGGAAAACGTGTCAGGGAGCATGCCAGGAGTGTGGGTTGAAGTCCTCGGAGCACGAGACCCGAAGATCGAAAGACTTATGACCAATACGGAGCAAAGGGAAGAAACCGTCGGGGGACCGCTTTTTACCCCAGGACGAGAAAACTGAGTCCGGGGCATTCCCGCTCGCGTTTTCTTGGGACGAGCACCGGAAGTCCTCGAGCTCAGCCCGTTTCCTTCGCTGCAAGTGCATTTCCAGTGGTTTCTGACACCGGACGAGCGTTCGCCACTCGTTGGAAGCTTCGGCCATCTTTTGGACCGTTTTGGGTCGCACCACAGTTCTCCCTCCAACGAGCTCGCTTCCCGACCTATACCTCCGGAAAACGTGTCAGGGAGCATGCCAGGAGTGTGGGTTGAAGTCCTCGGAGCACGAGACCCGAAGATCGAAAGACTTATGACCAATACGGAGCAAAGGGAAGAAACCGTCGGGGGACCGCTTTTTACCCCAGGACGAGAAAACTGAGTCCGGGGCATTCCCGCTCGCGTTTTCTTGGGACGAGCACCGGAAGTCCTCGAGCTCAGCCCGTTTCCTTCGCTGCAAGTGCATTTCCAGTGGTTTCTGACACCGGACGAGCGTTCGCCACTCGTTGGAAGCTTCGGCCATCTTTTGGACCGTTTTGGGTCGCACCACAGTTCTCCCTCCAACGAGCTCGCTTCCCGACCTATACCTCCGGAAAACGTGTCAGGGAGCATGCCAGGAGTGTGGGTTGAAGTCCTCGGAGCACGAGACCCGAAGATCGAAAGACTTATGACCAATACGAGAGCAAAGGGAAGAAACCGTCGGGGGACCGCTTTTTACCCCAGGACGAGAAAACTGAGTCCGGGGCATTCCCGCTCGCGTTTTCTTGGGACGAGCACCGGAAGTCCTCGAGCTCAGCCCGTTTCCTTCGCTGCAAGTGCATTTCCAGTGGTTTCTGACACCGGACGAGCGTTCGCCACTCGTTGGAAGCTTCGTGGAAGCTTCGGCCATCTTTTGGACCGTTTTGGGTCGCACCACAGTTCTCCCTCCAACGAGCTCGCTTCCCGACCTATACCTCCGGAAAACGTGTCAGGGAGCATGCCAGGAGTGTGGGTTGAAGTCCTCGGAGCACGAGACCCGAAGATCGAAAGACTTATGACCAATACGGAGCAAAGGGAAGAAACCGTCGGGGGACCCGCTTTTTACCCCAGGACGAGAAAACTGAGTCCGGGGCATTCCCGCTCGCGTTTTCTTGGGACGAGCACCGGAAGTCCTCGAGCTCAGCCCCGTTTCCTTCGCTGCAAGTGCATTTCCAGTGGTTTCTGACACCGGACGAGCGTTCGCCACTCGTTGGAAGCTTCGGCCATCTTTTGGACCGTTTTGGGTCGCACCACAGTTCTCCCTCCAACGAGCTCGCTTCCCGACCTATACCTCCGGAAAACGTGTCAGGGAGCATGCCAGGAGTGTGGGTTGAAGTCCTCGGAGCACGAGACCCGAAGATCGAAAGACTTATGACCAATACGGAGCAAAGGGAAGAAACCGTCGGGGGACCGCTTTTTACCCCAGGACGAGAAAACTGAGTCCGGGGCATTCCCGCTCGCGTTTTCTTGGGACGAGCACCGGAAGTCCTCGAGCTCAGCCCGTTTCCTTCGCTGCAAGTGCATTTCCAGTGGTTTCTGACACCGGACGAGCGTTCGCCCACTCGTTGGAAGCTTCGGCCATCTTTTGGACCGTTTTGGGTCGCACCACAGTTCTCCCTCCAACGAGCTCGCTTCCCGACCTATACCTCCGGAAAACGTGTCAGGGAGCATGCCAGGAGTGTGGGTTGAAGTCCTCGGAGCACGAGACCCGAAGATCGAAAGACTTATGACCAATACGGAGCAAAGGGAAGAAACCGTCGGGGGGACCGCTTTTTACCCCAGGACGAGAAAACTGAGTCCGGGGCATTCCCGCTCCGCGTTTTCTTGGGACGAGCACCGGAAGTCCTCGAGCTCAGCCCGTTTCCTTCGCTGCAAGTGCATTTCCAGTGGTTTCTGACACCGGACGAGCGTTCGCCACTCGTTGGAAGCTTCGGCCATCTTTTGGACCGTTTTGGGTCGCACCACAGTTCTCCCTCCAACGAGCTCGCTTCCCGACCTATACCTCCGGAAAACGTGTCAGGGAGCATGCCAGGAGTGTGGGTTGAAGTCCTCGGAGCACGAGACCCGAAGATCGAAAGACTTATGACCAATACGGAGCAAAGGGAAGAAACCGTCGGGGGGACCGCTTTTTACCCCAGGACGAGAAAACTGAGTCCGGGGCATTCCCGCTCGCGTTTTCTTGGGACGAGCACCGGAAGTCCTCGAGCTCAGCCCGTTTCCTTCGCTGCAAGTGCATTTCCAGTGGTTTCTGACACCGGACGAGCGTTCGCCACTCGTTGGAAGCTTCGGCCATCTTTTGGACCGTTTTGGGTCGCACCACAGTTCTCCCTCCAACGAGCTCGCTTCCCCGACCTATACCTCCGGAAAACGTGTCAGGGAGCATGCCAGGAGTGTGGGTTGAAGTCCTCGGAGCACGAGACCCGAAGATCGAAAGACTTATGACCAATACGGAGCAAAGGGAAGAAAACCGTCGGGGGACCGCTTTTTACCCCAGGACGAGAAAACTGAGTCCGGGGCATTCCCGCTCGCGTTTTCTTGGGGACGAGCACCGGAAGTCCTCGAGCTCAGCCCGTTTCCTTCGCTGCAAGTGCATTTCCAGTGGTTTCTGACACCGGACGAGCGTTCGCCACTCGTTGGAAGCTTCGGCCATCTTTTGGACCGTTTTGGGTCGCACCACAGTTCTCCCTCCAACGAGCTCGCTTCCCGACCTATACCTCCGGAAAACGTGTCAGGGAGCATGCCAGGAGTGTGGGTTGAAGTCCTCGGAGCACGAGACCCGAAGATCGAAAGACTTATGACCAATACGGAGCAAAGGGAAGAAACCGTCGGGGGACCGCTTTTTACCCCAGGACGAGAAAACTGAGTCCGGGGCATTCCCGCTCGCGTTTTCTTGGGACGAGCACCGGAAGTCCTCGAGCTCAGCCCGTTTCCTTCGCTGCAAGTGCATTTCCAGTGGTTTCTGACACCGGACGAGCGTTCGCCACTCGTTGGAAGCTTCGGCCATCTTTTGGACCGTTTTGGGTCGCACCACAGTTCTCCCTCCAACGAGCTCGCTTCCCGACCTATACCTCCGGAAAACGTGTCAGGGAGCATGCCAGGAGTGTGGGTTGAAGTCCTCGGAGCACGAGACCCGAAGATCGAAAGACTTATGACCAATACGGAGCAAAGGGAAGAAACCGTCGGGGGACCGCTTTTTACCCCCAGGACGAGAAAACTGAGTCCGGGGCATTCCCCGCTCCGCGTTTTCTTGGGACGAGAACCGGAAGTCCCTCGAGCTCAGCCCGTTTCCTTCGCTGCAAGTGCATTTCCAGTGGTCTCTAACACCGGACGAGCGTTCGCCACTCGTTGGAAGCTTCGGCCATCTTTTGGACCGTTTTGGGTCGCACCACAGTTCTCCCTCCAACGAGCTCGCTTCCCGACCTATACCTCCGGAAAACGTGTCAGGGAGCATGCCAGGAGTGTGGGTTGAAGTCCTCGGAGCACGGAGACCCGAAGATCGAAAGACTTATGACCAATACGGAGCAAAGGGAAGAAACCGTCGGGGGACCGCTTTTTACCCCAGGACGAGAAAACTGAGTCCGGGGCATTCCCGCTCGCGTTTTCTTGGGACGAGCACCGGAAGTCCTCGAGCTCAGCCCGTTTCCTTCGCTGCAAGTGCATTTCCAGTGGTTTCTGACACCGGACGAGCGTTCGCCACTCGTTGGAAGCTTCGGCCATCTTTTGGACCGTTTTGGGTCGCACCACAGTTCTCCCTCCAACGAGCTCGCTTCCCGACCTATACCTCCGGAAAACGTGTCAGGGAGCATGCCAGGAGTGTGGGTTGAAGTCCTCGGAGCACGAGACCCGAAGATCGAAAGACTTATGACCAATACGGAGCAAAGGGAAGAAACCGTCGGGGGACCGCTTTTTACCCCAGGACGAGAAAACTGAGTCCGGGGCATTCCCGCTCGCGTTTTCTTGGGACGAGCACCGGAAGTCCTCGAGCTCAGCCCGTTTCCTTCGCTGCAAGTGCATTTCCAGTGGTTTCTGACACCGGACGAGCGTTCGCCACTCGTTGGAAGCTTCGGCCATCTTTTGGACCGTTTTGGGTCGCACCACAGTTCTCCCTCCAACGAGCTCGCTTCCCGACCTATACCTCCGGAAAACGTGTCAGGGAGCATGCCAGGAGTGTGGGTTGAAGTCCTCGGAGCACGAGACCCGAAGATCGAAAGACTTATGACCAATACGGAGCAAAGGGAAGAAACCGTCGGGGGACCGCTTTTTACCCCAGGACGAGAAAACTGAGTCCGGGGCATTCCCGCTCGCGTTTTCTTGGGACGAGCACCGGAAGTCCTCGAGCTCAGCCCGTTTCCTTCGCTGCAAGTGCATTTCCAGTGGTTTCTGACACCGGACGAGCGTTCGCCACTCGTTGGAAGCTTCGGCCATCTTTTGGACCGTTTTAGGTCGCACCACAGTTCTCCCTCCAACGAGCTCGCTTCCCGACCTATACCTCCGGAAAACGTGTCAGGGAGCATGCCAGGAGTGTGGGTTGAAGTCCTCGGACCACGAGACCCGAAGATCGAAAGACTTATGACCAATACGGAGCAAAGGGAAGAAACCGTCGGGGGACCGCTTTTTACCCCAGGACGAGAAAACTGAGTCCGGGGCATTCCCGCTCGCGTTTTCTTGGGACGAGAACCGGAAGTCCTCGAGCTCAGCCCGTTTCCTTCGCTGCAAGTGCATTTCCAGTGGTCTCTAACACCGGACGAGCGTTCGCCACTCGTTGGAAGCTTCGGCCATCTTTTGGACCGTTTTGGGTCGCACCACAGTTCTCCCTCCAACGAGCTCGCTTCCCGACCTATACCTCCGGAAAACGTGTCAGGGAGCATGCCAGGAGTGTGGGTTGAAGTCCTCGGAGCACGAGACCCGAAGATCGAAAGACTTATGACCAATACGGAGCAAAGGGAAGAAACCGTCGGGGGACCGCTTTTTACCCCAGGACGAGAAAACTGAGTCCGGGGCATTCCCGCTCGCGTTTTCTTGGGACGAGCACCGGAAGTCCTCGAGCTCAGCCCGTTTCCTTCGCTGCAAGTGCATTTCCAGTGGTTTCTGACACCGGACGAGCGTTCGCCACTCGTTGGAAGCTTCGGCCATCTTTTGGACCGTTTTGGGTCGCACCACAGTTCTCCCTCCAACGAGCTCGCTTCCCGACCTATACCTCCGGAAAACGTGTCAGGGAGCATGCCAGGAGTGTGGGTTGAAGTCCTCGGAGCACGAGACCCGAAGATCGAAAGACTTATGACCAATACGGAGCAAAGGGAAGAAACCGTCGGGGGACCGCTTTTTACCCCAGGACGAGAAAACTGAGTCCGGGGCATTCCCGCTCGCGTTTTCTTGGGACGAGCACCGGAAGTCCTCGAGCTCAGCCCGTTTCCTTCGCTGCAAGTGCATTTCCAGTGGTTTCTGACACCGGACGAGCGTTCGCCACTCGTTGGAAGCTTCGGCCATCTTTTGGACCGTTTTGGGTCGCACCACAGTTCTCCCTCCAACGAGCTCGCTTCCCGACCTATACCTCCGGAAAACGTGTCAGGGAGCATGCCAGGAGTGTGGGTTGAAGTCCTCGGAGCACGAGACCCGAAGATCGAAAGACTTATGACCAATACGGAGCAAAGGGAAGAAACCGTCGGGGGACCGCTTTTTACCCCAGGACGAGAAAACTGAGTCCGGGGCATTCCCGCTCGCGTTTTCTTGGGACGAGCACCGGAAGTCCTCGAGCTCAGCCCGTTTCCTTCGCTGCAAGTGCATTTCCAGTGGTTTCTGACACCGGACGAGCGTTCGCCACTCGTTGGAAGCTTCGGCCATCTTTTGGACCGTTTTGGGTCGCACCACAGTTCTCCCTCCAACGAGCTCGCTTCCCGACCTATACCTCCGGAAAACGTGTCAGGGAGCATGCCAGGAGTGTGGGTTGAAGTCCTCGGAGCACGAGACCCGAAGATCGAAAGACTTATGACCAATACGGAGCAAAGGGAAGAAACCGTCGGGGGACCGCTTTTTACCCCAGGACGAGAAAACTGAGTCCGGGGCATTCCCGCTCGCGTTTTCTTGGGACGAGCACCGGAAGTCCTCGAGCTCAGCCCGTTTCCTTCGCTGCAAGTGCATTTCCAGTGGTTTCTGACACCGGACGAGCGTTCGCCACTCGTTGGAAGCTTCGGCCATCTTTTGGACCGTTTTGGGTCGCACCACAGTTCTCCCTCCAACGAGCTCGCTTCCCGACCTATACCTCCGGAAAACGTGTCAGGGAGCATGCCAGGAGTGTGGGTTGAAGTCCTCGGAGCACGAGACCCGAAGATCGAAAGACTTATGACCAATACGGAGCAAAGGGAAGAAACCGTCGGGGGACCGCTTTTTACCCCAGGACGAGAAAACTGAGTCCGGGGCATTCCCGCTCGCGTTTTCTTGGGACGAGCACCGGAAGTCCTCGAGCACAGCCCGTTTCCTTCGCTGCAAGTGCATTTCCAGTGGTTTCTGACACCGGACGAGCGTTCGCCACTCGTTGGAAGCTTCGGCCATCTTTTGGACCGTTTTGGGTCGCACCACAGTTCTCCCTCCAACGAGCTCGCTTCCCGACCTATACCTCCGGAAAACGTGTCAGGGAGCATGCCAGGAGTGTGGGTTGAAGTCCTCGGAGCACGAGACCCGAAGATCGAAAGACTTATGACCAATACGGAGCAAAGGGAAGAAACCGTCGGGGGACCGCTTTTTACCCCAGGACGAGAAAACTGAGTCCGGGGCATTCCCGCTCGCGTTTTCTTGGGACGAGCACCGGAAGTCCTCGAGCTCAGCCCGTTTCCTTCGCTGCAAGTGCATTTCCAGTGGTTTCTGACACCGGACGAGCGTTCGCCACTCGTTGGAAGCTTCGGCCATCTTTTGGACCGTTTTGGGTCGCACCACAGTTCTCCCTCCAACGAGCTCGCTTCCCGACCTATACCTCCGGAAAACGTGTCAGGGAGCATGCCAGGAGTGTGGGTTGAAGTCCTCGGAGCACGAGACCCGAGGATCGAAAGACTTATGACCAATACGGAGCAAAGGGAAGAAACCGTCGGGGGACCGCTTTTTACCCCAGGACGAGAAAACTGAGTCCGGGGCATTCCCGCTCGCGTCTTCTTGGGACGAGCACCGGAAGTCCTCGAGCTCAGCCCGTTTCCTTCGCTGCAAGTGCATTTCCAGTGGTTTCTGACACCGGACGAGCGTTCGCCACTCGTTGGAAGCTTCGGCCATCTTTTGGACCGTTTTGGGTCGCACCACAGTTCTCCCTCCAACGAGCTCGCTTCCCGACCTATACCTCCGGAAAACGTGTCAGGGAGCATGCCAGGAGTGTGGGTTGAAGTCCTCGGAGCACGAGACCCGAGGATCGAAAGACTTATGACCAATACGGAGCAAAGGGAAGAAACCGTCGGGGGACCGCTTTTTACCCCAGGACGAGAAAACTGAGTCCGGGGCATTCCCGCTCGCGTCTTCTTGGGACGAGCACCGGAAGTCCTCGAGCTCAGCCCGTTTCCTTCGCTGCAAGTGCATTTCCAGTGGTTTCTGACACCGGACGAGCGTTCGCCACTCGTTGGAAGCTTCGGCCATCTTTTGGACCGTTTTGGGTCGCACCACAGTTCTCCCTCCAACGAGCTCGCTTCCCGACCTATACCTCCGGAAAACGTGTCAGGGAGCATGCCAGGAGTGTGGGTTGAAGTCCTCGGAGCACGAGACCCGAAGATCGAAAGACTTATGACCAATACGGAGCAAAGGGAAGAAACCGTCGGGGGACCGCTTTTTACCCCAGGACGAGAAAACTGAGTCCGGGGCATTCCCGCTCGCGTTTTCTTGGGACGAGCACCGGAAGTCCTCGAGCTCAGCCCGTTTCCTTCGCTGCAAGTGCATTTCCAGTGGTTTCTGACACCGGACGAGCGTTCGCCACTCGTTGGAAGCTTCGGCCATCTTTTGGACCGTTTTGGGTCGCACCACAGTTCTCCCTCCAACGAGCTCGCTTCCCGACCTATACCTCCGGAAAACGTGTCAGGGAGCATGCCAGGAGTGTGGGTTGAAGTCCTCGGAGCACGAGACCCGAAGATCGAAAGACTTATGACCAATACGGAGCAAAGGGTAGAAACCGTCGGGGGACCGCTTTTTACCGCAGGACTAGAAAACTGAGTCCGGGGCATTCCCGCTCGCGTTTTCTTGGGACGAGCACCGGAAGTCCTCGAGCTCAGCCCGTTTCCTTCGCTGCAAGTGCATTTCCAGTGGTTTCTGACACCGGACGAGCGTTCGCCACTCGTTGGAAGCTTCGGCCATCTTTTGGACCGTTTTGGGTCGCACCACAGTTCTCCGTCCAACGAGCTCGCTTCCCGACCTATACCTCCGGAAAACGTGTCAGGGAGCATGCCAGGAGTGTGGGTTGAAGTCCTCGGACCACGAGACCCGAAGATCGAAACACTTATGACCAATACGGAGCAAAGGGAAGAAACCGTCGGGGGACCGCTTTTTACCCCAGGACGAGAAAACTGAGTCCGGGGCATTCCCGCTCGCGTTTTCTTGGGACGAGCACCGGAAGTCCTCGAGCTCAGCCCGTTTCCTTCGCTGCAAGTGTATTTCCAGTGGTTTCTGACAACGGACGAGCGTTCGCCACTCGTTGGAAGCTTCGGCCATCTTTTGGACCGTTTTGGGTCGCACCACAGTTCTCCCTCCAACGAGCTCGCTTCCCGACCTATACCTCCGGAAAACGTGTCAGGGAGCATGCCAGGAGTGTGGGTTGAAGTCCTTGGAGCACGAGACCCGAAGATCGAAAGACTTATGACCAATACGGAGCAAAGGGAAGAAACCGTCGGGGGACCGCTTTTGACCCCAGGACGAGAAAACTGAGTCCGGGGCATTCCCGCTCGCGTTTTCTTGGGACGAGCACCGGAAGTCCTCGAGCTCAGCCCGTTTCCTTCGCTGCAAGTGCATTTCCAGTGGTTTCTGACACCGGACGAGCGTTCGCCACTCGTTGGAAGCTTCGGCCATCTTTTGGACCGTTTTGGGTCGCACCACAGTTCTCCCTCCAACGAGCTCGCTTCCCGACCTATACCTCCGGAAAACGTGTCAGGGAGCATGCCAGGAGTGTGGGTTGAAGTCCTCGGAGCACGAGACCCGAAGATCGAAAGACTTATGACCAATACGGAGCAAAGGGAAGAAACCGTCGGGGGACCGCTTTTTACCCCAGGACGAGAAAACTGAGTCCGGGGCATTCCCGCTCGCGTTTTCTTGGGACGAGCACCGGAAGTCCTCGAGCTCAGCCCGTTTCCTTCGCTGCAAGTGCATTTCCAGTGGTTTCTGACACCGGACGAGCGTTCGCCACTCGTTGGAAGCTTCGGCCATCTTTTGGACCGTTTTGGGTCGCACCACAGTTCTCCCTCCAACGAGCTCGCTTCCCGACCTATACCTCCGGAAAACGTGTCAGGGAGCATGCCAGGAGTGTGGGTTGAAGTCCTCGGAGCACGAGACCCGAAGATCGAAAGACTTATGACCAATACGGAGCAAAGGGTAGAAACCGTCGGGGGACCGCTTTTTACCGCAGGACTAGAAAACTGAGTCCGGGGCATTCCCGCTCGCGTTTTCTTGGGACGAGCACCGGAAGTCCTCGAGCTCAGCCCGTTTCCTTCGCTGCAAGTGCATTTCCAGTGGTTTCTGACACCGGACGAGCGTTCGCCACTCGTTGGAAGCTTCGGCCATCTTTTGGACCGTTTTGGGTCGCACCACAGTTCTCCGTCCAACGAGCTCGCTTCCCGACCTATACCTCCGGAAAACGTGTCAGGGAGCATGCCAGGAGTGTGGGTTGAAGTCCTCGGACCACGAGACCCGAAGATCGAAAGACTTATGACCAATACGGAGCAAAGGGAAGAAACCGTCGGGGGACCGCTTTTTACCCCAGGACGAGAAAACTGAGTCCGGGGCATTCCCGCTCGCGTTTTCTTGGGACGAGCACCGGAAGTCCTCGAGCTCAGCCCGTTTCCTTTGCTGCAAGTGCATTTCCAGTGGTTTCTGACACCGGACGAGCGTTCGCCACTCGTTGGAAGCTTCGGCCATCTTTTGGACCGTTTTGGGTCGCACCACAGTTCTCCGTCCAACGAGCTCGCTTCCCGACCTATACCTCCGGAAAACGTGTCAGGGAGCATGCCAGGAGTGTGGGTTGAAGTCCTCGGAGCACGAGACCCGAAGATCGAAAGACTTATGACCAATACGGAGCAAAGGGAAGAAACCGTCGGGGGACCGCTTTTTACCCCAGGACGAGAAAACTGAGTCCGGGGCATTCCCGCTCGCGTTTTCTTGGGACGAGCACCGGAAGTCCTCGAGCTCAGCCCGTTTCCTTCGCTGCAAGTGCATTTCCAGTGGTTTCTGACACCGGACGAGCGTTCGCCACTCGTTGGAAGCTTCGGCCATCTTTTGGACCGTTTTGGGTCGCACCACAGTTCTCCGTCCAACGAGCTCGCTTCCCGACCTATACCTCCGGAAAACGTGTCAGGGAGCATGCCAGGAGTGTGGGTTGAAGTCCTCGGAGCACGAGACCCGAAGATCGAAAGACTTATGACCAATACGGAGCAAAGGGAAGAAACCGTCGGGGGACCGCTTTTGACCCCAGGACGAGAAAACTGAGTCCGGGGCATTCCCGCTCGCGTTTTCTTGGGACGAGCACCGGAAGTCCTCGAGCTCAGCCCGTTTCCTTCGCTGCAAGTGCATTTCCAGTGGTTTCTGACACCGGACGAGCGTTCGCCACTCGTTGGAAGCTTCGGCCATCTTTTGGACCGTTTTGGGTCGCACCACAGTTCTCCCTCCAACGAGCTCGCTTCCCGACCTATACCTCCGGAAAACGTGTCAGGGAGCATGCCAGGAGTGTGGGTTGAAGTCCTCGGAGCACGAGACCCGAAGATCGAAAGACTTATGACCAATACGGAGCAAAGGGAAGAAACCGTCGGGGGACCGCTTTTTACCCCAGGACGAGAAAACTGAGTCCGGGGCATTCCCGCTCGCGTTTTCTTGGGACGAGCACCGGAAGTCCTCGAGCTCAGCCCGTTTCCTTCGCTGCAAGTGCATTTCCAGTGGTTTCTGACACCGGACGAGCGTTCGCCACTCGTTGGAAGCTTCGGCCATCTTTTGGACCGTTTTGGGTCGCACCACAGTTCTCCCTCCAACGAGCTCGCTTCCCGACCTATACCTCCGGAAAACGTGTCAGGGAGCATGCCAGGAGTGTGGGTTGAAGTCCTCGGAGCACGAGACCCGAAGATCGAAAGACTTATGACCAATACGGAGCAAAGGGAAGAAACCGTCGGGGGACCGCTTTTTACCCCAGGACGAGAAAACTGAGTCCGGGGCATTCCCGCTCGCGTTTTCTTGGGACGAGCACCGGAAGTCCTCGAGCTCAGCCCGTTTCCTTCGCTGCAAGTGCATTTCCAGTGGTTTCTGACACCGGACGAGCGTTCGCCACTCGTTGGAAGCTTCGGCCATCTTTTGGACCGTTTTGGGTCGCACCACAGTTCTCCCTCCAACGAGCTCGCTTCCCGACCTATACCTCCGGAAAACGTGTCAGGGAGCATTCCAGGAGTGTGAATGGAAGTCCTCGGAGCACGAGACCCGAAGATCGAAAGACTTATGACCAATACGGAGCAAAAGGAAGAAACCGTCGGAGGACCGCTTTTTACCCCAGGACGAGAAAACTGAGTCCGGGGCATTCCCGCTCGCGTTTTCTTGGGACGAGCACTGGAAGTCCTCGAGCTCAGCCCGTTTCCTTCGCTGCAAGTGCATTTCCAGTGGTTTCTGACACCGGACGAGCGTTCGCCACTCATTGGAAGCTTCGGCCATCTTTTGGACCGTTTTGGGTCGCACCACAGTTCTCCCTCCAACGAGCTCGCTTCCCGACCTATACCTTCGTAAAACGTGTCAGGGAGCATGCCAGGAGTGTGGGTTGAAGTCCTCGGAGCACGAGACCCGAAGATCAAAAGACTTATGACCAATACGGAGCAAAGCCGCTTTTTACCCCAGGACGAGAAAACTGAGTCCGGGGCATTCCCGCTCGCGTTTTCTTGGGACGAGCACCGGAAGTCCTCGAGCTCAGCCCGTTTCCTTCGCTGCAAGTGCATTTCTAGTGGTTTCTGACACCGGACGAGCGTTCGCCACTCGTTGGAAGCTTCGGCCATCTTTTGGACCGTTTTGGGTCGCACCACAGTTCTCCCTCCAACGAGCTCGCTTCCCGACCTATACCTCCGGAAAACGTGTCAGGGAGCATGCCAGGAGTGTGGGTTGAAGTCCTCGGAGCACGAGACCCGAAGATCGAAAGACTTATGACCAATACGGAGCAAAGGGAAGAAACCGTCGGGGGACCGCTTTTTACCCTAGGACGAGAAAACTGAGTCCGGGGCATTCCCGCTCGCGTTTTCTTGGGACGAGCACCGGAAGTCCTCGAGCTCAGCCCGTTTCCTTCGCTGCAAGTGCATTTCCAGTGGTTTCTGACACCGGACGAGCGTTCGCCACTCGTTGGAAGCTTCGGCCATCTTTTGGACCGTTTTGGGTCGCACCACAGTTCTCCCTCCAACGAGCTCGCTTCCCGACCTATACCTCCGGAAAACGTGTCAGGGAGGATGCCAGGAGTGTGGGTTGAAGTCCTCGGAGCACGAGACCCGAAGATCGAAAGACTTATGACCAATACGGAGCAAAGGGAAGAAACCGTCGGGGGACCGCTTTTTACCCCAGGACGAGAAAACTGAGTCCGGGGCATTCCCGCTCGCGTTTTCTTGGGACGAGCACCGGAAGTCCTCGAGCTCAGCCCGTTTCCTTCGCTGCAAGTGCATTTCCAGTGGTTTCTGACACCGGACGAGCGTTCGCCACTCGTTGGAAGCTTCGGCCATCTTTTGGACCGTTTTGGGTCGCACCACAGTTCTCCCTCCAACGAGCTCGCTTCCCGACCTATACCTCCGGAAAACGTGTCAGGGAGCATGCCAGGAGTGTGGGTTGAAGTCCTCGGAGCACGAGACCCGAAGATCGAAAGACTTATGACCAATACGGAGCAAAGGGAAGAAACCGTCGGGGGACCGCTTTTTACCCCAGGACGAGAAAACTGAGTCCGGGGCATTCCCGCTCGCGTTTTCTTGGGACGAGCACCGGAAGTCTTCGAGCTCAGCCCGTTTCCTTCGCTGCAAGTGCATTTCCAGTGGTTTCTGACACCGGACGAGCGTTCGCCACTCGTTGGAAGCTTCGGCCATCTTTTGGACCGTTTTGGGTCGCACCACAGTTCTCCCTCCAACGAGCTCGCTTCCCGACCTATACCTCCGGAAAACGTGTCAGGGAGCATGCCAGGAGTGTGGGTTGAAGTCCTCGGACCACGAGACCCGAAGATCGAAAGACTTATGACCAATACGGAGCAAAGGGAAGAAACCGTCGGGGGACCGCTTTTTACCCCAGGACGAGAAAACTGAGTCCGGGGCATTCCCGCTCGCGTTTTCTTGGGACGAGCACCGGAAGTCCTCGAGCTCAGCCCGTTTCCTTCGCTGCAAGTGCATTTCCAGTGGTTTCTGACACCGGACGAGCGTTCGCCACTCGTTGGAAGCTTCGGCCATCTTTTGGACCGTTTTGGGTCGCACCACAGTTCTCCCTCCAACGAGCTCGCTTCCCGACCTATACCTCCGGAAAACGTGTCAGGGAGCATGCCAGGAGTGTGGGTTGAAGTCCTCGGAGCACGAGACCCGAAGATCGAAAGACTTATGACCAATACGGAGCAAAGGGAAGAAACCGTCGGGGGACCGCTTTTTACCCCAGGACGAGAAAACTGAGTCCGGGGCATTCCCGCTCGCGTTTTCTTGGGACGAGCACCGGAAGTCCTCGAGCTCAGCCCGTTTCCTTCGCTGCAAGTGCATTTCCAGTGGTTTCTGACACCGGACGAGCGTTCGCCACTCGTTGGAAGCTTCGGCCATCTTTTGGACCGTTTTGGGTCGCACCACAGTTCTCCCTCCAACGAGCTCGCTTCCCGACCTATACCTCCGGAAAACGTGTCAGGGAGCATGCCAGGAGTGTGGGTTGACATCCTCGGAGCACGAGACCCGAAGATCGAAAGACTTATGACCAATACGGAGCAAAGGGAAGAAACCGTCGGGGGACCGCTTTTTGCCCCAGGACGAGAAAACTGAGTCCGGGGCATTCCCGCTCGCGTTTTCTTGCGACGAGCACCGGAAGTCCTCGAGCTCAGCCCGTTTCCTTCGCTGCAAGTGCATTTCCAGTGGTTTCTGACACCGGACGAGCGTTCGCCACTCGTTGGAAGCTTCGGCAATCTTTTGGACCGTTTTGGGTCGCACCACAGTTCTCCCTCCAACGAGCTCGCTTCCCGACCTATACCTCCGGAAAACGTGTCAGGGAGCATGCCAGGAGTGTGGGTTGAAGTCCTCGGAGCACGAGACCCGAAGATCGAAAGACTTATGACCAATACGGAGCAAAGGGAAGAAACCGTCGGGGGACCGCTTTTTACCCCAGGACGAGAAAACTGAGTCCGGGGCATTCCCGCTCGCGTTTTCTTGGGACGAGCACCGGAAGTCCTCGAGCTCAGCCCGTTTCCTTCGCTGCAAGTGCATTTCCAGTGGTTTCTGACACCGGACGAGCGTTCGCCACTCGTTGGAAGCTTCGGCCATCTTTTGGACCGTTTTGGGTCGCACCACAGTTCTCCCTCCAACGAGCTCGCTTCCCGACCTATACCTCCGGAAAACGTGTCAGGGAGCATGCCAGGAGTGTGGGTTGACGTCCTCGGAGCACGAGACCCGAAGATCGAAAGACTTATGACCAATACGGAGCAAAGGGAAGAAACCGTCGGGGGACCGCTTTTTGCCCCAGGACGAGAAAACTGAGTCCGGGGCATTCCCGCTCGCGTTTTCTTGCGACGAGCACCGGAAGTCCTCGAGCTCAGCCCGTTTCCTTCGCTGCAAGTGCATTTCCAGTGGTTTCTGACACCGGACGAGCGTTCGCCACTCGTTGGAAGCTTCGGCCATCTTTTGGACCGTTTTGGGTCGCACCACAGTTCTCCCTCCAACGAGCTCGCTTCCCGACCTATACCTCCGGAAAACGTGTCAGGGAGCATGCCAGGAGTGTGGGTTGAAGTCCTCGGAGCACGAGACCCGAAGATCGAAAGACTTATGACCAATACGGAGCAAAGGGAAGAAACCGTCGGGGGACCGCTTTTTACCCCAGGACGAGAAAACTGAGTCCGGGGCATTCCCGCTCGCGTTTTCTTGGGACGAGCACCGGAAGTCCTCGAGCTCAGCCCGTTTCCTTCGCTGCAAGTGCATTTCCAGTGGTTTCTGACACCGGACGAGCGTTCGCCACTCGTTGGAAGCTTCGGCCATCTTTTGGACCGTTTTGGGTCGCACCACAGTTCTCCCTCCAACGAGCTCGCTTCCCGACCTATACCTCCGGAAAACGTGTCAGGGAGCATGCCAGGAGTGTGGGTTGAAGTCCTCGGAGCACGAGACCCGAAGATCGAAAGACTTATGACCAATACGGAGCAAAGGGAAGAAACCGTCGGGGGACCGCTTTTTACCCCAGGACGAGAAAACTGAGTCCGGGGCATTCCCGCTCGCGTTTCCTTGGGACGAGCACCGGAAGTCCTCGAGCTCAGCCCGTTTCCTTCGCTGCAAGTGCATTTCCAGTGGTTTCTGACACCGGACGAGCGTTCGCCACTCGTTGGAAGCTTCGGCCATCTTTTGGACCGTTTTGGGTCGCACCACATTTCTCCCTCCAACGAGCTCGCTTCCCGACCTATACCTCCGGAAAACGTGTCAGGGAGCATGCCAGGAGTGTGGGTTGAAGTCCTCGGAGCACGAGACCCGAAGATCGAAAGACTTATGACCAATACGGAGCAAAGGGAAGAAACCGTCGGGGGACCGCTTTTTACCCCAGGACGAGAAAACTGAGTCCGGGGCATTCCCGCTCGCGTTTTATTGGGACGAGCACCGGAAGTCCTCGAGCTCAGCCCGTTTCCTTCGCTGCAAGTGCATTTCCAGTGGTTTCTGACACCGGACGAGCGTTCGCCACTCGTTGGAAGCTTCGGCCATCTTTTGGACCGTTTTGGGTCGCACCACAGTTCTCCCTCCAACGAGCTCGCTTCCCGACCTATACCTCCGGAAAACGTGTCAGGGAGCATGCCAGGAGTGTGGGTCGAAGTCCTCGGAGCACGAGACCCGAAGATCGAAAGACTTATGACCAATACGGAGCAAAGGGAAGAAACCGTCGGGGGACTGCTTTTTACCCCAGGACGAGAAAACTGAGTCCGGGGCATTCCCGCTCGCGTTTTCTTGGGACGAGCACCGGAAGTCCTCGAGCTCAGCCCGTTTCCTTCGCTGCAAGTGCATTTCCAGTGGTTTCTGACACCGGACGAGCGTTCGCCACTCGTTGGAAGCTTCGGCCATCTTTTGGACCGTTTTGGGTCGCACCACAGTTCTCCCTCCAACGAGCTCGCTTCCCGACCTATACCTCCGGAAAACGTGTCAGGGAGCATGCCAGGAGTGTGGGTTGAAGTCCTCGGAGCACGAGACCCGAAGATCGAAAGACTTATGACCAATACGGAGCAAAGGGAAGAAACCGTCGCGGGACCGCTTTTTACCCCAGGACGAGAAAACTGAGTCCGGGGCATTCCCGCTCGCGTTTTCTTGGGACGAGCACCGGAAGTCCTCGAGCTCAGCCCGTTTCCTTCGCTGCAAGTGCATTTCCAGTGGTTTCTGACACCGGACGAGCGTTCGCCACTCGTTGGAAGCTTCGGCCATCTTTTGGACCGTTTTGGGTCGCACCACAGTTCTCCCTCCAACGAGCTCGCTTCCCGACCTATACCTCCGGAAAACGTGTCAGGGAGCATTCCAGGAGTGTGAATGGAAGTCCTCGGAGCACGAGACCCGAAGATCGAAAGACTTATGACCAATACGGAGCAAAAGGAAGAAACCGTCGGAGGACCGCTTTTTACCCCAGGACGAGAAAACTGAGTCCGGGGCATTCCCGCTCGCGTTTTCTTGAGACGAGCACTGGAAGTCCTCGAGCTCAGCCCGTTTCCTTCGCTGCAAGTGCATTTCCAGTGGTTTCTGACACCGGACGAGCGTTCGCCACTCATTGGAAGCTTCGGCCATCTTTTGGACCGTTTTGGGTCGCACCACAGTTCTCCCTCCAACGAGCTCGCTTCCCGACCTATACCTCCGGAAAACGTGTCAGGGAGCATGCCAGGAGTGTGGGTTGAAGTCCTCGGAGCACGAGACCCGAAGATCGAAAGACTTATGACCAATACGGAGCAAAGGGAAGAAACCGTCGGGGGACCGCTTTTTACCCCAGGACGAGAAAACTGAGTCCGGGGCATTCCCGCTCGCGTTTTCTTGGGACGAGCACCGGAAGTCCTCGAGCTCAGCCCGTTTCCTTCGCTGCAAGTGCATTTCCAGTGGTTTCTGACACCGGACGAGCGTTCGCCACTCGTTGGAAGCTTCGGCCATCTTTTGGACCGTTTTGGGTCGCACCACAGTTCTCCCTCCAACGAGCTCGCTTCCCGACCTATACCTCCGGAAAACGTGTCAGGGAGCATGCCAGGAGTGTGGGTTGAAGTCCTCGGAGCACGAGACCCGAAGATCGAAAGACTTATGACCAATACGGAGCAAAGGGAAGAAACCGTCGGGGGACCGCTTTTTGCCCCAGGACGAGAAAACTGATTCCGGGGCATTCCCGCTCGCGTTTTCTTGCGACGAGCACCGGAAGTCCTCGAGCTCAGCCCGTTTCCTTCGCTGCAAGTGCGTTTCCAGTGGTTTCTGACACCGGACGAGTGTTCGCCACTCGTTGGAAGCTTCGGCCATCTTTTGGACCGTTTTGGGTCGCACCACAGTTCTCCCTCCAACGAGCTCGCTTCCCGACCTATACCTCCGGAAAACGTGTCAGGGAGCATGCCAGGAGTGTGGGTTGAAGTCCTCGGAGCACGAGACCCGAAGATCGAAAGACTTATGACCAATACGGAGCAAAGGGAAGAAACCGTCGGGGGACCGCTTTTTACCCCAGGACGAGAAAACTGAGTCCGGGGCATTCCCGCTCGCGTTTTCTTGGGACGAGCACCGGAAGTCCTCGAGCTCAGCCCGTTTCCTTCGCTGCAAGTGCATTTCCAGTGGTTTCTGACACCGGACGAGCGTTCGCCCCTCGTTGGAAGCTTCGGCCATCTTTTGGACCGTTTTGGGTCGCACCACAGTTCTCCCTCCAACGAGCTCGCTTCCCGACCTATACCTCCGGAAAACGTGTCAGGGAGCATGCCAGGAGTGTGGGTTGAAGTCCTCGGAGCACGAGACCCGAAGATCGAAAGACTTATGACCAATACAGAGCAAAGGGAAGAAACCGTCGGGGGACCGCTTTTTACCCCAGGACGAGAAAACTGAGTCCGGGGCATTCCCGCTCGCGTTTTCTTGGGACGAGCACCGGAAGTCCTCGAGCTCAGCCCGTTTCCTTCGCTGCAAGTGCATTTCCAGTGGTTTCTGACACCGGACGAGCGTTCGCCACTCGTTGGAAGCTTCGACCATCTTTTGGACCGTTTTGGGTCGCACCACAGTTCTCCCTCCAACGAGCTCGCTTCCCGACCTATACCTCCGGAAAACGTGTCAGGGAGCATGCCAGGAGTGTGGGTTGAAGTCCTCGGAGCACGAGACCCGAAGATCGAAAGACTTATGACCAATACGGAGCAAAGGGAAGAAACCGTCGGGGGACCGCTTTTTGCCCCAGGACGAGAAAACTGAGTCCGGGGCATTCCCGCTCGCGTTTTCTTGCGACGAGCTCCGGAAGTCCTCGAGCTCAGCCCGTTTCCTTCGCTGCAAGTGCATTTCCAGTGGTTTCTGACACCGGACGAGCGTTCGCCACTCGTTGGAAGCTTCGGCCATCTTTTGGACCGTTTTGGGTCGCACCACAGTTCTCCCTCCAACGAGCTCGCTTCCCGACCTATACCTCCGGAAAACGTGTCAGGGAGCATGCCAGGAGTGTGGGTTGAAGTCCTCGGAGCACGAGACCCGAAGATCGAAAGACTTATGACCAATACGGAGCAAAGGGAAGAAACCGTCGGGGGACCGCTTTTTGCCCCAGGACGAGAAAACTGAGTCCGGGGCATTCCCGCTCGCGTTTTCTTGCGACGAGCACCGGAAGTCCTCGAGCTCAGCCCGTTTCCTTCGCTGCAAGTGCATTTCCAGTGGTTTCTGACACCGGACGAGTGTTCGCCACTCGTTGGAAGCTTCGGCCATCTTTTGGACCGTTTTGGGTCGCACCACAGTTCTCCCTCCAACGAGCTCGCTTCCCGACCTATACCTCCGGAAAACGTGTCAGGGAGCATGCCAGGAGTGTGGGTTGAAGTCCTCGGAGCACGAGACCCGAAGATCGAAAGACTTATGACCAATACGGAGCAAAGGGAAGAAACCGTCGGGGGACCGCTTTTTACCCCAGGACGAGAAAACTGAGTCCGGGGCATTCCCGCTCGCGTTTCCTTGGGACGAGCACCGGAAGTCCTCGAGCTCAGCCCGTTTCCTTCGCTGCAAGTGCATTTCCAGTGGTTTCTGACACCGGACGAGCGTTCGCCACTCGTTGGAAGCTTCGGCCATCTTTTGGACCGTTTTGGGTCGCACCACAGTTCTCCCTCCAACGAGCTCGCTTCCCGACCTATACCTCCGGAAAACGTGTCAGGGAGCATGCCAGGAGTGTGGGTTGAAGTCCTCGGAGCACGAGACCCGAAGATCGAAAGACTTATGACCAATACGGAGCAAAGGGAAGAAACCGTCGGGGGACCGCTTTTTACCCCAGGACGAGAAAACTGAGTCCGGGGCATTCCCGCTCGCGTTTTATTGGGACGAGCACCGGAAGTCCTCGAGCTCAGCCCGTTTCCTTCGCTGCAAGTGCATTTCCAGTGGTTTCTGACACCGGACGAGCGTTCGCCACTCGTTGGAAGCTTCGGCCATCTTTTGGACCGTTTTGGGTCGCACCACAGTTCTCCCTCCAACGAGCTCGCTTCCCGACCTATACCTCCGGAAAACGTGTCAGGGAGCATGCCAGGAGTGTGGGTCGAAGTCCTCGGAGCACGAGACCCGAAGATCGAAAGACTTATGACCAATACGGAGCAAAGGGAAGAAACCGTCGGGGGACTGCTTTCTACCCCAGGACGAGAAAACTGAGTCCGGGGCATTCCCGCTCGCGTTTTCTTGGGACGAGCACCGGAAGTCCTCGAGCTCAGCCCGTTTCCTTCGCTGCAAGTGCATTTCCAGTGGTTTCTGACACCGGACGAGCGTTCGCCACTCGTTGGAAGCTTCGGCCATCTTTTGGACCGTTTTGGGTCGCACCACAGTTCTCCCTCCAACGAGCTCGCTTCCCGACCTATACCTCCGGAAAACGTGTCAGGGAGCATGCCAGGAGTGTGGGTTGAAGTCCTCGGAGCACGAGACCCGAAGATCGAAAGACTTATGACCAATACGGAGCAAAGGGAAGAAACCGTCGGGGGACCGCTTTTTACCCCAGGACGAGAAAACTGAGTCCGGGGCATTCCCGCTCGCGTTTTCTTGGGACGAGCACCGGAAGTCCTCGAGCTCAGCCCGTTTCCTTCGCTGCAAGTGCATTTCCAGTGGTTTCTGACACCGGACGAGCGTTCGCCACTCGTTGGAAGCTTCGGCCTTCTTTTGGACCGTTTTGGGTCGCACCACAGTTCTCCCTCCAACGAGCTCGCTTCCCGACCTATACCTCCGGAAAACGTGTCAGGGAGCATGCCAGGAGTGTGGGTTGAAGTCCTCGGAGCACGAGACCCGAAGATCGAAAGACTTATGACCAATACGGAGCAAAGGGAAGAAACCGTCGGGGGACCGCTTTTTACCCCAGGACGAGAAAACTGAGTCCGGGGCATTCCCGCTCGCGTTTTCTTGGGACGAGCACCGGAAGTCCTCGAGCTCAGCCCGTTTCCTTCGCTGCAAGTGCATTTCCAGTGGTTTCTGACACCGGACGAGCGTTCGCCACTCGTTGGAAGCTTCGGCCATCTTTTGGACCGTTTTGGGTCGCACCACAGTTCTCCCTCCAACGAGCTCGCTTCCCGACCTATACCTCCGGAAAACGTGTCAGGGAGCATGCCAGGAGTGTGGGTTGAAGTCCTCGGAGCACGAGACCCGAAGATCGAAAGACTTATGACCAATACGGAGCAAAGGGAAGAAACCGTGGGGGGACCGCTTTTTACCCCAGGACGAGAAAACTGAGTCCGGGGCATTCCCGCTCGCGTTTTCTTGGGACGAGCACCGGAAGTCCTCGAGCTCAGCCCGTTTCCTTCGCTGCAAGTGCATTTCCAGTGGTTTCTGACACCGGACGAGCGTTCGCCACTCGTTGGAAGCTTCGACCATCTTTTGGACCGTTTTGGGTCGCACCACAGTTCTCCCTCCAACGAGCTCGCTTCCCGACCTATACCTCCGGAAAACGTGTCAGGGAGCATGCCAGGAGTGTGGGTTGAAGTCCTCGGAGCACGAGACCCGAAGATCGAAAGACTTATGACCAATACGGAGCAAAGGGAAGAAACCGTCGGGGGACCGCTTTTTGCCCCAGGACGAGAAAACTGAGTCCGGGGCATTCCCGCTCGCGTTTTCTTGCGACGAGCTCCGGAAGTCCTCGAGCTCAGCCCGTTTCCTTCGCTGCAAGTGCATTTCCAGTGGTTTCTGACACCGGACGAGCGTTCGCCACTCGTTGGAAGCTTCGGCCATCTTTTGGACCGTTTTGGGTCGCACCACAGTTCTCCCTCCAACGAGCTCGCTTCCCGACCTATACCTCCGGAAAACGTGTCAGGGAGCATGCCAGGAGTGTGGGTTGAAGTCCTCGGAGCACGAGACCCGAAGATCGAAAGACTTATGACCAATACGGAGCAAAGGGAAGAAACCGTCGGGGGACCGCTTTTTGCCCCAGGACGAGAAAACTGAGTCCGGGGCATTCCCGCTCGCGTTTTCTTGCGACGAGCACCGGAAGTCCTCGAGCTCAGCCCGTTTCCTTCGCTGCAAGTGCATTTCCAGTGGTTTCTGACACCGGACGAGTGTTCGCCACTCGTTGGAAGCTTCGGCCATCTTTTGGACCGTTTTGGGTCGCACCACAGTTCTCCCTCCAACGAGCTCGCTTCCCGACCTATACCTCCGGAAAACGTGTCAGGGAGCATGCCAGGAGTGTGGGTTGAAGTCCTCGGAGCACGAGACCCGAAGATCGAAAGACTTATGACCAATACGGAGCAAAGGGAAGAAACCGTCGGGGGACCGCTTTTTACCCCAGGACGAGAAAACTGAGTCCGGGGCATTCCCGCTCGCGTTTCCTTGGGACGAGCACCGGAAGTCCTCGAGCTCAGCCCGTTTCCTTCGCTGCAAGTGCATTTCCAGTGGTTTCTGACACCGGACGAGCGTTCGCCACTCGTTGGAAGCTTCGGCCATCTTTTGGACCGTTTTGGGTCGCACCACAGTTCTCCCTCCAACGAGCTCGCTTCCCGACCTATACCTCCGGAAAACGTGTCAGGGAGCATGCCAGGAGTGTGGGTTGAAGTCCTCGGAGCACGAGACCCGAAGATCGAAAGACTTATGACCAATACGGAGCAAAGGGAAGAAACCGTCGGGGGACCGCTTTTTACCCCAGGACGAGAAAACTGAGTCCGGGGCATTCCCGCTCGCGTTTTATTGGGACGAGCACCGGAAGTCCTCGAGCTCAGCCCGTTTCCTTCGCTGCAAGTGCATTTCCAGTGGTTTCTGACACCGGACGAGCGTTCGCCACTCGTTGGAAGCTTCGGCCATCTTTTGGACCGTTTTGGGTCGCACCACAGTTCTCCCTCCAACGAGCTCGCTTCCCGACCTATACCTCCGGAAAACGTGTCAGGGAGCATGCCAGGAGTGTGGGTCGAAGTCCTCGGAGCACGAGACCCGAAGATCGAAAGACTTATGACCAATACGGAGCAAAGGGAAGAAACCGTCGGGGGACTGCTTTCTACCCCAGGACGAGAAAACTGAGTCCGGGGCATTCCCGCTCGCGTTTTCTTGGGACGAGCACCGGAAGTCCTCGAGCTCAGCCCGTTTCCTTCGCTGCAAGTGCATTTCCAGTGGTTTCTGACACCGGACGAGCGTTCGCCACTCGTTGGAAGCTTCGGCCATCTTTTGGACCGTTTTGGGTCGCACCACAGTTCTCCCTCCAACGAGCTCGCTTCCCGACCTATACCTCCGGAAAACGTGTCAGGGAGCATGCCAGGAGTGTGGGTTGAAGTCCTCGGAGCACGAGACCCGAAGATCGAAAGACTTATGACCAATACGGAGCAAAGGGAAGAAACCGTCGGGGGACCGCTTTTTACCCCAGGACGAGAAAACTGAGTCCGGGGCATTCCCGCTCGCGTTTTCTTGGGACGAGCACCGGAAGTCCTCGAGCTCAGCCCGTTTCCTTCGCTGCAAGTGCATTTCCAGTGGTTTCTGACACCGGACGAGCGTTCGCCACTCGTTGGAAGCTTCGGCCTTCTTTTGGACCGTTTTGGGTCGCACCACAGTTCTCCCTCCAACGAGCTCGCTTCCCGACCTATACCTCCGGAAAACGTGTCAGGGAGCATGCCAGGAGTGTGGGTTGAAGTCCTCGGAGCACGAGACCCGAAGATCGAAAGACTTATGACCAATACGGAGCAAAGGGAAGAAACCGTCGGGGGACCGCTTTTTACCCCAGGACGAGAAAACTGAGTCCGGGGCATTCCCGCTCGCGTTTTCTTGGGACGAGCACCGGAAGTCCTCGAGCTCAGCCCGTTTCCTTCGCTGCAAGTGCATTTCCAGTGGTTTCTGACACCGGACGAGCGTTCGCCACTCGTTGGAAGCTTCGGCCATCTTTTGGACCGTTTTGGGTCGCACCACAGTTCTCCCTCCAACGAGCTCGCTTCCCGACCTATACCTCCGGAAAACGTGTCAGGGAGCATGCCAGGAGTGTGGGTTGAAGTCCTCGGAGCACGAGACCCGAAGATCGAAAGACTTATGACCAATACGGAGCAAAGGGAAGAAACCGTGGG
Source organism: Cucumis melo (assembly GCF_025177605.1). Lineage (NCBI taxonomy): Eukaryota > Viridiplantae > Streptophyta > Magnoliopsida > Cucurbitales > Cucurbitaceae > Cucumis > Cucumis melo. The sequence continues at coordinate 25,342 of NW_026123826.1, forward strand.
GGGACCGCTTTTTACCCCAGGACGAGAAAACTGAGTCCGGGGCATTCCCGCTCGCGTTTTCTTGGGACGAGCACCGGAAGTCCTCGAGCTCAGCCCGTTTCCTTCGCTGCAAGTGCATTTCCAGTGGTTTCTGACACCGGACGAGCGTTCGCCCCTCGTTGGAAGCTTCGGCCATCTTTTGGACCGTTTTGGGTCGCACCACAGTTCTCCCTCCAACGAGCTCGCTTCCCGACCTATACCTCCGGAAAACGTGTCAGGGAGCATGCCAGGAGGGTGGGTTGAAGTCCTCGGAGCACGAGACCCGAAGATCGAAAGACTTATGACCAATACGGAGCAAAGGGAAGAAACCGTCGGGGGACCGCTTTTTACCCCAGGACGAGAAAACTGAGTCCGGGGCATTCCCGCTCGCGTTTTCTTGGGACGAGCACCGGAAGTCCTCGAGCTCAGCCCGTTTCCTTCGCTGCAAGTGCATTTCCAGTGGTTTCTGACACCGGACGAGCGTTCGCCCCTCGTTGGAAGCTTCGGCCATCTTTTGGACCGTTTTGGGTCGCACCACAGTTCTCCCTCCAACGAGCTCGCTTCCCGACCTATACCTCCGGAAAACGTATCAGGGAGCATGCCAGGAGTGTGGGTTGAAGTCCTCGGAGCACGAGACCCGAAGATCGAAAGACTTATGACCAATACGGAGCAAAGGGAAGAAACCGTCGGGGGACCGCTTTTTGCCCCAGGACGAGAAAACTGAGTCCGGGGCATTCCCGCTCGCGTTTTCTTGGGACGAGCACCGGAAGTCCTCGAGCTCAGCCCGTTTCCTTCGCTGCAAGTGCATTTCCAGTGGTTTCTGACACCGGACGAGCGTTCGCCACTCGTTGGAAGCTTCGGCCATCTTTTGGACCGTTTTGGGTCGCACCACAGTTCTCCCTCCAACGAGCTCGCTTCCCGACCTATACCTCCGGAAAACGTGTCAGGGAGCATGCCAGGAGTGTGGGTTGAAGTCCTCGGAGCACGAGACCCGAAGATCGAAAGACTTATGACCAATACGGAGCAAAGGGAAGAAACCGTCGGGGGACCGCTTTTTGCCCCAGGACGAGAAAACTGAGTCCGGGGCATTCCCGCTCGCGTTTTCTTGCGACGAGCACCGGAAGTCCTCGAGCTCAGCCCGTTTCCTTCGCTGCAAGTGCATTTCCAGTGGTTTCTGACACCGGACGAGCGTTCGCCCCTCGTTGGAAGCTTCGGCCATCTTTTGGACCGTTTTGGGTCGCACCACAGTTCTCCCTCCAACGAGCTCGCTTCCCGACCTATACCTCCGGAAAACGTGTCAGGGAGCATGCCAGGAGTGTGGGTTGAAGTCCTCGGAGCACGAGACCCGAAGATCGAAAGACTTATGACCAATACGGAGCAAAGGGAAGAAACCGTCGGGGGACCGCTTTTTACCCCAGGACGAGAAAACTGAGTCCGGGGCATTCCCGCTCGCGTTTTCTTGGGACGAGCACCGGAAGTCCTCGAGCTCAGCCTGTTTCCTTCGCTGCAAGTGCATTTCCAGTGGTTTCTGACACCGGACGAGCGTTCGCCCCTCGTTGGAAGCTTCGGCCATCTTTTGGACTGTTTTGGGTCGCACCACAGTTCTCCCTCCAACGAGCTCGCTTCCCGACCTATACCTCCGGAAAACGTGTCAGGGAGCATGCCAGGAGTGTGGGTTGAAGTCCTCGGAGCACGAGACCCGAAGATCGAAAGACTTATGACCAATACGGAGCAAAGGGAAGAAACCGTCGGGGGACCGCTTTTTACCCCAGGACGAGAAAACTGAGTCCGGGGCATTCCCGCTCGCGTTTTCTTGGGACGAGCACCGGAAGTCCTCGAGCTCAGCCCGTTTCCTTCGCTGCAAGTGCATTTCCAGTGGTTTCTGACACCGGACGAGCGTTCGCCCCTCGTTGGAAGCTTCGGCCATCTTTTGGACCGTTTTGGGTCGCACCACAGTTCTCCCTCCAACGAGCTCGCTTCCCGACCTATACCTCCGGAAAACGTGTCAGGGAGCATGCCAGGAGTGTGGGTTGAAGTCCTCGGAGCACGAGACCCGAAGATCGAAAGACTTATGACCAATACGGAGCAAAGGGAAGAAACCGTCGGGGGACCGCTTTTTACCCCAGGACGAGAAAACTGAGTCCGGGGCATTCCCGCTCGCGTTTTCTTGGGACGAGCACCGGAAGTCCTCGAGCTCAGCCCGTTTCCTTCGCTGCAAGTGCATTTCCAGTGGTTTCTGACACCGGACGAGCGTTCGCCCCTCGTTGGAAGCTTCGGCCATCTTTTGGACCGTTTTGGGTCGCACCACAGTTCTCCCTCCAACGAGCTCGCTTCCCGACCTATACCTCCGGAAAACGTGTCAGGGAGCATGCCAGGAGTGTGGGTTGAAGTCCTCGGAGCACGAGACCCGAAGATCGAAAGACTTATGACCAATACGGAGCAAAGGGAAGAAACCGTCGGGGACCGCTTTTTACCCCAGGACGAGAAAACTGAGTCCGGGGCATTCCCGCTCGCGTTTTCTTGGGACGAGCACCGGAAGTCCTCGAGCTCAGCCCGTTTCCTTCGCTGCAAGTGCATTTCCAGTGGTTTCTGACACCGAACGAGCGTTCGCCCCTCGTTGGAAGCTTCGGCCATCTTTTGGACCGTTTTGGGTCGCACCACAGTTCTCCCTCCAACGAGCTCGCTTCCCGACCTATACCTCCGGAAAACGTGTCAGGGAGCATGCCAGGAGTGTGGGTTGAAGTCCTCGGAGCACGAGACCCGAAGATCGAAAGACTTATGACCAATACGGAGCAAAGGGAAGAAACCGTCGGGGGACCGCTTTTTACCCCAGGACGAGAAAACTGAGTCCGGGGCATTCCCGCTCGCGTTTTCTTGGGACGAGCACCGGAAGTCCTCGAGCTCAGCCCGTTTCCTTCGCTGCAAGTGCATTTCCAGTGGTTTCTGACACCGGACGAGCGTTCGCCACTCGTTGGAAGCTTCGGCCATCTTTTGGACCGTTTTGGGTCGCACCACAGTTCTCCCTCCAACGAGCTCGCTTCCCGACCTATACCTCCGGAAAACGTGTCAGGGAGCATGCCAGGAGTGTGGGTTGAAGTCCTCGGAGCACGAGACCCGAAGATCGAAAGACTTATGACCAATACGGAGCAAAGGGAAGAAACCGTCGGGGGACCGCTTTTTACCCCAGGACGAGAAAACTGAGTCCGGGGCATTCCCGCTCGCGTTTTCTTGGGACGAGCACCGGAAGTCCTCGAGCTCAGCCCGTTTCCTTCGCTGCAAGTGCATTTCCAGTGGTTTCTGACACCGGACGAGCGTTCGCCACTCGTTGGAAGCTTCGGCCATCTTTTGGACCGTTTTGGGTCGCACCACAGTTCTCCCTCCAACGTGCTCGCTTCCCGACCTATACCTCCGGAAAACGTGTCAGGGAGCATGCGAGGAGTGTGGGTTGAAGTCCTCGGAGCACGAGACCCGAAGATCGAAAGACTTATGACCAATACGGAGCAAAGGGAAGAAACCGTCGGGGGACCGCTTTTTACCCTAGGACGAGAAAACTGAGTCCGGGGCATTCCCGCTCGCGTTTTCTTGGGACGAGCACCGGAAGTCCTCGAGCTCAGCCCGTTTCCTTCGCTGCAAGTGCATTTCCAGTGGTTTCTGACACTGGACGAGCGTTCGCCACTCGTTGGAAGCTTCGACCTTCTTTTGGACCGTTTTGGGTCGCACCACAGTTCTCCCTCCAACGAGCTCGCTTCCCGACCTATACCTCCGGAAAACGTGTCAGGGAGCATGCCAGGAGTGTGGGTTGAAGTCCTCGGAGCACGAGACCCGAAGATCGAAAGACTTATGACCAATACGGAGCAAAGGGAAGAAACCGTCGGGGGACCGCTTTTTACCCCAGGACGAGAAAACTGAGTCCGGGGCATTCCCGCTCGCGTTTTCTTGGGACGAGCACCGGAAGTCCTCGAGCTCAGCCCGTTTCCTTCGCTGCAAGTGCATTTCCAGTGGTTTCTGACACCGGACAAGCGTTCGCCACTCGTTGGAAGCTTCGGCCATCGTTTGGACCGTTTTGGGTCGCACCACAGTTCTCCCTCCAACGAGCTCGCTTCCCGACCTATACCTCCGGAAAACGTGTCAGGGAGCATGCCAGGAGTGTGGGTTGAAGTCCTCGGAGCACGAGACCCGAAGATCGAAAGACTTATGACCAATACGGAGCAAAGGGAAGAAACCGTCGGGGGACCGCTTTTTACCCCAGGACGCGAAAACTGAGTCCGGGGCATTCCCGCTCGCGTTTTCTTGGGACGAGCACCGGAAGTCCTCGAGCTCAGCCTGTTTCCTTCGCTGCAAGTGCATTTCCAGTGGTTTCTGACACCGGACGAGCGTTCGCCACTCGTTGGAAGCTTCGGCCATCTTTTGGACCGTTTTGGGTCGCACCACAGTTCTCCCTCCAACGAGCTCGCTTCCCGACCTATACCTCCGGAAAACGTGTCAGGGAGCATGCCAGGAGTGTGGGTTGAAGTCCTCGGAGCACGAGACCCGAAGATCGAAAGACTTATGACCAATACGGAGCAAAGGGAAGAAACCGTCGGGGGACCGCTTTTTACCCCAGGACGAGAAAACTGAGTCCGGGGCATTCCCGCTCGCGTTTTCTTGGGACGAGCACCGGAAGTCCTCGAGCTCAGCCCGTTTCCTTCGCTGCAAGTGCATTTCCAGTGGTTTCTGACACCGGACGAGCGTTCGCCACTCGTTGGAAGCTTCGGCCATCGTTTGGACCGTTTTGGGTCGCACCACAGTTCTCCCTCCAACGAGCTCGCTTCCCGACCTATACCTCCGGAAAACGTGTCAGGGAGCATGCCAGGAGTGTGGGTTGAAGTCCTCGGAGCACGAGACCCGAAGATCGAAAGACTTATGACCAATACGGAGCAAAGGGAAGAAACCGTCGGGGGACCGCTTTTTACCCCAGGACGCGAAAACTGAGTCCGGGGCATTCCCGCTCGCGTTTTCTTGGGACGAGCACCGGAAGTCCTCGAGCTCAGCCCGTTTCCTTCGCTGCAAGTGCATTTCCAGTGGTTTCTGACACCGGACGAGCGTTCGCCACTCGTTGGAAGCTTCGGCCATCTTTTGGACCGTTTTGGGTCGCACCACAGTTCTCCCTCCAACGAGCTCGCTTCCCGACCTATACCTCCGGAAAACGTGTCAGGGAGCATGCCAGGAGTGTGGGTTGAAGTCCTCGGAGCACGAGACCCGAAGATCGAAAGACTTATGACCAATACGGAGCAAAGGGAAGAAACCGTCGGGAGACCGCTTTTTACCCCAGGACGAGAAAACTGAGTCCGGGGCATTCCCGCTCGCGTTTTCTTGGGACGAGCACCGGAAGTCCTCGAGCTCAGCCCGTTTCCTTCGCTGCAAGTGCATTTCCAGTGGTTTCTGACACCGGACGAGCGTTCGCCACTCGTTGGAAGCTTCGGCCATCTTTTGGACCGTTTTGGGTCGCACCACAGTTCTCCCTCCAACGAGCTCGCTTCCCGACCTATACCTCCGGAAAACGTGTCAGGGAGCATGCCAGGAGTGTGGGTTGAAGTCCTCGGAGCACGAGACCCGAAGATCGAAAGACTTATGACCAATACGGAGCAAAGGGAAGAAATCGTCGGGGGACCGCTTTTTACCCCAGGACGAGAAAACTGAGTCCGGGGCATTCCCGCTCGCGTTTTCTTGGGACGAGCACCGGAAGTCCTCGAGCTCAGCCCGTTTCCTTCGCTGCAAGTGCATTTCCAGTGGTTTCTGACACCGGACGAGCGTTCGCCACTCGTTGGAAGCTTCGGCCATCTTTTGGACCGTTTTGGGTCGCACCACAGTTCTCCCTCCAACGAGCTCGCTTCCCGACCTATACCTCCGGAAAACGTGTCAGGGAGCATGCCAGGAGTGTGGGTTGAAGTCCTCGGAGCACGAGACCCGAAGATCGAAAGACTTATGACCAATACGGAGCAAAGGGAAGAAACCGTCGGGGGACCGCTTTTTACCCCAGGACGAGAAAACTGAGTCCGGGGCATTCCCGCTCGCGTTTTCTTGGGACGAGCACCGGAAGTCCTCGAGCTCAGCCCGTTTCCTTCGCTGCAAGTGCATTTCCAGTGGTTTCTGACACCGGACGAGCGTTCGCCACTCGTTGGAAGCTTCGGCCATCTTTTGGACCGTTTTGGGTCGCACCACAGTTCTCCCTCCAACGAGCTCGCTTCCCGACCTATACCTCCGGAAAACGTGTCAGGGAGCATGCCAGGAGTGTGGGTTGAAGTCCTCGGAGCACGAGACCCGAAGATCGAAAGACTTATGACCAATACGGAGCAAAGGGAAGAAACCGTCAGGGGACCGCTTTTTACCCCAGGACGAGAAAACTGAGTCCGGGGCATTCCCGCTCGCGTTTTCTTGGGACGAGCACCGGAAGTCCTCGAGCTCAGCCCGTTTCCTTCGTTGCAAGTGCATTTCCAGTGGTTTCTGACACCGGACGAGCGTTCGCCACTCGTTGGAAGCTTCGGCCTTCTTTTGGACCGTTTTGGGTCGCACCACAGTTCTCCCTCCAACGAGCTCGCTTCCCGACCTATACCTCAGGAAAACGTGTCAGGGAGCATGCCAGGAGTGTGGGTTGAAGTCCTCGGAGCACGAGACCCGAAGATCGAAAGACTTATGACCAATACGGAGCAAAGGGAAGAAACCGTCGGGGGACCGCTTTTTACCCCAGGACGAGAAAACTGAGTCCGGGGCATTCCCGCTCGCGTTTTCTTGGGACGAGCACCGGAAGTCCTCGAGCTCAGCCCGTTTCCTTCGCTGCAAGTGCATTTCCAGTGGTTTCTGACACCGGACGAGCGTTCGCCACTCGTTGGAAGCTTCGGCCATCTTTTGGACCGTTTTGGGTCGCACCACAGTTCTCCCTCCAACGAGCTCGCTTCCCGACCTATACCTCCGGAAAACGTGTCAGGGAGCATGCCAGGAGTGTGGGTTGAAGTCCTCGGAGCACGAGACCCGAAGATCGAAAGACTTATGACCAATACGGAGCAAAGGGAAGAAATCGTCGGGGGACCGCTTTTTACCCCAGGACGAGAAAACTGAGTCCGGGGCATTCCCGCTCGCGTTTTCTTGGGACGAGCACCGGAAGTCCTCGAGCTCAGCCCGTTTCCTTCGCTGCAAGTGCATTTCCAGTGGTTTCTGACACCGGACGAGCGTTCGCCACTCGTTGGAAGCTTCGGCCATCTTTTGGACCGTTTTGGGTCGCACCACAGTTCTCCCTCCAACGAGCTCGCTTCCCGACCTATACCTCCGGAAAACGTGTCAGGGAGCATGCCAGGAGTGTGGGTTGAAGTCCTCGGAGCACGAGACCCGAAGATCGAAAGACTTATGACCAATACGGAGCAAAGGGAAGAAACCGTCAGGGGACCGCTTTTTACCCCAGGACGAGAAAACTGAGTCCGGGGCATTCCCGCTCGCGTTTTCTTGGGACGAGCACCGGAAGTCCTCGAGCTCAGCCCGTTTCCTTCGTTGCAAGTGCATTTCCAGTGGTTTCTGACACCGGACGAGCGTTCGCCACTCGTTGGAAGCTTCGGCCTTCTTTTGGACCGTTTTGGGTCGCACCACAGTTCTCCCTCCAACGAGCTCGCTTCCCGACCTATACCTCCGGAAAACGTGTCAGGGAGCATGCCAGGAGTGTGGGTTGAAGTCCTCGGAGCACGAGACCCGAAGATCGAAAGACTTATGACCAATACGGAGCAAAGGGAAGAAACCGTCGGGGGACCGCTTTTTACCCCAGGACGAGAAAACTGAGTCCGGGGCATTCCCGCTCGCGTTTTCTTGGGACGAGCACCGGAAGTCCTCGAGCTCAGCCCGTTTCCTTCGCTGCAAGTGCATTTCCAGTGGTTTCTGACACCGGACGAGCGTTCGCCACTCGTTGGAAGCTTCGGCCATCTTTTGGACCGTTTTGGGTCGCACCACAGTTCTCCCTCCAACGAGCTCGCTTCCCGACCTATACCTCCGGAAAACGTGTCAGGGAGCATGCCAGGAGTGTGGGTTGAAGTCCTCGGAGCACGAGACCCGAAGATCGAAAGACTTATGACCAATACGGAGCAAAGGGAAGAAATCGTCGGGGGACCGCTTTTTACCCCAGGACGAGAAAACTGAGTCCGGGGCATTCCCGCTCGCGTTTTCTTGGGACGAGCACCGGAAGTCCTCGAGCTCAGCCCGTTTCCTTCGCTGCAAGTGCATTTCCAGTGGTTTCTGACACCGGACGAGCGTTCGCCACTCGTTGGAAGCTTCGGCCATCTTTTGGGCCGTTTTGGGTCGCACCACAGTTCTCCCTCCAACGAGCTCGCTTCCCGACCTATACCTCCGGAAAACGTGTCAGGGAGCATGCCAGGAGTGTGGGTTGAAGTCCTCGGAGCACGAGACCCGAAGATCGAAAGACTTATGACCAATACGGAGCAAAGGGAAGAAACCGTCGGGGGACCGCTTTTTACCCCAGGACGAGAAAACTGAGTCCGGGGCATTCCCGCTCGCGTTTTCTTGGGACGAGCACCGGAAGTCCTCGAGCTCAGCCCGTTTCCTTCGCTGCAAGTGCATTTCCAGTGGTTTCTGACACCGGACGAGCGTTCGCCACTCGTTGGAAGCTTCGGCCATCTTTTGGACCGTTTTGGGTCGCACCACAGTTCTCCCTCCAACGAGCTCGCTTCCCGACCTATACCTCCGGAAAACGTGTCAGGGAGCATGCCAGGAGTGTGGGTTGAAGTCCTCGGAGCACGAGACCCGAAGATCGAAAGACTTATGACCAATACGGAGCAAAGGGAAGAAACCGTCGGGGGACCGCTTTTTACCCCAGGGCGAGAAAACTGAGTCCGGGGCATTCCCGCTCGCGTTTTCTTGGGACGAGCACCGGAAGTCCTCGAGCTCAGCCTGTTTCCTTCGCTGCAAGTGCATTTCCAGTGGTTTCTGACACCGGACGAGCGTTCGCCACTCGTTTGAAGCTTCGGCCATCTTTTGGACCGTTTTGGGTCGCACCACAGTTCTCCCTCCAACGAGCTCGCTTCCCGACCTATACCTCCGGAAAACGTGTCAGGGAGCATGCCAGGAGTGTGGGTTGAAGTCCTCGGAGCACGAGACCCGAAGATCGAAAGACTTATGACCAATACGGAGCAAAGGGAAGAAACCGTCGGGGGACCGCTTTTTACCCCAGGACGAGAAAACTGAGTCCGGGGCATTCCCGCTCGCGTTTTCTTGGGACGAGCACCGGAAGTCCTCGAGCTCAGCCCGTTTCCTTCGCTGCAAGTGCATTTCCAGTGGTTTCTGACACCGGACGAGCGTTCGCCACTCGTTGGAAGCTTCGGCCATCTTTTGGACCGTTTTGGGTCGCACCACAGTTCTCCCTCCAACGAGCTCGCTTCCCGACCTATACCTCCGGAAAACGTGTCAGGGAGCATGCCAGGAGTGTGGGTTGAAGTCCTCGGAGCACGAGACCCGAAGATCGAAAGACTTATGACCAATACGGAGCAAAGGGAAGAAACCGTCGGGGGACCGCTTTTTACCCCAGGACGAGAAAACTGAGTCCGGGGCATTCCCGCTCGCGTTTTCTTGGGACGAGCACCGGAAGTCCTCGAGCTCAGCCCGTTTCCTTCGCTGCAAGTGCATTTCCAGTGGTTTCTGACACCGGACGAGCGTTCGCCACTCGTTGGAAGCTTCGGCCATCTTTTGGACCGTTTTGGGTCGCACCACAGTTCTCCCTCCAACGAGCTCGCTTCCCGACCTATACCTCCGGAAAACGTGTCAGGGAGCATGCCAGGAGTGTGGGTTGAAGTCCTCGGAGCACGAGACCCGAAGATCGAAAGACTTATGACCAATACGGAGCAAAGGGAAGAAACCGTCGGGAGACCGCTTTTTACCCCAGGACGAGAAAACTGAGTCCGGGGCATTCCCGCTCGCGTTTTCTTGGGACGAGCACCGGAAGTCCTCGAGCTCAGCCCGTTTCCTTCGCTGCAAGTGCATTTCCAGTGGTTTCTGACACCGGACGAGCGTTCGCCACTCGTTGGAAGCTTCGGCCATCTTTTGGACCGTTTTGGGTCGCACCACAGTTCTCCCTCCAACGAGCTCGCTTCCCGACCTATACCTCCGGAAAACGTGTCAGGGAGCATGCCAGGAGTGTGGGTTGAAGTCCTCGGAGCACGAGACCCGAAGATCGAAAGACTTATGACCAATACGGAGCAAAGGGAAGAAATCGTCGGGGGACCGCTTTTTACCCCAGGACGAGAAAACTGAGTCCGGGGCATTCCCGCTCGCGTTTTCTTGGGACGAGCACCGGAAGTCCTCGAGCTCAGCCCGTTTCCTTCGCTGCAAGTGCATTTCCAGCGGTTTCTGACACCGGACGAGCGTTCGCCACTCGTTGGAAGCTTCGGCCATCTTTTGGACCGTTTTGGGTCGCACCACAGTTCTCCCTCCAACGAGCTCGCTTCCCGACCTATACCTCCGGAAAACGTGTCAGGGAGCATGCCAGGAGTGTGGGTTGAAGTCCTCGGAGCACGAGACCCGAAGATCGAAAGACTTATGACCAATACGGAGCAAAGGGAAGAAACCGTCGGGGGACCGCTTTTTACCCCAGGACGAGAAAACTGAGTCCGGGGCATTCCCGCTCGCGTTTTCTTGGGACGAGCACCGGAAGTCCTCGAGCTCAGCCCGTTTCCTTCGCTGCAAGTGCATTTCCAGTGGTTTCTGACACCGGACGAGCGTTCGCCACTCGTTGGAAGCTTCGGCCATCTTTTGGACCGTTTTGGGTCGCACCACAGTTCTCCCTCCAACGAGCTCGCTTCCCGACCTATACCTCCGGAAAACGTGTCAGGGAGCATGCCAGGAGTGTGGGTTGAAGTCCTCGGAGCACGAGACCCGAAGATCGAAAGACTTATGACTAATACGGAGCAAAGGGAAGAAACCGTCGGGGGACCGCTTTTTACCCCAGGGCGAGAAAACTGAGTCCGGGGCATTCCCGCTCGCGTTTTCTTGGGACGAGCACCGGAAGTCCTCGAGCTCAGCCTGTTTCCTTCGCTGCAAGTGCATTTCCAGTGGTTTCTGACACCGGACGAGCGTTCGCCACTCGTTTGAAGCTTCGGCCATCTTTTGGACCGTTTTGGGTCGCACCACAGTTCTCCCTCCAACGAGCTCGCTTCCCGACCTATACCTCCGGAAAACGTGTCAGGGAGCATGCCCGGAGTGTGGGTTGAAGTCCTCGGAGCACGAGACCCGAAGATCGAAAGACTTATGACCAATACGGAGCAAAGGGAAGAAACCGTCGGGGGACCGCTTTTTACCCCAGGGCGAGAAAACGGAGTCCGGGGCATTCCCGCTCGCGTTTTCTTGGGACGAGCACCGGAAGTCCTCGAGCTCAGCCCGTTTCCTTCGCTGCAAGTGCATTTCCAGTGGTTTCTGACACCGGACGAGCGTTCGCCACTCGTTGGAAGCTTCGGCCATCTTTTGGACCGTTTTGGGTCGCACCACAGTTCTCCCTCCAACGAGCTCGCTTCCCGACCTATACCTCCGGAAAACGTGTCAGGGAGCATGCCAGGAGTGTGGGTTGAAGTCCTCGGAGCACGAGACCCGAAGATCAAAAGACTTATGACCAATACGGAGCAAAGGGAAGAAACCGTCGGGGGACCGCTTTTTACCCCAGGACGAGAAAACTGAGTCCGGGGCATTCCCGCTCGCGTTTTCTTGGGACGAGCACCGGAAGTCCTCGAGCTCAGCCCGTTTCCTTCGCTGCAAGTGCATTTCCAGTGGTTTCTGACACCGGACGAGCGTTCGCCACTCGTTGGAAGCTTCGGCCATCTTTTGGACCGTTTTGGGTCGCACCACAGTTCTCCCTCCAACGAGCTCGCTTCCCGACCTATACCTCCGGAAAACGTGTCAGGGAGCATGCCAGGAGTGTGGGTTGAAGTCCTCGGAGCACGAGACCCGAAGATCGAAAGACTTATGACCAATACGGAGCAAAGGGAAGAAACCGTCGGGGGACCGCTTTTTACCCCAGGGCGAGAAAACTGAGTCCGGGGCATTCCCGCTCGCGTTTTCTTGGGACGAGCACCGGAAGTCCTCGAGCTCAGCCCGTTTCCTTCGCTGCAAGTGCATTTCCAGTGGTTTCTGACACCGGACGAGCGTTCGCCACTCGTTGGAAGCTTCGACCATCTTTTGGACCGTTTTGGGTCGCACCACAGTTCTCCCTCCAACGAGCTCGCTTCCCGACCTATACCTCCGGAAAACGTGTCAGGGAGCATGCCAGGAGTGTGGGTTGAAGTCCTGGGAGCACGAGACCCGAAGATCGAAAGACTTATGACCAATACGGAGCAAAGGGAAGAAACCGTCGGGGGACCGCTTTTTACCCCAGGACGAGAAAACTGAGTCCGGGGCATTCCCGCTCGCGTTTTCTTGGGACGAGCACCGGAAGTCCTCGAGCTCAGCCCGTTTCCTTCGCTGCAAGTGCATTTCCAGTGGTTTCTGACACCGGACGAGCGTTCGCCACTCGTTGGAAGCTTCGGCCATCTTTTGGACCGTTTTAGGTCGCACCACAGTTCTCCCTCCAACGAGCTCGCTTCCCGACCTATACCTCCGGAAAACGTGTCAGGGAGCATGCCAGGAGTGTGGGTTGAAGTCCTCGGAGCACGAGACCCGAAGATCGAAAGACTTATGACCAATACGGAGCAAAGGGAAGAAACCGTCGGGGGACCGCTTTTTACCCCAGGGCGAGAAAACTGAGTCCGGGGCATTCCCGCTCGCGTTTTCTTGGGACGAGCACCGGAAGTCCTCGAGCTCAGCCCGTTTCCTTCGCTGCAAGTGCATTTCCAGTGGTTTCTGACACCGGACGAGCGTTCGCCACTCGTTGGAAGCTTCGACCATCTTTTGGACCGTTTTGGGTCGCACCACAGTTCTCCCTCCAACGAGCTCGCTTCCCGACCTATACCTCCAGAAAACGTGTCAGGGAGCATGCCAGGAGTGTGGGTTGAAGTCCTCGGAGCACGAGACCCGAAGATCGAAAGACTTATGACCAATACGGAGCAAAGGGAAGAAACCGTCGGGGGACCGCTTTTTACCCCAGGGCGAGAAAACTGAGTCCGGGGCATTCCCGCTCGCGTTTTCGTGGGACGAGCACCGGAAGTCCTCGAGCTCAGCCCGTTTCCTTCGCTGCAAGTGCATTTCCAGTGGTTTCTGACACCGGACGAGCGTTCGCCACTCGTTGGAAGCTTCGGCCATCTTTTGGACCGTTTTGGGTCGCACCACAGTTCTCCCTCCAACGAGCTCGCTTCCCGACCTATACCTCCGGAAAACGTGTCAGGGAGCATGCCAGGAGTGTGGGTTGAAGTCCTCGGAGCACGAGACCCGAAGATCGAAAGACTTATGACCAATACGGAGCAAAGGGAAGAAACCGTCGGGGGACCGCTTTTTACCCCAGGACGAGAAAACTGAGTCCGGGGCATTCCCGCTCGCGTTTTCTTGGGACGAGCACCGGAAGTCCTCGAGCTCAGCCCGTTTCCTTCGCTGCAAGTGCATTTCCAGTGGTTTCTGACACCGGACGAGCGTTCGCCACTCGTTGGAAGCTTCGGCCATCTTTTGGACCGTTTTGGGTCGCACCACAGTTCTCCCTCCAACGAGCTCGCTTCCCGACCTATACCTCCGGAAAACGTGTCAGGGAGCATGCCAGGAGTGTGGGTTGAAGTCCTCGGAGCACGAGACCCGAAGATCGAAAGACTTATGACCAATACGGAGCAAAGGGAAGAAACCGTCGGGGGACCGCTTTTTACCCCAGGACGAGAAAACTGAGTCCGGGGCATTCCCGCTCGCGTTTTCTTGGGACGAGCACCGGAAGTCCTCGAGCTCAGCCCGTTTCCTTCGCTGCAAGTGCATTTCCAGCGGTTTCTGACACCGGACGAGCGTTCGCCACTCGTTGGAAGCTTCGGCCATCTTTTGGACCGTTTTGGGTCGCACCACAGTTCTCCCTCCAACGAGCTCGCTTCCCGACCTATACCTCCGGAAAACGTGTCAGGGAGCATGCCAGGAGTGTGGGTTGAAGTCCTCGGAGCACGAGACCCGAAGATCGAAAGACTTATGACCAATACGGAGCAAAGGGAAGAAACCGTCGGGGGACCGCTTTTTACCCCAGGACGAGAAAACTGAGTCCGGGGCATTCCCGCTCGCGTTTTCTTGGGACGAGCACCGGAAGTCCTCGAGCTCAGCCCGTTTCCTTCGCTGCAAGTGCATTTCCAGTGGTTTCTGACACCGGACGAGCGTTCGCCACTCGTTGGAAGCTTCGGCCATCTTTTGGACCGTTTTGGGTCGCACCACAGTTCTCCCTCCAACGAGCTCGCTTCCCGACCTATACCTCCGGAAAACGTGTCAGGGAGCATGCCAGGAGTGTGGGTTGAAGTCCTCGGAGCACGAGACCCGAAGATCGAAAGACTTATGACCAATACGGAGCAAAGGGAAGAAACCGTCGGGGGACCGCTTTTTACCCCAGGACGAGAAAACTGAGTCCGGGGCATTCCCGCTCGCGTTTTCTTGGGACGAGCACCGGAAGTCCTCGAGCTCAGCCCGTTTCCTTCGCTGCAAGTGCATTTCCAGTGGTTTCTGACTTCGGACGAGCGTTCGCCACTCGTTGGAAGCTTCGGCCATCTTTTGGACCGTTTTGGCTCGCACCACAGTTCTCCCTCCAACGAGCTCCCTTCCCGACCTATACCTCCGGAAAACGTGTCAGGGAGCATGCCAGGAGTGTGGGTTGAAGTCCTCGGAGCACGAGACCCGAAGATCGAAAGACTTATGACCAATACGGAGCAAAGGGAAGAAACCGTCGGGGGACCGCTTTTTACCCCAGGACGAGAAAACTGAGTCCGGGGCATTCCCGCTCGCGTTTTCTTGGGACGAGCACCGGAAGTCCTCGAGCTCAGCCCGTTTCCTTCGCTGCAAGTGCATTTCCAGTGGTTTCTGACACCGGACGAGCGTTCGCCACTCGTTGGAAGCTTCGGCCATCTTTTGGACCGTTTTGGATCGCACCACAGTTCTCCCTCCAACGAGCTCGCTTCCCGACTTCTACCTCCGGAAAACGTGTCAGGGAGCATGCCAGGAGTGTGGGTTGAAGTCCTCGGAGCACGAGACCCGAAGATCGAAAGACTTATGACCAATACGGAGCAAAGGGAAGAAACCGTCGGGGGACCGCTTTTTACCCCAGGACGAGAAAACTGAGTCCGGGGCATTCCCGCTCGCGTTTTCTTGGGACGAGCACCGGAAGTCCTCGAGCTCAGCCCGTTTCCTTCGCTGCAAGTGCATTTCCAGCGGTTTCTGACACCGGACGAGCGTTCGCCACTCGTTGGAAGCTTCGGCCATCTTTTGGACCGTTTTGGGTCGCACCACAGTTCTCCCTCCAACGAGCTCGCTTCCCGACCTATACCTCCGGAAAACGTGTCAGGGAGCATGCCAGGAGTGTGGGTTGAAGTCCTCGGAGCACGAGACCCGAAGATCGAAAGACTTATGACCAATACGGAGCAAAGGGAAGAAACCGTCGGGGGACCGCTTTTTACCCCAGGACGAGAAAACTGAGTCCGGGGCATTCCCGCTCGCGTTTTCTTGGGACGAGCACCGGAAGTCCTCGAGCTCAGCCCGTTTCCTTCGCTGCAAGTGCATTTCCAGCGGTTTCTGACACCGGACGAGCGTTCGCCACTCGTTGGAAGCTTCGGCCATCTTTTGGACCGTTTTGGGTCGCACCACAGTTCTCCCTCCAACGAGCTCGCTTTCCGACCTATACCTCCGGAAAACGTGTCAGGGAGCATGCCAGAAGTGTGGGTTGAAGTCCTCGGAGCACGAGACCCGAAGATCGAAAGACTTATGACCAATACGGAGCAAAGGGAAGAAACCGTCGGGGGACCGCTTTTTACCCCAGGACGAGAAAACTGAGTCCGGGGCATTCCCGCTCGCGTTTTCTTGGGACGAGCACCAGAAGTCCTCGAGCTCAGCCCGTTTCCTTCGCTGCAAGTGCATTTCCAGCGGTTTCTGACACCGGACGAGCGTTCGCCACTCGTTGGAAGCTTCGGCCATCTTTTGGACCGTTTTGGGTCGCACCACAGTTCTCCCTCCAACGAGCTCGCTTCCCGACCTATACCTCCGGAAAACGTGTCAGGGAGCATGCCAGGAGTGTGGGTTGAAGTCCTCGGAGCACGAGACCCGAAGATCGAAAGACTTATGACCAATACGGAGCAAAGGGAAGAAACCATCGGGGGACCGCTTTTTACCCCAGGACGAGAAAACTGAGTCCGGGGCATTCCCGCTCGCGTTTTCTTGGGACGAGCACCGGAAGTCCTCGAGCTCAGCCCGTTTCCTTCGCTGCAAGTGCATTTCCAGTGGTTTCTGACACCGGACGAGCGTTCGCCACTCGTTGGAAGCTTCGGCCATCTTTTGGACCGTTTTGGGTCGCACCACAGTTCTCCCTCCAACGAGCTCGCTTCCCGACCTATACCTCCGGAAAACGTGTCAGGGAGCATGCCAGGAGTGTGGGTTGAAGTCCTCGGAGCACGAGACCCGAAGATCGAAAGACTTATGACCAATACGGAGCAAAGGGAAGAAACCGTCGGGGGACCGCTTTTTACCCCAGGACGAGAAAACTGAGTCCGGGGCATTCCCGCTCGCGTTTTCTTGGGACGAGCGCCGGAAGTCCTCGAGCTCAGCCCGTTTCCTTCGCTGCAAGTGCATTTCCAGTGGTTTCTGACACGAGCCGAGCGTTCGCCACTCGTTGGAAGCTTCGGCCATCTTTTGGACCGTTTTGGGTCGCACCACAGTTCTCCCTCCAACGAGCTCGCTTCCCGACCTATACCTCCGGAAAACGTGTCAGTGAGCATGCCAGGAGTGTGGGTTGAAGTCCTCGGAGCACGAGACCCGAAGATCGAAAGACTTATGACCAATACGGAGCAAAGGGAAGAAACCGTCGGGGGACCGCTTTTTACCCCAGGACGAGAAAACTGAGTCCGGGGCATTCCCGCTCGCGTTTTCTTGGGACGAGCACCGGAAGTCCTCGAGCTCAGCCCGTTTCCTTCGCTGCAAGTGCATTTCCAGTGGTTTCTGACACCGGACGAGCGTTCGCCACTCGTTGGAAGCTTCGGCCATCTTTTGGACCGTTTTGGGTCGCACCACAGTTCTCCCTCCAACGAGCTCGCTTCCCGACCTATACCTCCGGAAAACGTGTCAGTGAGCATGCCAGGAGTGTGGGTTGAAGTCCTCGGAGCACGAGACCCGAAGATCGAAAGACTTATGACCAATACGGAGCAAAGGGAAGAAACCGTCGGGGGACCGCTTTTTACCCCAGGACGAGAAAACTGAGTCCGGGGCATTCCCGCTCGCGTTTTCTTGGGACGAGCACCGGAAGTCCTCGAGCTCAGCCCGTTTCCTTCGCTGCAAGTGCATTTCCAGTGGTTTCTGACACCGGACGAGCGTTCGCCACTCGTTGGAAGCTTCGGCCATCTTTTGGACCGTTTTGGGTCGCACCACAGTTCTCCCTCCAACGAGCTCGCTTCCCGACCTATACCTCCGGAAAACGTGTCAGGGAGCATGCCAGGAGTGTGGGTTGAAGTCCTCGGAGCACGAGACCCGAAGATCGAAAGACTTATGACCAATACGGAGCAAAGGGAAGAAACCGTCGGGGGACCGCTTTTTACCCCAGGACGAGAAAACTGAGTCCGGGGCATTCCCGCTCGCGTTTTCTTGGGACGAGCGCCGGAAGTCCTCGAGCTCAGCCCGTTTCCTTCGCTGCAAGTGCATTTCCAGTGGTTTCTGACACCAGGCGAGCGTTCGCCACTCGTTGGAAGCTTCGGCCATCTTTTGGACCGTTTTGGGTCGCACCACAGTTCTCCCTCCAACGAGCTCGCTTCCCGACCTATACCTCCGGAAAACGTGTCAGGGAGCATGCCAGGAGTGTGGGTTGAAGTCCTCGGAGCACGAGACCCGAAGATCGAAAGACTTATGACCAATACGGAGCAAAGGGAAGAAACCGTCGGGGGACCGCTTTTTACCCCAGGACGAGAAAACTGAGTCCGGGGCATTCCCGCTCGCGTTTTCTTGGGACGAGCGCCGGAAGTCCTCGAGCTCAGCCCGTTTCCTTCGCTGCAAGTGCATTTCCAGTGGTTTCTGACACCGGACGAGCGTTCGCCACTCGTTGGAAGCTTCGGCCATCTTTTGGACCGTTTTGGGTCGCACCACAGTTCTCCCTCCAACGAGCTCGCTTCCCGACCTATACCTCCGGAAAACGTGTCAGGGAGCATGCCAGGAGTGTGGGTTGAAGTCCTCGGAGCACGAGACCCGAAGATCGAAAGACTTATGACCAATACGGAGCAAAGGGAAGAAACCGTCGGGGGACCGCTTTTTACCCCAGGACGAGAAAACTGAGTCCGGGGCATTCCCGCTCGCGTTTTCTTGGGACGAGCACCGGAAGTCCTCGAGCTCAGCCCGTTTCCTTCGCTGCAAGTGCATTTCCCGTGGTTTCTGACACCGGACGAGCGTTCGCCACTCGTTGGAAGCTTCGGCCATCTTTTGGACCGTTTTGGGTCGCACCACAGTTCTCCCTCCAACGAGCTCGCTTCCCGACCTATACCTCCGGAAAACGTGTCAGGGAGCATGCCAGGAGTGTGGGTTGAAGTCCTCGGAGCACGAGACCCGAAGATCGAAAGACTTATGACCAATACGGAGCAAAGGGAAGAAACCGTCGGGGGACCGCTTTTTACCCCAGGACGAGAAAACTGAGTCCGGGGCATTCCCGCTCGCGTTTTCTTGGGACGAGCACCGGAAGTCCTCGAGCTCAGCCCGTTTCCTTCGCTGCAAGTGCATTTCCCGTGGTTTCTGACACCGGACGAGCGTTCGCCACTCGTTGGAAGCTTCGGCCATCTTTTGGACCGTTTTGGGTCGCACCACAGTTCTCCCTCCAACGAGCTCGCTTCCCGACCTATACCTCCGGAAAACGTGTCAGGGAGCATGCCAGGAGTGTGGGTTGAGATCCTCGGAGCACGAGACCCGAAGATCGAAAGACTTATGACCAATACGGAGCAAAGGGAAGAAACCGTCGGGGGACCGCTTTTTACCCCAGGACGAGAAAACTGAGTCCGGGGCATTCCCGCTCGCGTTTTCTTGGGACGAGCGCCGGAAGTCCTCGAGCTCAGCCCGTTTCCTTCGCTGCAAGTGCATTTCCAGTGGTTTCTGACACCGGACGAGCGTTCGCCACTCGTTGGAAGCTTCGGCCATCTTTTGGACCGTTTTGGGTCGCACCACAGTTCTCCCTCCAACGAGCTCGCTTCCCGACCTATACCTCCGGAAAACGTGTCAGGGAGCATGCCAGGAGTGTGGGTTGAAGTCCTCGGAGCACGAGACCCGAAGATCGAAAGACTTATGACCAATACGGAGCAAAGGGAAGAAACCGTCGGGGGACCGCTTTTTACCCCAGGACGAGAAAACTGAGTCCGGGGCATTCCCGCTCGCGTTTTCTTGGGACGAGCGCCGGAAGTCCTCGAGCTCAGCCCGTTTCCTTCGCTGCAAGTGCATTTCCAGTGGTTTCTGACACCGGACGAGCGTTCGCCACTCGTTGGAAGCTTCGGCCATCTTTTGGACCGTTTTGGGTCGCACCACAGTTCTCCCTCCAACGAGCTCGCTTCCCGACCTATACCTCCGGAAAACGTGTCAGGGAGCATGCCAGGAGTGTGGGTTGAAGTCCTCGGAGCACGAGACCCGAAGATCGAAAGACTTATGACCAATACGGAGCAAAGGGAAGAAACCGTCGGGGGACCGCTTTTTACCCCAGGACGAGAAAACTGAGTCCGGGGCATTCCCGCTCGCGTTTTCTTGGGACGAGCGCCGGAAGTCCTCGAGCTCAGCCCGTTTCCTTCGCTGCAAGTGCATTTCCAGTGGTTTCTGACACCGGACGAGCGTTCGCCACTCGTTGGAAGCTTCGGCCATCTTTTGGACCGTTTTGGGTCGCACCACAGTTCTCCCTCCAACGAGCTCGCTTCCCGACCTATACCTCCGGAAAACGTGTCAGTGAGCATGCCAGGAGTGTGGGTTGAAGTCCTCGGAGCACGAGACCCGAAGATCGAAAGACTTATGACCAATACGGAGCAAAGGGAAGAAACCGTCGGGGGACCGCTTTTTACCCCAGGACGAGAAAACTGAGTCCGGGGCATTCCCGCTCGCGTTTTCTTGGGACGAGCACCGGAAGTCCTCGAGCTCAGCCCGTTTCCTTCGCTGCAAGTGCATTTCCAGTGGTTTCTGACACCGGACGAGCGTTCGCCACTCGTTGGAAGCTTCGGCCATCTTTTGGACCGTTTTGGGTCGCACCACAGTTCTCCCTCCAACGAGCTCGCTTCCCGACCTATACCTCCGGAAAACGTGTCAGTGAGCATGCCAGGAGTGTGGGTTGAAGTCCTCGGAGCACGAGGCCCGAAGATCGAAAGACTTATGACCAATACGGAGCAAAGGGAAGAAACCGTCGGGGGACCGCTTTTTACCCCAGGACGAGAAAACTGAGTCCGGGGCATTCCCGCTCGCGTTTTCTTGGGACGAGCACCGGAAGTCCTCGAGCTCAGCCCGTTTCCTTCGCTGCAAGTGCATTTCCAGTGGTTTCTGACACCGGACGAGCGTTCGCCACTCGTTGGAAGCTTCGGCCATCTTTTGGACCGTTTTTTGTCGCACCACAGTTCTCCCTCCAACGAGCTCGCTTCCCGACCTATACCTCCGGAAAACGTGTCAGGGAGCATGCCAGGAGTGTGGGTTGAAGTCCTCGGAGCACGAGACCCGAAGATCGAAAGACTTATGACCAATACGGAGCAAAGGGAAGAAACCGTCGGGGGACCGCTTTTTACCCCAGGACGAGAAAACTGAGTCCGGGGCATTCCCGCTCGCGTTTTCTTGGGACGAGCACCGGAAGTCCTCGAGCTCAGCCCGTTTCCTTCGCTGCAAGTGCATTTCCAGTGGTTTCTGACACCGGACGAGCGTTCGCCACTCGTTGGAAGCTTCGGCCATCTTTTGGACCGTTTTGGGTCGCACCACAGTTCTCCCTCCAACGAGCTCGCTTCCCGACCTATACCTCCGGAAAACGTGTCAGGGAGCATGCCAGGAGTGTGGGTTGAAGTCCTCGGAGCACGAGACCCGAAGATCGAAAGACTTATGACCAATACGGAGCAAAGGGAAGAAACCGTCGGGGGACCGCTTTTTACCCCAGGACGAGAAAACTGAGTCCGGGGCATTCCCGCTCGCGTTTTCTTGGGACGAGCACCGGAAGTCCTCGAGCTCAGCCCGTTTCCTTCGCTGCAAGTGCATTTCCCGTGGTTTCTGACACCGGACGAGCGTTCGCCACTCGTTGGAAGCTTCGGCCATCTTTTGGACCGTTTTGGGTCGCACCACAGTTCTCCCTCCAACGAGCTCGCTTCCCGACCTATACCTCCGGAAAACGTGTCAGGGAGCATGCCAGGAGTGTGGGTTGAAGTCCTCGGAGCACGAGACCCGAAGATCGAAAGACTTATGACCAATACGGAGCAAAGGGAAGAAACCGTCGGGGGACCGCTTTTTACCCCAGGACGAGAAAACTGAGTCCGGGGCATTCCCGCTCGCGTTTTCTTGGGACGAGCGCCGGAAGTCCTCGAGCTCAGCCCGTTTCCTTCGCTGCAAGTGCATTTCCAGTGGTTTCTGACACCGGACGAGCGTTCGCCACTCGTTGGAAGCTTCGGCCATCTTTTGGACCGTTTTGGGTCGCACCACAGTTCTCCCTCCAACGAGCTCGCTTCCCGACCTATACCTCCGGAAAACGTGTCAGTGAGCATGCCAGGAGTGTGGGTTGAAGTCCTCGGAGCACGAGACCCGAAGATCGAAAGACTTATGACCAATACGGAGCAAAGGGAAGAAACCGTCGGGGGACCGCTTTTTACCCCAGGACGAGAAAACTGAGTCCGGGGCATTCCCGCTCGCGTTTTCTTGGGACGAGCACCGGAAGTCCTCGAGCTCAGCCCGTTTCCTTCGCTGCAAGTGCATTTCCAGTGGTTTCTGACACCGGACGAGCGTTCGCCACTCGTTGGAAGCTTCGGCCATCTTTTGGACCGTTTTTTGTCGCACCACAGTTCTCCCTCCAACGAGCTCGCTTCCCGACCTATACCTCCGGAAAACGTGTCAGGGAGCATGCCAGGAGTGTGGGTTGAAGTCCTCGGAGCACGAGACCCGAAGATCGAAAGACTTATGACCAATACGGAGCAAAGGGAAGAAACCGTCGGGGGACCGCTTTTTACCCCAGGACGAGAAAACTGAGTCCGGGGCATTCCCGCTCGCGTTTTCTTGGGACGAGCACCGGAAGTCCTCGCGCTCAGCCCGTTTCCTTCGCTGCAAGTGCATTTCCAGTGGTTTCTGACACCGGACGAGCGTTCGCCACTCGTTGGAAGCTTCGGCCATCTTTTGGACCGTTTTGGGTCGCACCACAGTTCTCCCTCCAACGAGCTCGCTTCCCGACCTATACCTCCGGAAAACGTGTCAGTGAGCATGCCAGGAGTGTGGGTTGAAGTCCTCGGAGCACGAGACCCGAAGATCGAAAGACTTATGACCAATACGGAGCAAAGGGAAGAAACCGTCGGGGGACCGCTTTTTACCCCAGGACGAGAAAACTGAGTCCGGGGCATTCCCGCTCGCGTTTTCTTGGGACGAGCACCGGAAGTCCTCGAGCTCAGCCCGTTTCCTTCGCTGCAAGTGCATTTCCCGTGGTTTCTGACACCGGACGAGCGTTCGCCACTCGTTGGAAGCTTCGGCCATCTTTTGGACCGTTTTGGGTCGCACCACAGTTCTCCCTCCAACGAGCTCGCTTCCCGACCTATACCTCCGGAAAACGTGTCAGGGAGCATGCCAGGAGTGTGGGTTGAAGTCCTCGGAGCACGAGACCCGAAGATCGAAAGACTTATGACCAATACGGAGCAAAGGGAAGAAACCGTCGGGGGACCGCTTTTTACCCCAGGACGAGAAAACTGAGTCCGGGGCATTCCCGCTCGCGTTTTCTTGGGACGAGCGCCGGAAGTCCTCGAGCTCAGCCCGTTTCCTTCGCTGCAAGTGCATTTCCAGTGGTTTCTGACACCGGACGAGCGTTCGCCACTCGTTGGAAGCTTCGGCCATCTTTTGGACCGTTTTGGGTCGCACCACAGTTCTCCCTCCAACGAGCTCGCTTCCCGACCTATACCTCCGGAAAACGTGTCAGTGAGCATGCCAGGAGTGTGGGTTGAAGTCCTCGGAGCACGAGACCCGAAGATCGAAAGACTTATGACCAATACGGAGCAAAGGGAAGAAACCGTCGGGGGACCGCTTTTTACCCCAGGACGAGAAAACTGAGTCCGGGGCATTCCCGCTCGCGTTTTCTTGGGACGAGCACCGGAAGTCCTCGAGCTCAGCCCGTTTCCTTCGCTGCAAGTGCATTTCCAGTGGTTTCTGACACCGGACGAGCGTTTGCCACTCGTTGGAAGCTTCGGCCATCTTTTGGACCGTTTTGGGTCGCACCACAGTTCTCCCTCCAACGAGCTCGCTTCCCGACCTATACCTCCGGAAAACGTGTCAGTGAGCATGCCAGGAGTGTGGGTTGAAGTCCTCGGAGCACGAGACCCGAAGATCGAAAGACTTATGACCAATACGGAGCAAAGGGAAGAAACCGTCGGGGGACCGCTTTTTACCCCAGGACGAGAAAACTGAGTCCGGGGCATTCCCGCTCGCGTTTTCTTGGGACGAGCACCGGAAGTCCTCGAGCTCAGCCCGTTTCCTTCGCTGCAAGTGCATTTCCAGTGGTTTCTGACACCGGACGAGCGTTTGCCACTCGTTGGAAGCTTCGGCCATCTTTTGGACCGTTTTGGGTCGCACCACAGTTCTCCCTCCAACGAGCTCGCTTCCCGACCTATACCTCCGGAAAACGTGTCAGTGAGCATGCCAGGAGTGTGGGTTGAAGTCCTCGGAGCACGAGACCCGAAGATCGAAAGACTTATGACCAATACGGAGCAAAGGGAAGAAACCGTCGGGGGACCGCTTTTTACCCCAGGACGAGAAAACTGAGTCCGGGGCATTCCCGCTCGCGTTTTCTTGGGACAAGCACCGGAAGTCCTCGAGCTCAGCCCGTTTCCTTCGCTGCAAGTGCATTTCCAGTGGTTTCTGACACCGGACGAGCGTTCGCCACTCGTTGGAAGCTTCGGCCATCTTTTGGACCGTTTTGGGTCGCACCACAGTTCTCCCTCCAACGAGCTCGCTTCCCGACCTATACCTCCGGAAAACGTGTCAGGGAGCATGCCAGGAGTGTGGGTTGAAGTCCTCGGAGCACGAGACCCGAAGATCGAAAGACTTATGACCAATACGGAGCAAAGGGAAGAAACCGTCGGGGGACCGCTTTTTACCCCAGGACGAGAAAACTGAGTCGGGGGCATTCCCGCTCGCATTTTCTTGGGACGAGCACTGGAAGTCCTCGAGCTCAGCCCGTTTCCTTCGCTGCAAGTGCATTTTCAGTGGTTTCTGACACCGGACGAGCGTTCGCCACTCGTTGGAAGCTTCGGCCATCTTTTGGACCGTTTTGGGTCGCACCACAGTTCTCCCTCCAACGAGCTCGCTTCCCGACCTATACCTCCGGAAAACGTGTCAGGGAGCATACCAGGAGTGTGGGTTGAAGTCCTCGGAGCACGAGACCCGAAGATCGAAAGACTTATGACCAATACAGAGCAAAGGGAAGAAACCGTCGGGGGACCGCTTTTTACCCCAGGACGAGAAAACTGAGTCCGGGGCATTCCCGCTCGCGTTTTCTTGGGACGAGCACCGGAAGTCCTCGAGCTCAGCCCGTTTCCTTCGCTGCAAGTGCATTTCCAGTGGTTTCTGACACCGGACGAGCGTTCGCCACTCGTTGGAAGCTTCGGCCATCTTTTGGACCGTTTTGGGTCGCACCACAGTTCTCCCTCCAACGAGCTCGCTTCCCGACCTATACCTCCGGAAAACGTGTCAGGGAGCATGCCAGGAGTGTGGGTTGAAGTCCTCGGAGCACGAGACCCGAAGATCGAAAGACTTATGACCAATACGGAGCAAAGGGAAGAAACCGTCGGGGGACCGCTTTTTACCCCAGGACGAGAAAACTGAGTCCGGGGCATTCCCGCTCGCGTTTTCTTGGGACGAGCACCGGAAGTCCTCGAGCTCAGCCCGTTTCCTTCGCTGCAAGTGCATTTCCAGTGGTTTCTGACACCGGACGAGCGTTCGCCACTCGTTGGAAGCTTCGGCCATCTTTTGGACCGTTTTGGGTCGCACCACAGTTCTCCCTCCAACGAGCTCGCTTCCCGACCTATACCTCCGGAAAACGTGTCAGGGAGCATGCCAGGAGTGTGGGTTGAAGTCCTCGGAGCACGAGACCCGAAGATCGAAAGACTTATGACCAATACGGAGCAAAGGGAAGAAACCGTCGGGGGACCGCTTTTTACCCCAGGACGAGAAAACTGAGTCCGGGGCATTCCCGCTCGCGTTTTCTTGGGACGAGCACCGGAAGTCCTCGAGCTCAGCCCGTTTCCTTCGCTGCAAGTGCATTTCCAGTGGTTTCTGACACCGGACGAGCGTTCGCCACTCGTTGGAAGCTTCGGCCATCTTTTGGACCGTTTTGGGTCGCACCACAGTTCTCCCTCCAACGAGCTCGCTTCCCGACCTATACCTCCGGAAAACGTGTCAGGGAGCATGCCAGGAGTGTGGGTTGAAGTCCTCGGAGCACGAGACCCGAAGATCGAAAGACTTATGACCAATACGGAGCAAAGGGAAGAAACCGTCGGGGGACCGCTTTTTACCCCAGGACGAGAAAACTGAGTCCGGGGCATTCCCGCTCGCGTTTTCTTGGGACGAGCACCGGAAGTCCTCGAGCTCAGCCCGTTTCCTTCGCTGCAAGTGCATTTCCAGTGGTTTCTGACACCGGACGAGCGTTCGCCACTCGTTGGAAGCTTCGGCCATCTTTTGGACCGTTTTGGGTCGCACCACAGTTCTCCCTCCAACGAGCTCGCTTCCCGACCTATACCTCCGGAAAACGTGTCAGGGAGCATGCCAGGAGTGTGGGTTGAAGTCCTCGGAGCACGAGACCCGAAGATCGAAAGACTTATGACCAATACGGACCAAAGGGAAGAAACCGTCGGGGGACCGCTTTTTACCCCAGGGCGAGAAAACTGAGTCCGGGGCATTCCCGCTCGCGTTTTCTTGGGACGAGCACCGGAAGTCCTCGAGCTCAGCCTGTTTCCTTCGCTGCACGTGCATTTCCAGTGGTTTCTGACACCGGACGAGCGTTCGCCACTCGTTGGAAGCTTCGGCCATCTTTTGGACCGTTTTGGGTCGCACCACAGTTCTCCCTCCAACGAGCTCGCTTCCCGACCTATACCTCCGGAAAACGTGTCAGGGAGCATGCCAGGAGTGTGGGTTGAAGTCCTCGGAGCACGAGACCCGAAGATCGAAAGACTTATGACCAATACGGAGCAAAGGGAAGAAACCGTCGGGGGACCGCTTTTTACCCCAGGACGAGAAAACTGAGTCCGGGGCATTCCCGCTCGCGTTTTCTTGGGACGAGCACCGGAAGTCCTCGAGCTCAGCCCGTTTCCTTCGCTGCAAGTGCATTTCCAGTGGTTTCTGACACCGGACGAGCGTTCGCCACTCGTTGGAAGCTTCGGCCATCTTTTGGACCGTTTTGGGTCGCACCACAGTTCTCCCTCCAACGAGCTCGCTTCCCGACCTATACCTCCGGAAAACGTGTCAGGGAGCATGCCAGGAGTGTGGGTTGAAGTCCTCGGAGCACGAGACCCGAAGATCGAAAGACTTATGACCAATACGGAGCAAAGGGAAGAAACCGTCGGGGGACCGCTTTTTACCCCAGGACGAGAAAACTGAGTCGGGGGCATTCCCGCTCGCATTTTCTTGGGACGAGCACTGGAAGTCCTCGAGCTCAGCCCGTTTCCTTCGCTGCAAGTGCATTTTCAGTGGTTTCTGACACCGGACGAGCGTTCGCCACTCGTTGGAAGCTTCGGCCATCTTTTGGACCGTTTTGGGTCGCACCACAGTTCTCCCTCCAACGAGCTCGCTTCCCGACCTATACCTCCGGAAAACGTGTCAGGGAGCATACCAGGAGTGTGGGTTGAAGTCCTCGGAGCACGAGACCCGAAGATCGAAAGACTTATGACCAATACAGAGCAAAGGGAAGAAACCGTCGGGGGACCGCTTTTTACCCCAGGACGAGAAAACTGAGTCCGGGGCATTCCCGCTCGCGTTTTCTTGGGACGAGCACCGGAAGTCCTCGAGCTCAGCCCGTTTCCTTCGCTGCAAGTGCATTTCCAGTGGTTTCTGACACCGGACGAGCGTTCGCCACTCGTTGGAAGCTTCGGCCATCTTTTGGACCGTTTTGGGTCGCACCACAGTTCTCCCTCCAACGAGCTCGCTTCCCGACCTATACCTCCGGAAAACGTGTCAGGGAGCATGCCAGGAGTGTGGGTTGAAGTCCTCGGAGCACGAGACCCGAAGATCGAAAGACTTATGACCAATACGGAGCAAAGGGAAGAAACCGTCGGGGGACCGCTTTTTACCCCAGGACGAGAAAACTGAGTCCGGGGCATTCCCGCTCGCGTTTTCTTGGGACGAGCACCGGAAGTCCTCGAGCTCAGCCCGTTTCCTTCGCTGCAAGTGCATTTCCAGTGGTTTCTGACACCGGACGAGCGTTCGCCACTCGTTGGAAGCTTCGGCCATCTTTTGGACCGTTTTGGGTCGCACCACAGTTCTCCCTCCAACGAGCTCGCTTCCCGACCTATACCTCCGGAAAACGTGTCAGGGAGCATGCCAGGAGTGTGGGTTGAAGTCCTCGGAGCACGAGACCCGAAGATCGAAAGACTTATGACCAATACGGAGCAAAGGGAAGAAACCGTCGGGGGACCGCTTTTTACCCCAGGACGAGAAAACTGAGTCCGGGGCATTCCCGCTCGCGTTTTCTTGGGACGAGCACCGGAAGTCCTCGAGCTCAGCCCGTTTCCTTCGCTGCAAGTGCATTTCCAGTGGTTTCTGACACCGGACGAGCGTTCGCCACTCGTTGGAAGCTTCGGCCATCTTTTGGACCGTTTTGGGTCGCACCACAGTTCTCCCTCCAACGAGCTCGCTTCCCGACCTATACCTCCGGAAAACGTGTCAGGGAGCATGCCAGGAGTGTGGGTTGAAGTCCTCGGAGCACGAGACCCGAAGATCGAAAGACTTATGACCAATACGGAGCAAAGGGAAGAAACCGTCGGGGGACCGCTTTTTACCCCAGGACGAGAAAACTGAGTCCGGGGCATTCCCGCTCGCGTTTTCTTGGGACGAGCACCGGAAGTCCTCGAGCTCAGCCCGTTTCCTTCGCTGCAAGTGCATTTCCAGTGGTTTCTGACACCGGACGAGCGTTCGCCACTCGTTGGAAGCTTCGGCCATCTTTTGGACCGTTTTGGGTCGCACCACAGTTCTCCCTCCAACGAGCTCGCTTCCCGACCTATACCTCCGGAAAACGTGTCAGGGAGCATGCCAGGAGTGTGGGTTGAAGTCCTCGGAGCACGAGACCCGAAGATCGAAAGACTTATGACCAATACGGACCAAAGGGAAGAAACCGTCGGGGGACCGCTTTTTACCCCAGGGCGAGAAAACTGAGTCCGGGGCATTCCCGCTCGCGTTTTCTTGGGACGAGCACCGGAAGTCCTCGAGCTCAGCCTGTTTCCTTCGCTGCACGTGCATTTCCAGTGGTTTCTGACACCGGACGAGCGTTCGCCACTCGTTTGAAGCTTCGGCCATCTTTTGGACCGTTTTGGGTCGCACCACAGTTCTCCCTCCAACGAGCTCGCTTCCCGACCTATACCTCCGGAAAACGTGTCAGGGAGCATGCCAGGAGTGTGGGTTGAAGTCCTCGGAGCACGAGACCCGAAGATCGAAAGACTTATGACCAATACGGAGCAAAGGGAAGAAACCGTCGGGGGACCGCTTTTTACCCCAGGACGAGAAAACTGAGTCCGGGGCATTCCCGCTCGCGTTTTCTTGGGACGAGCACCGGAAGTCCTCGACCTCTGCCCGTTTCCTTCGCTGCAAGTGCATTTCCAGTGGTTTCTGACACCGGACGAGCGTTCGCCACTCGTTGGAAGCTTCGGCCATCTTTTGGACCGTTTTGGGTCGCACCACAGTTCTCCCTCCAACGAGCTCGCTTCCCGACCTATACCTCCGGAAAACGTGTCAGGGAGCATGCCAGGAGTGTGGGTTGAAGTCCTCGGAGCACGAGACCCGAAGATCGAAAGACTTATGATCAATACGGAGCAAAGGGAAGAAACCGTCGGGGGACCGCTTTTTACCCCAGGACGAGAAAACTGAGTCCGGGGCATTCCCGCTCGCGTTTTCTTGGGACGAGCACCGGAAGTCCTCGAGCTCTGCCTGTTTCCTTCGCTGCAAGTGCATTTCCAGTGGTTTCTGACACCGGACGAGCGTTCGCCACTCGTTTGAAGCTTCGGCCATCTTTTGGACCGTTTTGGGTCGCACCACAGTTCTCCCTCCAACGAGCTCGCTTCCCGACCTATACCTCCGGAAAACGTGTCAGGGAGCATGCCAGGAGTGTGGGTTGAAGTCCTAGGAGCACGAGACCCGAAGATCGAAAGACTTATGACCAATACGGAGCAAAGGGAAGAAACCGTCGGGGGACCGCTTTTTACCCCAGGGCGAGAAAACTGAGTCCGGGGCATTCCCGCTCGCGTTTTCTTGGGACGAGCACCGGAAGTCCTCGAGCTCAGCCCGTTTCCTTCGCTGCAAGTGCATTTCCATTGGTTTCTGACACCGGACGAGCGTTCGCCACTCGTTGGAAGCTTCGGCCATCTTTTGGACCGTTTTGGGTCGCACCACAGTTCTCCCTCCAACGAGCTCGCTTCCCGACCTATACCTCCGGAAAACGTGTCAGGGAGCATGCCAGGAGTGTGGGTTGAAGTCCTCGGAGCACGAGACCCGAAGATCGAAAGACTTATGACCAATACGGAGCAAAGGGAAGAAACCATCGGGGGACCGCTTTTTACCCCAGGACGAGAAAACTGAGTCCGGGGCATTCCCGCTCGCGTTTTCTTGGGACGAGCACCGGAAGTCCTCGAGCTCAGCCCGTTTCCTTCGCTGCAAGTGCATTTCCAGTGGTTTCTGACACCGGACGAGCGTTCGCCACTCGTTGGAAGCTTCGGCCATCTTTTGGACCGTTTTGGGTCGCACCACAGTTCTCCCTCCAACGAGCTCGCTTCCCGACCTATACCTCCGGAAAACGTGTCAGGGAGCATGCCAGGAGTGTGGGTTGAAGTCCTCGGAGCACGAGACCCGAAGATCGAAAGACTTATGACCAATACGGAGCAAAGGGAAGAAACCGTCGGGGGACCGCTTTTTACCCCAAGACGAGAACACTGAGTCCGGGGCATTCCCGCTCGCGTTTTCTTGGGACGAGCACCGGAAGTCCTCGAGCTCAGCCCGTTTCCTTCGCTGCAAGTGCATTTCCAGTGGTTTCTGACACCGGACGAGCGTTCGCCACTCGTTGGAAGCTTCGGCCATCTTTTGGACCGTTTTGGGTCGCACCACAGTTCTCCCTCCAACGAGCTCGCTTCCCGACCTATACCTCCGGAAAACGTGTCAGGGAGCATGCCAGGAGTGTGGGTTGAAGTCCTCGGAGCACGAGACCCGAAGATCGAAAGACTTATGACCAATACGGAGCAAAGGGAAGAAACCGTCGGGGGACCGCTTTTTACCCCAGGACGAGAAAACTGAGTCCGGGGCATTCCCGCTCGCGTTTTCTTGGGACGAGCACCGGAAGTCCTCGAGCTCAGCCCGTTTCCTTCGCTGGAAGTGCATTTCCAGTGGTTTCTGACACCGGACGAGCGTTCGCCACTCGTTGGAAGCTTCGGCCATCTTTTGGACCGTTTTGGGTCGCACCACAGTTCTCCCTCCAACGAGCTCGCTTCCCGACCTATACCTCCGGAAAACGTGTCAGGGAGCATGCCAGGAGTGTGGGTTGAAGTCCTCGGAGCACGAGACCCGAAGATCGAAAGACTTATGACCAATACGGAGCAAGGGGAAGAAACCGTCGGGGGACCGCTTTTTACCCCAGGACGAGAAAACTGAGTCCGGGGCATTCCCGCTCGCGTTTTCTTGGGACGAGCACCGGAAGTCCTCGAGCTCAGCCCGTTTCCTTCGCTGCAAGTGCATTTCAAGTGGTTTCTGACACCGGACGAGTGTTCGCCACTCGTTGGAAGCTTCGGCCATCTTTTGGACCGTTTTGGGTCGCACCACAGTTCTCCCTCCAACGAGCTCGCTTCCCGACCTATACCTCCGGAAAACGTGTCAGGGAGCATGCCAGGAGTGTGGGTTGAAGTCCTCGGAGCACGAGACCCGAAGATCGAAAGACTTATGACCAATACGGAGCAAAGGGAAGAAACCGTCGGGGGACCGCTTTTTACCCCAGGACGAGAAAACTGAGTCCGGGGCATTCCCGCTCGCGTTTTCTTGGGACGAGCACCGGAAGTCCTCGAGCTCAGCCCGTTTCCTTCGCTGCAAGTGCATTTCCAGTGGTTTCTGACACCGGACGAGCGTTCGCCACTCGTTGGAAGCTTCGGCCATCTTTTGGACCGTTTTGGGTCGCACCACAGTTCTCCCTCCAACGAGCTCGCTTCCCGACCTATACCTCCGGAAAACGTGTCAGGGAGCATGCCAGGAGTGTGGGTTGAAGTCCTCGGAGCACGAGACCCGAAGATCGAAAGACTTATGACCAATACGGAGCAAAGGGAAGAAACCGTCGGGGGACCGCTTTTTACCCCAGGACGAGAAAACTGAGTCCGGGGCATTCCCGCTCGCGTTTTCTTGGGACGAGCACCGGAAGTCCTCGAGCTCAGCCCGTTTCCTTCGCTGCAAGTGCATTTCCAGTGGTTTCTGACACCGGACGAGCGTTCGCCACTCGTTGGAAGCTTCGACCATCTTTTGGACCGTTTTGGGTCGCACCACAGTTCTCCCTCCAACGAGCTCGCTTCCCGACCTATACCTCCGGAAAACGTGTCAGGGAGCATGCCAGGAGTGTGGGTTGAAGTCCTCGGAGCACGAGACCCGAAGATCGAAAGACTTATGACCAATACGGAGCAAAGGGAAGAAACCGTCGGGGGACCGCTTTTTACCCCAGGACGAGAAAACTGAGTCCGGGGCATTCCCGCTCGCGTTTTCTTGGGACGAGCACCGGAAGTCCTCGAGCTCAGCCCGTTTCCTTCGCTGCAAGTGCATTTCCAGTGGTTTCTGACACCGGACGAGCGTTCGCCACTCGTTGGAAGCTTCGACCATCTTTTGGACCGTTTTGGGTCGCACCACAGTTCTCCCTCCAACGAGCTCGCTTCCCGACCTATACCTCCGGAAAACGTGTCGGGGAGCATGCCAGGAGTGTGGGTTGAAGTCCTCGGAGCACGAGACCCGAAGATCGAAAGACTTATGACCAATACGGAGCAAAGGGAAGAAACCGTCGGGGGACCGCTTTTTGCCCCAGGACGAGAAAACTGAGTCCGGGGCATTCCCGCTCGCGTTTTCTTGCGACGAGCTCCGGAAGTCCTCGAGCTCAGCCCGTTTCCTTCGCTGCAAGTGCATTTCCAGTGGTTTCTGACACCGGACGAGCGTTCGCCACTCGTTGGAAGCTTCGGCCATCTTTTGGATCGTTTTGGGTCGCACCACAGTTCTCCCTCCAACGAGCTCGCTTCCCGACCTATACCTCCGGAAAACGTGTCAGGGAGCATGCCAGGAGTGTGGGTTGAAGTCCTCGGAGCACGAGACCCGAAGATCGAAAGACTTATGACCAATACGGAGCAAAGGCAAGAAACCGTCGGGGGACCGCTTTTTGCCCCAGGACGAGAAAACTGAGTCCGGGGCATTCCCGCTCGCGTTTTCTTGCGACGAGCACCGGAAGTCCTCGAGCTCAGCCCGTTTCCTTCGCTGCAAGTGCATTTCCAGTGGTTTCTGACACCGGACGAGCGTTCGCCACTCGTTGGAAGCTTCGGCCATCTTTTGGACCGTTTTGGGTCGCACCACAGTTCTCCCTCCAACGAGCTCGCTTCCCGACCTATACCTCCGGAAAACGTGTCAGGGAGCATGCCAGGAGTGTGGGTTGAAGTCCTCGGAGCACGAGACCCGAAGATCGAAAGACTTATGACCAATACGGAGCAAAGGGAAGAAACCGTCGGGGGACCGCTTTTTACCCCAGGACGAGAAAACTGAGTCCGGGGCATTCCCGCTCGCGTTTCCTTGGGACGAGCACCGGAAGTCCTCGAGCTCAGCCCGTTTCCTTCGCTGCAAGTGCATTTCCAGTGGTTTCTGACACCGGACGAGCGTTCGCCACTCGTTGGAAGCTTCGGCCATCTTTTGGACCGTTTTGGGTCGCACCACAGTTCTCCCTCCAACGAGCTCGCTTCCCGACCTATACCTTCGGAAAACGTGTAAGGGAGCATGCCAGGAGTGTGGGTTGAAGTCCTCGGAGCACGAGACCCGAAGATCGAAAGACTTATGACCAATACGGAGCAAAGGGAAGAAACCGTCGGGGGACCGCTTTTTACCCCAGGACGAGAAAACTGAGTCCGGGGCATTCCCGCTCGCGTTTTCTTGGGACGAGCACCGGAAGTCCTCGAGCTCAGCCCGTTTTCTTCGCTGCAAGTGCATTTCCAGTGGTTTCTGACACCGGACGAGCGTTCGCCACTCGTTGGAAGCTTCGGCCATCTTTTGGACCGTTTTGGGTCGCACCACAGTTCTCCCTCCAACGAGCTCGCTTCCCGACCTATACCTCCGGAAAACGTGTCAGGGAGCATGCCAGGAGTGTGGGTTGAAGTCCTCGGAGCACGAGACCCGAAGATCGAAAGACTTATGACCAATACGGAGCAAAGGGAAGAAACCGTCGGGGGACTGCTTTTTACCCCAGGACGAGAAAACTGAGTCCGGGGCATTCCCGCTCGCGTTTTCTTGGGACGAGCACCGGAAGTCCTCGAGCTCAGCCCGTTTCCTTCGCTGCAAGTGCATTTCCAGTGGTTTCTGACACCGGACGAGCGTTCGCCACTCGTTGGAAGCTTCGGCCATCTTTTGGACCGTTTTGGGTCGCACCACAGTTCTCCCTCCAACGAGCTCGCTTCCCGACCTATACCTCCGGAAAACGTGTCAGGGAGCATGCCAGGAGTGTGGGTTGAAGTCCTCGGAGCACGAGACCCGAAGATCGAAAGACTTATGACCAATACGGAGCAAAGGGAAGAAACCGTCGGGGGACCGCTTTTTACCCCAGGACGAGAAAACTGAGTCCGGGGCATTCCCGCTCGCGTTTTCTTGGGACGAGCACCGGAAGTCCTCGAGCTCAGCCCGTTTCCTTCGCTGCAAGTGCATTTCCAGTGGTTTCTGACACCGGACGAGCGTTCGCCACTCGTTGGAAGCTTCGGCCTTCTTTTGGACCGTTTTGGGTCGCACCACAGTTCTCCCTCCAACGAGCTCGCTTCCCGACCTATACCTCCGGAAAACGTGTCAGGGAGCATGCCAGGAGTGTGGGTTGAAGTCCTCGGAGCACGAGACCCGAAGATCGAAAGACTTATGACCAATACGGAGCAAAGGGAAGAAACCGTCGGGGGACCGCTTTTTACCCCAGGACGAGAAAACTGAGTCCGGGGCATTCCCGCTTGCGTTTTCTTGGGACGAGCACCGGAAGTCCTCGAGCTCAGCCCGTTTCCTTCGCTGCAAGTGCATTTCCAGTGGTTTCTGACACCGGACGAGCGTTCGCCACTCGTTGGAAGCTTCGGCCATCTTTTGGACCGTTTTGGGTCGCACCACAGTTCTCCCTCCAACGAGCTCGCTTCCCGACCTATACCTCCGGAAAACGTGTCAGGGAGCATGCCAGGAGTGTGGGTTGAAGTCCTCGGAGCACGAGACCCGAAGATCGAAAGACTTATGACCAATACGGAGCAAAGGGAAGAAACCGTGGTGGGACCGCTTTTTACCCCAGGACGAGAAAACTGAGTCCGGGGCATTCCCGCTCGCGTTTTCTTCGGACGAGCACCGGAAGTCCTCGAGCTCAGCCCGTTTCCTTCGCTGCAAGTGCATTTCCAGTGGTTTCTGACACCGGACGAGCGTTCGCCACTCGTTGGAAGCTTCGGCCATCTTTTGGACCGTTTTGGGTCGCACCACAGTTCTCCCTCCAACGAGCTCGCTTCCCGACCTATACCTCCGGAAAACGTGTCAGGGAGCATGCCAGGAGTGTGGGTTGAAGTCCTCGGAGCACGAGACCCGAAGATCGAAAGACTTATGACCAATACGGAGCAAAGGGAAGAAACCGTCGGGGGACCGCTTTTTACCCCAGGACGAGAAAACTGAGTCCGGGGCATTCCCGCTCGCGTTTTCTTGGGACGAGCACCGGAAGTCCTCGAGCTCAGCCCGTTTCCTTCGCTGCAAGTGCATTTCCAGTGGTTTCTGACACCGGACGAGCGTTCGCCACTCGTTGGAAGCTTCGGCCATCTTTTGGACCGTTTTGGGTCGCACCACAGTTCTCCCTCCAACGAGCTCGCTTCCCGACCTATACCTCCGGAAAACGTGTCAGGGAGCATGCCAGGAGTGTGGGTTGAAGTCCTCGGAGCACGAGACCCGAAGATCGAAAGACTTATGACCAATACGGAGCAAAGGGAAGAAACTGTCGGGGGACCGGTTTTTACCCCAGGACGAGAAAACTGAGTCCGGGGCATTCCCGCTCGCGTTTTCTTGGGACGAGCACTGGAAGTCCTCGAGCTCAGCCCGTTTCCTTCGCTGCAAGTGCATTTCCAGTGGTTTCTGACACCGGACGAGCGTTCGCCCCTCGTTGGAAGCTTCGGCCATCTTTTGGACCGTTTTGGGTCGCACCACAGTTCTCCCTCCAACGAGCTCGCTTCCCGACCTATACCTCCGGAAAACGTGTCAGGGAGCATGCCAGGAGTGTGGGTTGAAGTCCTCGGAGCACGAGACCCGAAGATCGAAAGACTTATGACCAATACGGAGCAAAGGGAAGAAACCGTCGGGGGACCGCTTTTTACCCCAGGACGAGAAAACTGAGTCCGGGGCATTCCCGCTCGCGTTTTCTTGGGACGAGCACCGGAAGTCCTCGAGCTCAGCCCGTTTCCTTCGCTGCAAGTGCATTTCCAGTGGTTTCTGACACCGGACGAGCGTTCGCCACTCGTTGGAAGCTTCGGCCATCTTTTGGACCGTTTTGGGTCGCACCACAGTTCTCCCTCCAACGAGCTCGCTTCCCGACCTATACCTCCGGAAAACGTGTCAGGGAGCATGCCAGGAGTGTGGGTTGAAGTCCTCGGAGCACGAGACCCGAAGATCGAAAGACTTATGACCAATACGGAGCAAAGGGAAGAAACCGTCGGGGGACCGCTTTTTACCCCAGGACGAGAAAACTGAGTCCGGGGCATTCTCGCTCGCGTTTTCTTGGGACGAGCACCGGAAGTCCTCGAGCTCAGCCCGTTTCCTTCGCTGCAAGTGCATTTCCAGTGGTTTCTGACACCGGACGAGCGTTCGCCCCTCGTTGGAAGCTTCGGCCATCTTTTGGACCGTTTTGGGTCGCACCACAGTTCTCCCTCCAACGAGCTCGCTTCCCGACCTATACCTCCGGAAAACGTGTCAGGTAGCATGCCAGGAGTGTGGGTTGAAGTCCTCGGAGCACGAGACCCGAAGATCGAAAGACTTATGACCAATACGGAGCAAAGGGAAGAAACCGTCGGGGGACCGCTTTTTACCCCAGGACGAGAAAACTGAGTCCGGGGCATTCCCGCTCGCGTTTTCTTGAGACGAGCACCGGAAGTCCTCGAGCTCAGCCCGTTTCCTTCGCTGCAAGTGCATTTCCAGTGGTTTCTGACACCGGACGAGCGTTCGCCCCTCGTTGGAAGCTTCGGCCATCTTTTGGACCGTTTTGGGTCGCACCACAGTTCTCCCTCCAACGAGCTCGCTTCCCGACCTATACCTCCGGAAAACGTGTCAGGGAGCATGCCAGGAGTGTGGGTTGAAGTCCTCGGAGCACGAGACCCGAAGATCGAAAGACTTATGACCAATACGGAGCAAAGGGAAGAAACCGTCGGGGGACCGCTTTTTACCCAAGGACGAGAAAACTGAGTCCGGGGCATTCCCGCTCGCGTTTTCTTGGGACGAGCACCGGAAGTCCTCGAGCTCAGCCCGTTTCCTTCGCTGCAAGTGCATTTCCAGTGGTTTCTGACACCGAACGAGCGTTCGCCCCTCGTTGGAAGCTTCGGCCATCTTTTGGACCGTTTTGGGTCGCACCACAGTTCTCCCTCCAACGAGCTCGCTTCCCGACCTATACCTCCGGAAAACGTGTCAGGGAGCATGCCAGGAGTGTGGGTTGAAGTCCTCGGAGCACGAGACCCGAAGATCGAAAGACTTATGACCAATACGGAGCAAAGGGAAGAAACCGTCGGGGGACCGCTTTTTACCCCAGGACGAGAAAACTGAGTCCGGGGCATTCCCGCTCGCGTTTTCTTGGGACGAGCACCGGAAGTCCTCGAGCTCAGCCCGTTTCCTTCGCTGCAAGTGCATTTCCAGTGGTTTCTGACACCGGACGAGCGTTCGCCCCTCGTTGGAAGCTTCGGCCATCTTTTGGACCGTTTTGGGTCGCACCACAGTTCTCCCTCCAACGAGCTCGCTTCCCGACCTATACCTCCGGAAAACGTGTCAGGGAGCATGCCAGGAGTGTGGGTTGAAGTCCTCGGAGCACGAGACCCGAAGATCGAAAGACTTATGACCAATACGGAGCAAAGGGAAGAAACCGTCGGGGGACCGCTTTTTACCCCAGGACGAGAAAACTGAGTCCGGGGCATTCCCGCTCGCGTTTTCTTGGGACGAGCACCGGAAGTCCTCGAGCTCAGCCCGTTTCCTTCGCTGCAAGTGCATTTCCAGTGGTTTCTGACACCGGACGAGCGTTCGCCCCTCGTTGGAAGCTTCGGCCATCTTTTGGACCGTTTTGGGTCGCACCACAGTTCTCCCTCCAACGAGCTCGCTTCCCGACCTATACCTCCGGAAAACGTGTCAGGGAGCATGCCAGGAGTGTGGGTTGAAGTCCTCGGAGCACGAGACCCGAAGATCGAAAGACTTATGACCAATACGGAGCAAAGGGAAGAAACCGTCGGGGGACCGCTTTTTACCCCAGGACGAGAAAACTGAGTCCGGGGCATTCCCGCTCGCGTTTTCTTGGGACGAGCACCGGAAGTCTTCGAGCTCAGCCCGTTTCCTTCGCTGCAAGTGCATTTCCAGTGGTTTCTGACACCGGACGAGCGTTCGCCACTCGTTGGAAACTTCGGCCATCTTTTGGACCGTTTTGGGTCGCACCACAGTTCTCCCTCCAACGAGCTCGCTTCCCGACCTATACCTCCGGAAAACGTGTCAGTGAGCATGCCAGGAGTGTGGGTTGAAGTCCTCGGAGCACGAGACCCGAAGATCGAAAGACTTATGACCAATACGGAGCAAAGGGAAGAAACCGTCGGGGGACCGCTTTTTACCCCAGGACGAGAAAACTGAGTCCGGGGCATTCCCGCTCGCGTTTTCTTGGGACGAGCACCGGAAGTCCTCGAGCTCAGCCCGTTTCCTTCGCTGCAAGTGCATTTCCAGTGGTTTCTGACAACGGACGAGCGTTCGCCACTCGTTGGAAGCTTCGGCCATCTTTTGGACCGTTTTGGGTCGCACCTCAGTTCTCCCTCCAACGAGCTCGCTTCCCGACCTATACCTCCGGAAAACGTGTCAGGGAGCATGCCAGGAGTGTGGGTTGAAGTCCTCGGAGCACGAGACCCGAGGATCGAAAGACTTATGACCAATACGGAGCAAAGGGAAGAAACCGTCGGGGGATCGCTTTTTACCCCAGGACGAGAAAACTGAGTCCGGGGCATTCCCGCTCGCGTTTTCTTGGGACGAGCACCGGAAGTCCTCGAGCTCAGCCCGTTTCCTTCGCTGCAAGTGCATTTCCAGTGGTTTCTGACACCGGACGAGCGTTCGCCACTCGTTGGAAGCTTTGGCCATCTTTTGGACCGTTTTGGGTCGCACCACAGTTCTCCCTCCAACGAGCTCGCTTCCCGACCTATACCTCCGGAAAACGTGTCAGGGAGCATGCCAGGAGTGTGG
Organism: Cucumis melo; assembly: GCF_025177605.1. NCBI lineage: Eukaryota > Viridiplantae > Streptophyta > Magnoliopsida > Cucurbitales > Cucurbitaceae > Cucumis > Cucumis melo. The sequence continues at coordinate 64,558 of NW_026123826.1, forward strand.
GTTGAAGTCCTCGGTGCACGAGACCCGAAGATCGAAAGACTTATGACCAATACGGAGCAAAGGGAAGAAACCGTCGGGGGGCCGCTTTTTACCCCAGGACGAGAAAACTGAGTCCGGGGCATTCCCGCTCGCGTTTTCTTGGGACGAGCACCGGAAGTCCTCGAGCTCAGCCCGTTTCCCACGCTGCAAGTGCATTTCCAGTGGTTTCTGACACCGGACGAGCGTTCGCCACTCGTTGGAAGCTTCGGCCATCTTTTGGACCGTTTTGGGTCGCACCACAGTTCTCCCTCGAACGAGCTCGCTTCCCGACCTATACCTCCGGAAAACGTGTCAGGGAGCATGCCAGGAGTGTGGGTTGAAGTCCTCGGAGCACGAGACCCGAAGATCGAAAGACTTATGACCAATACGGAGCAAAGGGAAGAAACCGTCGGGGGACCGCTTTTTACCCCAGGACGAGAAAACTGAGTCCGGGGCATTCCCGCTCGCGTTTTCTTGGGACGAGCACCAGAAGTCCTCGAGCTCAGCCCGTTTCCTTCGCTGCAAGTGCATTTCCAGTGGTTTCTGACACCGGACGAGCGTTCGCCCCTCGTTGGAAGCTTCGGCCATCTTTTGGACCGTTTTGGGTCGCACCACAGTTCTCCCTCCAACGAGCTCGCTTCCCGACCTATACCTCCGGAAAACGTGTCAGGGAGCATGCCAGGAGTGTGGGTTGAAGTCCTCGGAGCACGAGACCCGAAGATCGAAAGACTTATGACCAATACGGAGCAAAGGGAAGAAACCGTCGGGGGACCGCTTTTTACCCCAGGACGAGAAAACTGAGTCCGGGGCATTCCCGCTCGCGTTTTCTTGGGACGAGCACCGGAAGTCCTCGAGCTCAGCCCGTTTCCTTCGCTGCAAGTGCATTTCCAGTGGTTTCTGACACCGGACGAGCGTTCGCCCCTCGTTGGAAGCTTCGGCCATCTTTTGGACCGTTTTGGGTCGCACCACAGTTCTCCCTCCAACGAGCTCGCTTCCCGACCTATACCTCCGGAAAACGTGTCAGGGAGCATGCCAGGAGTGTGGGTTGAAGTCCTCGGAGCACGAGACCCGAAGATCGAAAGACTTATGACCAATACGGAGCAAAGGGAAGAAACCGTCGGGGGACCGCTTTTTACCCCAGGACGAGAAAACTGAGTCCGGGGCATTCCCGCTCGCGTTTTCTTGGGACGAGCACCGGAAGTCTTCGAGCTCAGCCCGTTTCCTTCGCTGCAAGTGCATTTCCAGTGGTTTCTGACACCGGACGAGCGTTCGCCACTCGTTGGAAACTTCGGCCATCTTTTGGACCGTTTTGGGTCGCACCACAGTTCTCCCTCCAACGAGCTCGCTTCCCGACCTATACCTCCGGAAAACGTGTCAGTGAGCATGCCAGGAGTGTGGGTTGAAGTCCTCGGAGCACGAGACCCGAAGATCGAAAGACTTATGACCAATACGGAGCAAAGGGAAGAAACCGTCGGGGGACCGCTTTTTACCCCAGGACGAGAAAACTGAGTCCGGGGCATTCCCGCTCGCGTTTTCTTGGGACGAGCACCGGAAGTCCTCGAGCTCAGCCCGTTTCCTTCGCTGCAAGTGCATTTCCAGTGGTTTCTGACAACGGACGAGCGTTCGCCACTCGTTGGAAGCTTCGGCCATCTTTTGGACCGTTTTGGGTCGCACCTCAGTTCTCCCTCCAACGAGCTCGCTTCCCGACCTATACCTCCGGAAAACGTGTCAGGGAGCATGCCAGGAGTGTGGGTTGAAGTCCTCGGAGCACGAGACCCGAAGATCGAAAGACTTATGACCAATACGGAGCAAAGGGAAGAAACCGTCGGGGGATCGCTTTTTACCCCAGGACGAGAAAACTGAGTCCGGGGCATTCCCGCTCGCGTTTTCTTGGGACGAGCACCGGAAGTCCTCGAGCTCAGCCCGTTTCCTTCGCTGCAAGTGCATTTCCAGTGGTTTCTGACACCGGACGAGCGTTCGCCACTCGTTGGAAGCTTTGGCCATCTTTTGGACCGTTTTGGGTCGCACCACAGTTCTCCCTCCAACGAGCTCGCTTCCCGACCTATACCTCCGGAAAACGTGTCAGGGAGCATGCCAGGAGTGTGGGTTGAAGTCCTCGGTGCACGAGACCCGAAGATCGAAAGACTTATGACCAATACGGAGCAAAGGGAAGAAACCGTCGGGGGACCGCTTTTTACCCCAGGACGAGAAAACTGAGTCCGGGGCATTCCCGCTCGCGTTTTCTTGGGACGAGCACCGGAAGTCCTCGAGCTCAGCCCGTTTCCTTCGCTGCAAGTGCATTTCCAGTGGTTTCTGACACCGGACGAGCGTTCGCCACTCGTTGGAAGCTTCGGCCATCTTTTGGACCGTTTTGGGTCGCACCACAGTTCTCCCTCCAACGAGCTCGCTTCCCGACCTATACCTCCGGAAAACGTGTCAGGGAGCATGCCAGGAGTGTGGGTTGAAGTCCTCGGAGCACGAGACCCGAAGATCGAAAGACTTATGACCAATACGGAGCAAAGGGAAGAAACCGTCGGGGGACCGCTTTTTACCCCAGGACGAGAAAACTGAGTCCGGGGCATTCCCGCTCGCGTTTTCTTGGGACGAGCACCGGAAGTCCTCGAGCTCAGCCCGTTTCCTTCGCTGCAAGTGCATTTCCAGTGGTTTCTGACACCGGACGAGCGTTCGCCACTCGTTGGAAGCTTCGGCCATCTTTTGGACCGTTTTGGGTCGCACCACAGTTCTCCCTCCAACGAGCTCGCTTCCCGACCTATACCTCCGGAAAACGTGTCAGGGAGCATGCCAGGAGTGTGGGTTGAAGTCCTCGGAGCACGAGACCCGAAGATCGAAAGACTTATGACCAATACGGAGCAAAGGGAAGAAACCGTCGGGGGACCGCTTTTTACCGCAGGACGAGAAAACTGAGTCCGGGGCATTCCCGCTCGCGTTTTCTTGGGACGAGCACCGGAAGTCCTCGAGCTCAGCCCGTTTCCTTCGCTGCAAGTGCATTTCCAGTGGTTTCTGACACCGGACGAGCGTTCGCCACTCGTTGGAAGCTTCGGCCATCTTTTGGACCGTTTTGGGTCGCACCACAGTTCTCCCTCCAACGAGCTCGCTTCCCGACCTATACCTCCGGAAAACGTGTCAGGGAGCATGCCAGGAGTGTGGGTTGAAGTCCTCGGAGCACGAGACCCGAAGATCGAAAGACTTATGACCAATACGGAGCAAAGGGAAGAAACCGTCGGGGGACCGCTTTTTACCCCAGGACGAGAAAACTGAGTCCGGGGCATTCCCGCTCGCGTTTTCTTGGGACGAGCACCGGAAGTCCTCGAGCTCAGCCCGTTTCCTTCGCTGCAAGTGCATTTCCAGTGGTTTCTGACACCGGACGAGCGTTCGCCACTCGTTGGAAGCTTCGGCCATCTTTTGGACCGTTTTGGGTCGCACCACAGTTCTCCCTCCAACGAGCTCGCTTCCCGACCTATACCTCCGGAAAACGTGTCAGGGAGCATGCCAGGAGTGTGGGTTGAAGTCCTCGGAGCACGAGACCCGAAGATCGAAAGACTTATGACCAATACGGAGCAAAGGGAAGAAACCGTCGGGGGACCGCTTTTTACCCCAGGGCGAGAAAACTGAGTCCGGGGCATTCCCGCTCGCGTTTTCTTGGGACGAGCACCGGAAGTCCTCGAGCTCAGCCTGTTTCCTTCGCTGCAAGTGCATTTCCAGTGGTTTCTGACACCGGACGAGCGTTCGCCACTCGTTTGAAGCTTCGGCCATCTTTTGGACCGTTTTGGGTCGCACCACAGTTCTCCCTCCAACGAGCTCGCTTCCCGACCTATACCTCCGGAAAACGTGTCAGGGAGCATGCCAGGAGTGTGGGTTGAAGTCCTCGGAGCACGAGACCCGAAGATCGAAAAACTTATGACCAATACGGAGCAAAGGGAAGAAACCGTCGGGGGACCGCTTTTTACCCCAGGACGAGAAAACTGAGTCCGGGGCATTCCCGCTCGCGTTTTCTTGGGACGAGCACCGGAAGTCCTCGAGCTCAGCCCGTTTCCTTCGCTGCAAGTGCATTTCCAGTGGTTTCTGACACCGGACGAGCGTTCGCCACTCGTTGGAAGCTTCGGCCATCTTTTGGACCGTTTTGGGTCGCACCACAGTTCTCCCTCCAACGAGCTCGCTTCCCGACCTATACCTCCGGAAAACGTGTCAGGGAGCATGCCAGGAGTGTGGGTTGAAGTCCTCGGAGCACGAGACCCGAAGATCGAAAGACTTATGACCAATACGGAGCAAAGGGAAGAAACCGTCGGGGGACCGCTTTTTACCCCAGGACGAGAAAACTGAGTCCGGGGCATTCCCGCTCGCGTTTTCTTGGGACGAGCACCGGAAGTCCTCGAGCTCAGCCCGTTTCCTTCGCTGCAAGTGCATTTCCAGTGGTTTCTGACACCGGACGAGCGTTCGCCACTTGTTGGAAGCTTCGGCCATCTTTTGGACCGTTTTGGGTCGCACCACAGTTCTCCCTCCAACGAGCTCGCTTCCCGACCTATACCTCCGGAAAACGTGTCAGGGAGCATGCCAGGAGTGTGGGTTGAAGTCCTCGGAGCACGAGACCCGAAGATCGAAAGACTTATGACCAATACGGAGCAAAGGGAAGAAACCGTCGGGGGACCGCTTTTTACCGCAGGACGAGAAAACTGAGTCCGGGGCATTCCCGCTCGCGTTTTCTTGGGACGAGCACCGGAAGTCCTCGAGCTCAGCCCGTTTCCTTCGCTGCAAGTGCATTTCCAGTGGTTTCTGACACCGGACGAGCGTTCGCCACTCGTTGGAAGCTTCGGCCATCTTTTGGACCGTTTTGGGTCGCACCACAGTTCTCCCTCCAACGAGCTCGCTTCCCGACCTATACCTCCGGAAAACGTGTCAGGAAGCATGCCAGGAGTGTGGGTTGAAGTCCTCGGAGCACGAGACCCGAAGATCGAAAGACTTATGACCAATACGGAGCAAAGGGAAGAAACCGTCGGGGGACCGCTTTTTACCCCAGGACGAGAAAACTGAGTCCGGGGCATTCCCGCTCGCGTTTTCTTGGGACGAGCACCGGAAGTCCTCGAGCTCAGCCCGTTTCCTTCGCTGCAAGTGCATTTCCAGTGGTTTCTGACACCGGACGAGCGTTCGCCACTCGTTGGAAGCTTCGGCCATCTTTTGGACCGTTTTGGGTCGCACCACAGTTCTCCCTCCAACGAGCTCGCTTCCCGACCTATACCTCCGGAAAACGTGTCAGGGAGCATGCCAGGAGTGTGGGTTGAAGTCCTCGGAGCACGAGACCCGAAGATCGAAAGACTTATGACCAATACGGAGCAAAGGGAAGAAACCGTCGGGGGACCGCTTTTTACCCCAGGGCGAGAAAACTGAGTCCGGGGCATTCCCGCTCGTGTTTTCTTGGGACGAGCACCGGAAGTCCTCGAGCTCAGCCTGTTTCCTTCGCTGCAAGTGCATTTCCAGTGGTTTCTGACACCGGACGAGCGTTCGCCACTCGTTTGAAGCTTCGGCCATCTTTTGGACCGTTTTGGGTCGCACCACAGTTCTCCCTCCAACGAGCTCGCTTCCCGACCTATACCTCCGGAAAACGTGTCAGGGAGCATGCCAGGAGTGTGGGTTGAAGTCCTCGGAGCACGAGACCCGAAGATCGAAAAACTTATGACCAATACGGAGCAAAGGGAAGAAACCGTCGGGGGACCGCTTTTTACCCCAGGACGAGAAAACTGAGTCCGGGGCATTCCCGCTCGCGTTTTCTTGGGACGAGCACCGGAAGTCCTCGAGCTCAGCCCGTTTCCTTCGCTGCAAGTGCATTTCCAGTGGTTTCTGACACCGGACGAGCGTTCGCCACTCGTTGGAAGCTTCGGCCATCTTTTGGACCGTTTTGGGTCGCACCACAGTTCTCCCTCCAACGAGCTCGCTTCCCGACCTATACCTCCGGAAAACGTGTCAGGGAGCATGCCAGGAGTGTGGGTTGAAGTCCTCGGAGCACGAGACCCGAAGATCGAAAGACTTATGACCAATACGGAGCAAAGGGAAGAAACCGTCGGGGGACCGCTTTTTACCCCAGGGCGAGAAAACTGAGTCCGGGGCATTCCCGCTCGCGTTTTCTTGGGACGAGCACCGGAAGTCCTCGAGCTCAGCCTGTTTCCTTCGCTGCAAGTGCATTTCCAGTGGTTTCTGACACCGGACGAGCGTTCGCCACTCGTTTGAAGCTTCGGCCATCTTTTGGACCGTTTTGGGTCGCACCACAGTTCTCCCTCCAACAAGCTCGCTTCCCGACCTATACCTCCGGAAAACGTGTCAGGGAGCATGCCAGGAGTGTGGGTTGAAGTCCTCGGAGCACGAGACCCGAAGATCGAAAGACTTATGACCAATACGGAGCAAAGGGAAGAAACCGTCGGGGGACCGCTTTATACCCCAGGGCGAGAAAACTGAGTCCGGGGCATTCCCGCTCGCGTTTTCTTGGGACGAGCACCGGAAGTCCTCGAGCTCAGCCCGTTTCCTTCGCTGCAAGTGCATTTCCAGTGGTTTCTGACACCGGACGAGCGTTCGCCACTCGTTGGAAGCTTCGGCCATCTTTTGGACCGTTTTGGGTCGCACCACAGTTCTCCCTCCAACGAGCTCGCTTCCCGACCTACACCTCCGGAAAACGTGTCAGGGAGCATGCCAGGAGTGTGGGTTGAAGTCCTCGGAGCACGAGACCCGAAGATCGAAAGACTTATGACCAATACGGAGCAAAGGGAAGAAACCGTCGGGGGACCGCTTTTTACCCCAGGACGAGAAAACTGAGTCCGGGGCATTCCCGCTCGCGTTTTCTTGGGACGAGCACCGGAAGTCCTCGAGCTCAGCCCGTTTCCTTCGCTGCAAGTGCATTTCCAGTGGTTTCTGACACCGGACGAGCGTTCGCCACTCGTTGGAAGCTTCGGCCATCTTTTGGACCGTTTTGGGTCGCACCACAGTTCTCCCTCCAACGAGCTCGCTTCCCGACCTATACCTCCGGAAAACGTGTCAGGGAGCATGCCAGGAGTGTGGGTTGAAGTCCTCGGAGCACGAGACCCGAAGATCGAAAGACTTATGACCAATACGGAGCAAAGGGAAGAAACCGTCGGGGGACCGCTTTTTACCCCAGGACGAGAAAACTGAGTCCGGGGCATTCCCGCTCGCGTTTTCTTGGGACGAGCACCGGAAGTCCTCGAGCTCAGCCCGTTTCCTTCGCTGCAAGTGCATTTCCAGTGGTTTCTGACACCGGACGAGCGTTCGCCACTCGTTGGAAGCTTCGGCCATCTTTTGGACCGTTTTGGGTCGCACCACAGTTCTCCCTCCAACGAGCTCGCTTCCCGACCTATACCTCCGGAAAACGTGTCAGGGAGCATGCCAGGAGTGTGGGTTGAAGTCCTCGGAGCACGAGACCCGAAGATCGAAAGACTTATGACCAATACGGAGCAAAGGGAAGAAACCGTCGGGGGACCGCTTTTTACCCCAGGACGAGAAAACTGAGTCCGGGGCATTCCCGCTCGCGTTTTCTTGGGACGAGCACCGGAAGTCCTCGAGCTCAGCCCGTTTCCTTCGCTGCAAGTGCATTTCCAGTGGTTTCTGACACCGGACGAGCGTTCGCCACTCGTTGGAAGCTTCGGCCATCTTTTGGACCGTTTTGGGTCGCACCACAGTTCTCCCTCCAACGAGCTCGCTTCCCGACCTATACCTCCGGAAAACGTGTCAGGGAGCATGCCAGGAGTGTGGGTTGAAGTCCTCGGAGCACGAGACCCGAAGATCGAAAGACTTATGACCAATACGGAGCAAAGGGAAGAAACCGTCGGGGGACCGCTTTTTACCCCAGGACGAGAAAACTGAGTCCGGGGCATTCCCGCTCGCGTTTTCTTGGGACGAGCACCGGAAGTCCTCGAGCTCAGCCCGTTTCCTTCGCTGCAAGTGCATTTCCAGTGGTTTCTGACACCGGACGAGCGTTCGCCACTCGTTGGAAGCTTCGGCCATCTTTTGGACCGTTTTGGGTCGCACCACAGTTCTCCCTCCAACGAGCTCGCTTCCCGACCTATACCTCCGGAAAACGTGTCAGGGAGCATGCCAGGAGTGTGGGTTGAAGTCCTCGGAGCACGAGACCCGAAGATCGAAAGACTTATGACCAATACGGAGCAAAGGGAAGAAACCGTCGGGGGACCGCTTTTTACCCCAGGGCGAGAAAACTGAGTCCGGGGCATTCCCGCTCGCGTTTTCTTGGGAGGAGCACCGGAAGTCCTCGAGCTCAGCCTGTTTCCTTCGCTGCAAGTGCATTTCCAGTGGTTTCTGACACCGGACGAGCGTTCGCCACTCGTTGGAAGCTTCGGCCATCTTTTGGACCGTTTTGGGTCGCACCACAGTTCTCCCTCCAACGAGCTCGCTTCCCGACCTATACCTCCGGAAAACGTGTCAGGGAGCATGCCAGGAGTGTGGGTTGAAGTCCTCGGAGCACGAGACCCGAAGATCGAAAGACTTATGACCAATACGGAGCAAAGGGAAGAAACCGTCGTGGGACCGCTTTTTACCCCAGGGCGAGAAAACTGAGTCCGGGGCATTCCCGCTCGCGTTTTCTTGGGACGAGCACCGGAAGTCCTCGAGCTCAGCCCGTTTCCTTCGCTGCAAGTGCATTTCCAGTGGTTTCTGACACCGGACGAGCGTTCGCCACTCGTTGGAAGCTTCGGCCATCTTTTGGACCGTTTTGGGTCGCACCACAGTTCTCCCTCCAACGAGCTCGCTTCCCGACCTATACCTCCGGAAAACGTGTCAGGGAGCATGCCAGGAGTGTGGGTTGAAGTCCTCGGAGCACGAGACCCGAAGATCGAAAGACTTATGACCAATACGGAGCAAAGGGAAGAAACCGTCGGGGGACCGCTTTTTACCCCAGGACGAGAAAACTGAGTCCGGGGCATTCCCGCTCGCGTTTTCTTGGGACGAGCACCGGAAGTCCTCGAGCTCAGCCCGTTTCCTTCGCTGCAAGTGCATTTCCAGTGGTTTCTGACACCGGACGAGCGTTCGCCACTCGTTGGAAGCTTCGGCCATCTTTTGGACCGTTTTGGGTCGCACCACAGTTCTCCCTCCAACGAGCTCGCTTCCCGACCTATACCTCCGGAAAACGTGTCAGGGAGCATGCCAGGAGTGTGGGTTGAAGTCCTCGGAGCACGAGACCCGAAGATCGAAAGACTTATGACCAATACGGAGCAAAGGGAAGAAACCGTCGGGGGACCGCTTTTTACCCCAGGACGAGAAAACTGAGTCCGGGGCATTCCCGCTCGCGTTTTCTTGGGACGAGCACCGGAAGTCCTCGAGCTCAGCCCGTTTCCTTCACTGCAAGTGCATTTCCAGTGGTTTCTGACACCGGACGAGCGTTCGCCACTCGTTGGAAGCTTCGGCCATCTTTTGGACCGTTTTGGGTCGCACCACAGTTCTCCCTCCAACGAGCTCGCTTCCCGACCTATACCTCCGGAAAACGTGTCAGGGAGCATGCCAGGAGTGTGGGTTGAAGTCCTCGGAGCACGAGACCCGAAGATCGAAAGACTTATGACCAATACGGAGCAAAGGGAAGAAACCGTCGGGGGACCGCTTTTTACCCCAGGACGAGAAAACTGAGTCCGGGGCATTCCCGCTCGCGTTTTCTTGGGACGAGCACCGGAAGTCCTCGAGCTCAGCCCGTTTCCTTCGCTGCAAGTGCATTTCCAGTGGTTTCTGACACCGGACGAGCGTTCGCCACTCGTTGGAAGCTTCGGCCATCTTTTGGACCGTTTTGGGTCGCACCACAGTTCTCCCTCCAACGAGCTCGCTTCCCGACCTATACCTCCGGAAAACGTGTCAGGGAGCATGCCAGGAGTGTGGGTTGAAGTCCTCGGAGCACGAGACCCGAAGATCGAAAGACTTATGACCAATACGGAGCAAAGGGAAGAAACCGTCGGGGGACCGCTTTTTACCCCAGGACGAGAAAACTGAGTCCGGGGCATTCCCGCTCGCGTTTTCTTGGGACGAGCACCGGAAGTCCTCGAGCTCAGCCCGTTTCCTTCGCTGCAAGTGCATTTCCAGTGGTTTCTGACACCGGACGAGCGTTCGCCACTCGTTGGAAGCTTCGGCCATCTTTTGGACCGTTTTGGGTCGCACCACAGTTCTCCCTCCAACGAGCTCGCTTCCCGACCTATACCTCCGGAAAACGTGTCAGGGAGCATGCCAGGAGTGTGGGTTGAAGTCCTCGGAGCACGAGACCCGAAGATCGAAAGACTTATGACCAATACGGAGCAAAGGGAAGAAACCGTCGGGGGACCGCTTTTTACCCCAGGACGAGAAAACTGAGTCCGGGGCATTCCCGCTCGCGTTTTCTTGGGACGAGCACCGGAAGTCCTCGAGCTCAGCCCGTTTCCTTCGCTGCAAGTGCCTTTCCAGTGGTTTCTGACACCGGACGAGCGTTCGCCACTCGTTGGAAGCTTCGGCCATCTTTTGGACCGTTTTGGGTCGCACCACAGTTCTCCCTCCAACGAGCTCGCTTCCCGACCTATACCTCCGGAAAACGTGTCAGGGAGCATGCCAGGAGTGTGGGTTGAAGTCCTCGGAGCACGAGACCCGAAGATCGAAAGACTTATGACCAATACGGAGCAAAGGGAAGAAACCGTCGGGGGACCGCTTTTTACCCCAGGGCGAGAAAACTGAGTCCGGGGCATTCCCGCTCGCGTTTTCTTGGGACGAGCACCGGAAGTCCTCGAGCTCAGCCCGTTTCCTTCGCTGCAAGTGCATTTCCAGTGGTTTCTGACACCGGACGAGCGTTCGCCATTCGTTGGAAGCTTCGGCCATCTTTTGGACCGTTTTGGGTCGCACCACAGTTCTCCCTCCGACGAGCTCGCTTCCCGACCTATACCTCCGGAAAACGTGTCAGGGAGCATGCCAGGAGTGTGGGTTGAAGTCCTCGGAGCACGAGACCCAAAGATCGAAAGACTTATGACCAATACGGAGCAAAGGGAAGAAACCGTCGGGGGACCGCTTTTTACCCCAGGACGAGAAAACTGAGTCCGGAGCATTCCCGCTCGCGTTTTCTTGGGACGAGCACCGGAAGTCCTCGAGCTCAGCCCGTTTCCTTCGCTGCAAGTGCATTTCCAGTGGTTTCTGACACCGGACGAGCGTTCGCCACTCGTTGGAAGCTTCGGCCATCTTTTGGACCGTTTTGGGTCGCACCACAGTTCTCCCTCCAACGAGCTCGCTTCCCGACCTATACCTCCGGAAAACGTGTCAGGGAGCATGCCAGGAGTGTGGGTTGAAGTCCTCGGAGCACGAGACCCGAAGATCGAAAGACTTATGACCAATACGGAGCAAAGGGAAGAAACCGTCGGGGGACCGCTTTTTACCCCAGGGCGAGAAAACTGAGTCCGGGGCATTCCCGCTCGCGTTTTCTTGGGACGAGCACCGGAAGTCCTCGAGCTCAGCCCGTTTCCTTCGCTGCAAGTGCATTTCCAGTGGTTTCTGACACCGGACGAGCGTTCGCCACTCGTTGGAAGCTTCGGCCATCTTTTGGACCGTTTTGGGTCGCACCACAGTTCTCCCTCCAACGAGCTCGCTTCCCGACCTATACCTCCGGAAAACGTGTCAGGGAGCATGCCAGGAGTGTGGGTTGAAGTCCTCGGAGCACGAGACCCGAAGATCGAAAGACTTATGACCAATACGGAGCAAAGGGAAGAAACCGTCGGGGGACCGCTTTTTACCCCAGGACGAGAAAACTGAGTCCGGGGCATTCCCGCTCGCGTTTTCTTGGGACGAGCACCGAAAGTCCTCGAGCTCAGCCCGTTTCCTTCGCTGCAAGTGCATTTTCAGTGGTTTCTGACACCGGACGAGCGTTCGCCACTCGTTGGAAGCTTCGGCCATCTTTTGGACGGTTTTGGGTCGCACCACAGTTCTCCCTCCAACGAGCTCGCTTCCCGACCTATACCTCCGGAAAACGTGTCAGGGAGCATGCCAGGAGTGTGGGTTGAAGTCCTCGGAGCACGAGACCCGAAGATCGAAAGACTTATGACCAATACGGAGCAAAGGGAAGAAACCGTCGGGGGACCGCTTTTTACCCCAGGACGAGAAAACTGAGTCCGGGGCATTCCCGCTCGCGTTTTCTTGGGACGAGCACCGGAAGTCCTCGAGCTCAGCCCGTTTCCTTCGCTGCAAGTGCATTTCCAGTGGTTTCTGACACCGGACGAGCGTTCGCCACTCGTTGGAAGCTTCGGCCATCTTTTGGACCGTTTTGGGTCGCACCACAGTTCTCCCTCCAACGAGCTCGCTTCCCGACCTATACCTCCGGAAAACGTGTCAGGGAGCATGCCAGGAGTGTGGGTTGAAGTCCTCGGAGCACGAGACCCGAAGATCGAAAGACTTATGACCAATACGGAGCAAAGGGAAGAAACCGTCGGGGGACTGCTTTTTACCCCAGGACGAGAAAACTGAGTCCGGGGCATTCCCGCTCGCGTTTTCTTGGGACGAGCACAGGAAGTCCTCGAGCTCAGCCCGTTTCCTTCGCTGCAAGTGCATTTCCAGTGGTTTCTGACACCGGACGAGCGTTCGCCACTCGTTGGAAGCTTCGGCCATCTTTTGGACCCTTTTGGGTCGCACCACAGTTCTCCCTCCAACGAGCTCGCTTCCCGACCTATACCTCCGGAAAACGTGTCAGGGAGCATGCCAGGAGTGTGGGTTGAAGTCCTCGGAGCACGAGACCCGAAGATCGAAAGACTTATGACCAATACGGAGCAAAGGGAAGAAACCGTCGGGGGACCGCTTTTTACCCCAGGACGAGAAAACTGAGTCCGGGGCATTCCCGCTCGCGTTTTCTTGGGACGAGCACCGGAAGTCCTCGAGCTCAGCCGGTTTCCTTCGCTGCAAGTGCATTTCCAGTGGTTTCTGACACCGGACGAGCGTTCGCCACTCGTTGGAAGCTTCGGCCATCTTTTGGACCGTTTTGGGTCGCACCACAGTTCTCCCTCCAACGAGCTCGCTTCCCGACCTATACCTCCGGAAAACGTGTCAGGGAGCATGCCAGGAGTGTGGGTTGAAGTCCTCGGAGCACGAGACCCGAAGATCGAAAGACTTATGACCAATACGGAGCAAAGGGAAGAAACCGTCGGGGGACCGCTTTTTACCCCAGGACGAGAAAACTGAGTCCGGGGCATTCCCGCTCGCGTTTTCTTGGGACGAGCACCGGAAGTCCTCGAGCTCAGCCCGTTTCCTTCGCTGCAAGTGCATTTCCAGCGGTTTCTGACACCGGACGAGCGTTCGCCACTCGTTGGAAGCTTCGGCCATCTTTTGGACCGTTTTGGGTCGCACCACAGTTCTCCCTCCAACGAGCTCGCTTCCCGACCTATACCTCCGGAAAACGTGTCAGGGAGCATGCCAGGAGTGTGGGTTGAAGTCCTCGGAGCACGAGACCCGAAGATCGAAAGACTTATGACCAATACGGAGCAAAGGGAAGAAACCGTCGGGGGACCGCTTTTTACCCCAGGACGAGAAAACTGAGTCCGGGGCATTCCCGCTCGCGTTTTCTTGGGACGAGCACCGGAAGTCCTCGAGCTCAGCCCGTTTCCTTCGCTGCAAGTGCATTTCCAGTGGTTTCTGACACCGGACGAGCGTTCGCCACTCGTTGGAAGCTTCGGCCATCTTTTGGACCGTTTTGGGTCACACCACAGTTCTCCCTCCAACGAGCTCGCTTCCCGACCTATACCTCCGGAAAACGTGTCAGGGAGCATGCCAGGAGTGTGGGTTGAAGTCCTCGGAGCACGAGACCCGAAGATCGAAAGACTTATGACCAATACGGAGCAAAGGGAAGAAACCGTCGGGGGACTGCTTTTTACCCCAGGACGAGAAAACTGAGTCCGGGGCATTCCCGCTCGCGTTTTCTTGGGACGAGCACAGGAAGTCCTCGAGCTCAGCCCGTTTCCTTCGCTGCAAGTGCATTTCCAGTGGTTTCTGACACCGGACGAGCGTTCGCCACTCGTTGGAAGCTTCGGCCATCTTTTGGACCCTTTTGGGTCGCACCACAGTTCTCCCTCCAACGAGCTCGCTTCCCGACCTATACCTCCGGAAAACGTGTCAGGGAGCATGCCAGGAGTGTGGGTTGAAGTCCTCGGAGCACGAGACCCGAAGATCGAAAGACTTATGACCAATACGGAGCAAAGGGAAGAAACCGTCGGGGGACCGCTTTTTACCCCAGGACGAGAAAACTGAGTCCGGGGCATTCCCGCTCGCGTTTTCTTGGGACGAGCACCGGAAGTCCTCGAGCTCAGCCATTTTCCTTCGCTGCAAGTGCATTTCCAGTGGTTTCTGACACCGGACGAGCGTTCGCCACTCGTTGGAAGCTTCGGCCATCTTTTGGACCGTTTTGGGTCGCACCACAGTTCTCCCTCCAACGAGCTCGCTTCCCGACCTATACCTCCGGAAAACGTGTCAGGGAGCATGCCAGGAGTGTGGGTTGAAGTCCTGGAGCACGAGACCCGAAGATCGAAAGACTTATGACCAATACGGAGCAAAGGGAAGAAACCGTCGGGGGACCGCTTTTTACCCCAGGACGAGAAAACTGAGTCCGGGGCATTCCCGCTCGCGTTTTCTTGGGACGAGCACCGGAAGTCCTCGAGCTCAGCCCGTTTCCTTCGCTGCAAGTGCATTTCCAGTGGTTTCTGACACCGGACGAGCGTTCGCCACTCGTTGGAAGCTTCGGCCATCTTTTGGACCGTTTTGGGTCGCACCACAGTTCTCCCTCCAACGAGCTCGCTTCCCGACCTATACCTACGGAAAACGTGTCAGGGAGCATGCCAGGAGTGTGGGTTGAAGTCCTCGGAGCACGAGACCCGAAGATCGAAAGACTTATGACCAATACGGAGCAAAGGGAAGAAACCGTCGGGGGACCGCTTTTTACCCCAGGACGAGAAAACTGAGTCCTGGGCATTCCCGCTCGCGTTTTCTTGGGACGAGCACCGGAAGTCCTCGAGCTCAGCCCGTTTCCTTCGCTGCAAGTGCATTTCCAGTGGTTTCTGACACCGGACGAGCGTTCGCCACTCGTTGGAAGCTTCGGCCATCTTTTGGACCGTTTTGGGTCGCACCACAGTTCTCCCTCCAACGAGCTCGCTTCCCGACCTATACCTCCGGAAAACGTGTCAGGGAGCATGCCAGGAGTGTGGGTTGAAGTCCTCGGAGCACGAGACCCGAAGATCGAAAGACTTATGACCAATACGGAGCAAAGGGAAGAAACCGTCGGGGGGACCGCTTTTTACCCCAGGACGAGAAAACTGAGTCCGGGGCATTCCCGCTCGCGTTTTCTTGGGACGAGCACCGGAAGTCCTCGAGCTCAGCCCGTTTCCTTCGCTGCAAGTGCATTTCCAGTGGTTTCTGACACCGGACGAGCGTTCGCCACTCGTTGGAAGCTTCGGCCATCTTTTGGACCGTTTTGGGTCGCACCACAGTTCTCCCTCCAACGAGCTCGCTTCCCGACCTATACCTCCGGAAAACGTGTCAGGGAGCATGCCAGGAGTGTGGGTTGAAGTCCTCGGAGCACGAGACCCGAAGATCGAAAGACTTATGACCAATACGGAGCAAAGGGAAGAAACCGTCGGGGGACCGCTTTTTACCCCAGGACGAGAAAACTGAGTCCGGGGCATTCCCGCTCGCGTTTTCTTGGGACGAGCACCGGAAGTCCTCGAGCTCAGCCCGTTTCCTTCGCTGCAAGTGCATTTCCAGTGGTTTCTGACACCGGACGAGCGTTCGCCACTCGTTGGAAGCTTCGGCCATCTTTTGGACCGTTTTGGGTCGCACCACAGTTCTCCCTCCAACGAGCTCGCTTCCCGACCTATACCTCCGGAAAACGTGTCAGGGAGCATGCCAGGAGTGTGGGTTGAAGTCCTCGGAGCACGAGACCCGAAGATCGAAAGACTTATGACCAATACGGAGCAAAGGGAAGAAACCGTCGGGGGACCGCTTTTTACCCCAGGACGAGAAAACTGAGTCCGGGGCATTCCCGCTCGCGTTTTCTTGGGACGAGCACCGGAAGTCCTCGAGCTCAGCCCGTTTCCTTCGCTGCAAGTGCATTTCCAGTGGTTTCTGACACCGGACGAGCGTTCGCCACTCGTTGGAAGCTTCGGCCATCTTTTGGACCGTTTTGGGTCGCACCACAGTTCTCCCTCCAACGAGCTCGCTTCCCGACCTATACCTCCGGAAAACGTGTCAGGGAGCATGCCAGGAGTGTGGGTTGAAGTCCTCGGAGCACGAGACCCGAAGATCGAAAGACTTATGACCAATACGGAGCAAAGGGAAGAAACCGTCGGGGGACCGCTTTTTACCCCAGGACGAGAAAACTGAGTCCGGGGCATTCCCGCTCGCGTTTTCTTGGGACGAGCACCGGAAGTCCTCGAGCTCAGCCCGTTTCCTTCGCTGCAAGTGCATTTCCAGTGGTTTCTGACACCGGACGAGCGTTCGCCACTCGTTGGAAGCTTCGGCCATCTTTTGGACCGTTTTGGGTCGCACCACAGTTCTCCCTCCAACGAGCTCGCTTCCCGACCTATACCTCCGGAAAACGTGTCAGGGAGCATGCCAGGAGTGTGGGTTGAAGTCCTCGGAGCACGAGACCCGAAGATCGAAAGACTTATGACCAATACGGAGCAAAGGGAAGAAACCGTCGGGGGGACCGCTTTTTACCCCAGGACGAGAAAACTGAGTCCGGGGCATTCCCGCTCGCGTTTTCTTGGGACGAGCACCGGAAGTCCTCGAGCTCAGCCCGTTTCCTTCGCTGCAAGTGCATTTCCAGTGGTTTCTGACACCGGACGAGCGTTCGCCACTCGTTGGAAGCTTCGGCCATCTTTTGGACCGTTTTGGGTCGCACCACAGTTCTCCCTCCAACGAGCTCGCTTCCCGACCTATACCTCCGGAAAACGTGTCAGGGAGCATGCCAGGAGTGTGGGTTGAAGTCCTCGGAGCACGAGACCCGAAGATCGAAAGACTTATGACCAATACGGAGCAAAGGGAAGAAACCGTCGGGGGACCGCTTTTTACCCCAGGACGAGAAAACTGAGTCCGGGGCATTCCCGCTCGCGTTTTCTTGGGACGAGCACCGGAAGTCCTCGAGCTCAGCCCGTTTCCTTCGCTGCAAGTGCATTTCCAGTGGTTTCTGACACCGGACGAGCGTTCGCCACTCGTTGGAAGCTTCGGCCATCTTTTGGACCGTTTTGGGTCGCACCACAGTTCTCCCTCCAACGAGCTCGCTTCCCGACCTATACCTCCGGAAAACGTGTCAGGGAGCATGCCAGGAGTGTGGGTTGAAGTCCTCGGAGCACGAGACCCGAAGATCGAAAGACTTATGACCAATACGGAGCAAAGGGAAGAAACCGTCGGGGGACCGCTTTTTACCCCAGGACGAGAAAACTGAGTCCGGGGCATTCCCGCTCGCGTTTTCTTGGGACGAGCACCGGAAGTCCTCGAGCTCAGCCCGTTTCCTTCGCTGCAAGTGCCTTTCCAGTGGTTTCTGACACCGGACGAGCGTTCGCCACTCGTTGGAAGCTTCGGCCATCTTTTGGACCGTTTTGGGTCGCACCACAGTTCTCCCTCCAACGAGCTCGCTTCCCGACCTATACCTCCGGAAAACGTGTCAGGGAGCATGCCAGGAGTGTGGGTTGAAGTCCTCGGAGCACGAGACCCGAAGATCGAAAGACTTATGACCAATACGGAGCAAAGGGAAGAAACCGTCGGGGGACCGCTTTTTACCCCAGGGCGAGAAAACTGAGTCCGGGGCATTCCCGCTCGCGTTTTCTTGGGACGAGCACCGGAAGTCCTCGAGCTCAGCCCGTTTCCTTCGCTGCAAGTGCATTTCCAGTGGTTTCTGACACCGGACGAGCGTTCGCCATTCGTTGGAAGCTTCGGCCATCTTTTGGACCGTTTTGGGTCGCACCACAGTTCTCCCTCCGACGAGCTCGCTTCCCGACCTATACCTCCGGAAAACGTGTCAGGGAGCATGCCAGGAGTGTGGGTTGAAGTCCTCGGAGCACGAGACCCAAAGATCGAAAGACTTATGACCAATACGGAGCAAAGGGAAGAAACCGTCGGGGGACCGCTTTTTACCCCAGGACGAGAAAACTGAGTCCGGAGCATTCCCGCTCGCGTTTTCTTGGGACGAGCACCGGAAGTCCTCGAGCTCAGCCCGTTTCCTTCGCTGCAAGTGCATTTCCAGTGGTTTCTGACACCGGACGAGCGTTCGCCACTCGTTGGAAGCTTCGGCCATCTTTTGGACCGTTTTGGGTCGCACCACAGTTCTCCCTCCAACGAGCTCGCTTCCCGACCTATACCTCCGGAAAACGTGTCAGGGAGCATGCCAGGAGTGTGGGTTGAAGTCCTCGGAGCACGAGACCCGAAGATCGAAAGACTTATGACCAATACGGAGCAAAGGGAAGAAACCGTCGGGGGACCGCTTTTTACCCCAGGGCGAGAAAACTGAGTCCGGGGCATTCCCGCTCGCGTTTTCTTGGGACGAGCACCGGAAGTCCTCGAGCTCAGCCCGTTTCCTTCGCTGCAAGTGCATTTCCAGTGGTTTCTGACACCGGACGAGCGTTCGCCACTCGTTGGAAGCTTCGGCCATCTTTTGGACCGTTTTGGGTCGCACCACAGTTCTCCCTCCAACGAGCTCGCTTCCCGACCTATACCTCCGGAAAACGTGTCAGGGAGCATGCCAGGAGTGTGGGTTGAAGTCCTCGGAGCACGAGACCCGAAGATCGAAAGACTTATGACCAATACGGAGCAAAGGGAAGAAACCGTCGGGGGACCGCTTTTTACCCCAGGACGAGAAAACTGAGTCCGGGGCATTCCCGCTCGCGTTTTCTTGGGACGAGCACCGAAAGTCCTCGAGCTCAGCCCGTTTCCTTCGCTGCAAGTGCATTTTCAGTGGTTTCTGACACCGGACGAGCGTTCGCCACTCGTTGGAAGCTTCGGCCATCTTTTGGACGGTTTTGGGTCGCACCACAGTTCTCCCTCCAACGAGCTCGCTTCCCGACCTATACCTCCGGAAAACGTGTCAGGGAGCATGCCAGGAGTGTGGGTTGAAGTCCTCGGAGCACGAGACCCGAAGATCGAAAGACTTATGACCAATACGGAGCAAAGGGAAGAAACCGTCGGGGGACCGCTTTTTACCCCAGGACGAGAAAACTGAGTCCGGGGCATTCCCGCTCGCGTTTTCTTGGGACGAGCACCGGAAGTCCTCGAGCTCAGCCCGTTTCCTTCGCTGCAAGTGCATTTCCAGTGGTTTCTGACACCGGACGAGCGTTCGCCACTCGTTGGAAGCTTCGGCCATCTTTTGGACCGTTTTGGGTCGCACCACAGTTCTCCCTCCAACGAGCTCGCTTCCCGACCTATACCTCCGGAAAACGTGTCAGGGAGCATGCCAGGAGTGTGGGTTGAAGTCCTCGGAGCACGAGACCCGAAGATCGAAAGACTTATGACCAATACGGAGCAAAGGGAAGAAACCGTCGGGGGACTGCTTTTTACCCCAGGACGAGAAAACTGAGTCCGGGGCATTCCCGCTCGCGTTTTCTTGGGACGAGCACAGGAAGTCCTCGAGCTCAGCCCGTTTCCTTCGCTGCAAGTGCATTTCCAGTGGTTTCTGACACCGGACGAGCGTTCGCCACTCGTTGGAAGCTTCGGCCATCTTTTGGACCCTTTTGGGTCGCACCACAGTTCTCCCTCCAACGAGCTCGCTTCCCGACCTATACCTCCGGAAAACGTGTCAGGGAGCATGCCAGGAGTGTGGGTTGAAGTCCTCGGAGCACGAGACCCGAAGATCGAAAGACTTATGACCAATACGGAGCAAAGGGAAGAAACCGTCGGGGGACCGCTTTTTACCCCAGGACGAGAAAACTGAGTCCGGGGCATTCCCGCTCGCGTTTTCTTGGGACGAGCACCGGAAGTCCTCGAGCTCAGCCGGTTTCCTTCGCTGCAAGTGCATTTCCAGTGGTTTCTGACACCGGACGAGCGTTCGCCACTCGTTGGAAGCTTCGGCCATCTTTTGGACCGTTTTGGGTCGCACCACAGTTCTCCCTCCAACGAGCTCGCTTCCCGACCTATACCTCCGGAAAACGTGTCAGGGAGCATGCCAGGAGTGTGGGTTGAAGTCCTCGGAGCACGAGACCCGAAGATCGAAAGACTTATGACCAATACGGAGCAAAGGGAAGAAACCGTCGGGGGACCGCTTTTTACCCCAGGACGAGAAAACTGAGTCCGGGGCATTCCCGCTCGCGTTTTCTTGGGACGAGCACCGGAAGTCCTCGAGCTCAGCCCGTTTCCTTCGCTGCAAGTGCATTTCCAGCGGTTTCTGACACCGGACGAGCGTTCGCCACTCGTTGGAAGCTTCGGCCATCTTTTGGACCGTTTTGGGTCGCACCACAGTTCTCCCTCCAACGAGCTCGCTTCCCGACCTATACCTCCGGAAAACGTGTCAGGGAGCATGCCAGGAGTGTGGGTTGAAGTCCTCGGAGCACGAGACCCGAAGATCGAAAGACTTATGACCAATACGGAGCAAAGGGAAGAAACCGTCGGGGGACCGCTTTTTACCCCAGGACGAGAAAACTGAGTCCGGGGCATTCCCGCTCGCGTTTTCTTGGGACGAGCACCGGAAGTCCTCGAGCTCAGCCCGTTTCCTTCGCTGCAAGTGCATTTCCAGTGGTTTCTGACACCGGACGAGCGTTCGCCACTCGTTGGAAGCTTCGGCCATCTTTTGGACCGTTTTGGGTCGCACCACAGTTCTCCCTCCAACGAGCTCGCTTCCCGACCTATACCTCCGGAAAACGTGTCAGGGAGCATGCCAGGAGTGTGGGTTGAAGTCCTCGGAGCACGAGACCCGAAGATCGAAAGACTTATGACCAATACGGAGCAAAGGGAAGAAACCGTCGGGGGACTGCTTTTTACCCCAGGACGAGAAAACTGAGTCCGGGGCATTCCCGCTCGCGTTTTCTTGGGACGAGCACAGGAAGTCCTCGAGCTCAGCCCGTTTCCTTCGCTGCAAGTGCATTTCCAGTGGTTTCTGACACCGGACGAGCGTTCGCCACTCGTTGGAAGCTTCGGCCATCTTTTGGACCCTTTTGGGTCGCACCACAGTTCTCCCTCCAACGAGCTCGCTTCCCGACCTATACCTCCGGAAAACGTGTCAGGGAGCATGCCAGGAGTGTGGGTTGAAGTCCTCGGAGCACGAGACCCGAAGATCGAAAGACTTATGACCAATACGGAGCAAAGGGAAGAAACCGTCGGGGGACCGCTTTTTACCCCAGGACGAGAAAACTGAGTCCGGGGCATTCCCGCTCGCGTTTTCTTGGGACGAGCACCGGAAGTCCTCGAGCTCAGCCATTTTCCTTCGCTGCAAGTGCATTTCCAGTGGTTTCTGACACCGGACGAGCGTTCGCCACTCGTTGGAAGCTTCGGCCATCTTTTGGACCGTTTTGGGTCGCACCACAGTTCTCCCTCCAACGAGCTCGCTTCCCGACCTATACCTCCGGAAAACGTGTCAGGGAGCATGCCAGGAGTGTGGGTTGAAGTCCTCGGAGCACGAGACCCGAAGATCGAAAGACTTATGACCAATACGGAGCAAAGGGAAGAAACCGTCGGGGGACCGCTTTTTACCCCAGGACGAGAAAACTGAGTCCGGGGCATTCCCGCTCGCGTTTTCTTGGGACGAGCACCGGAAGTCCTCGAGCTCAGCCCGTTTCCTTCGCTGCAAGTGCATTTCCAGCGGTTTCTGACACCGGACGAGCGTTCGCCACTCGTTGGAAGCTTCGGCCATCTTTTGGACCGTTTTGGGTCGCACCACAGTTCTCCCTCCAACGAGCTCGCTTCCCGACCTATACCTCCGGAAAACGTGTCAGGGAGCATGCCAGGAGTGTGGGTTGAAGTCCTCGGAGCACGAGACCCGAAGATCGAAAGACTTATGACCAATACGGAGCAAAGGGAAGAAACCGTCGGGGGACCGCTTTTTACCCTAGGACGAGAAAACTGAGTCCGGGCATTCCCGCTCGCGTTTTCTTGGGACGGGCACCGGAAGTCCTCGAGCTCAGCCCGTTTCCTTCGCTGCAAGTGCATTTCCAGTGGTTTCTGACACCGGACGAGCGTTCGCCACTCGTTGGAAGCTTCGGCCATCTTTTGGACCGTTTTGGGTCGCACCACAGTTCTCCCTCCAACGAGCTCCCTTCCCGACCTATACCTCCGGAAAACGTGTCAGGGAGCATGCCAGGAGTGTGGGTTGAAGTCCTCGGAGCACGAGACCCGAAGATCGAAAGACTTATGACCAATACGGAGCAAAGGGAAGAAACCGTCGGGGGACCGCTTTTTACCCCAGGACGAGAAAACTGAGTCCGGGGCATTCCCGCTCGCGTTTTCTTGGGACGAGCACCGGAAGTCCTCGAGCTCAGCCCGTTTCCTTCGCTGCAAGTGCATTTCCAGCGGTTTCTGACACCGGACGAGCGTTCGCCACTCGTTGGAAGCTTCGGCCATCTTTTGGACCGTTTTGGGTCGCACCACAGTTCTCCCTCCAACGAGCTCGCTTCCCGACCTATACCTCCGGAAAACGTGTCAGGGAGCATGCCAGGAGTGTGGGTTGAAGTCCTCGGAGCACGAGACCCGAAGATCGAAAGACTTATGACCAATACGGAGCAAAGGGAAGAAACCGTCGGGGGACCGCTTTTTACCCCAGGACGAGAAAACTGAGTCCGGGGCATTCCCGCTCGCGTTTTCTTGGGACGAGCACCGGAAGTCCTCGAGCTCAGCCCGTTTCCTTCGCTGCAAGTGCATTTCCAGTGGTTTCTGACACCGGACGAGCGTTCGCCACTCGTTGGAAGCTTCGGCCATCTTTTGGACCGTTTTGGGTCGCACCACAGTTCTCCCTCCAACGAGCTCCCTTCCCGACCTATACCTCCGGAAAACGTGTCAGGGAGCATGCCAGGAGTGTGGGTTGAAGTCCTCGGAGCACGAGACCCAAAGATCGAAAGACTTATGACCAATACGGAGCAAAGGGAAGAAACCGTCGGGGGACCGCTTTTTACCCCAGGACGAGAAAACTGAGTCCGGGGCATTCCCGCTCGCGTTTTCTTGGGACGAGCACCGGAAGTCCTCGAGCTCAGCCCGTTTCCTTCGCTGCAAGTGCATTTCCAGTGGTTTCTGACACCGGACGAGCGTTCGCCACTCGTTGGAAGCTTCGACCATCTTTTGGACCGTTTTGGGTCGCACCACAGTTCTCCCTCCAACGAGCTCCCTTCCCGACCTATACCTCCGGAAAACGTGTCAGGGAGCATGCCAGGAGTGTGGGTTGAAGTCCTCGGAGCACGAGACCCGAAGATCGAAAGACTTATGAGCAATACGGAGCAAGGGAAGAAACCGTCGGGGGACCGCTTTTTACCCCAGGACGAGAAAACTGAGTCCGGGGCATTCCCGCTCGCGTTTTCTTGGGACGAGCACCGGAAGTCCTCGAGCTCAGCCCGTTTCCTTCGCTGCAAGTGCATTTCCAGCGGTTTCTGACACCGGACGAGCGTTCGCCACTCGTTGGAAGCTTCGGCCATCTTTTGGACCGTTTTGGGTCGCACCACAGTTCTCCCTCCAACGAGCTCGCTTCCCGACCTATACCTCCGGAAAACGTGTCAGGGAGCATGCCAGGAGTGTGGGTTGAAGTCCTCGGAGCACGAGACCCGAAGATCGAAAGACTTATGACCAATACGGAGCAAAGGGAAGAAACCGTCGGGGGACCGCTTTTTACCCCAGGACGAGAAAACTGAGTCCGGGGCATTCCCGCTCGCGTTTTCTTGGGACGAGCACCGGAAGTCCTCGAGCTCAGCCCGTTTCCTTCGCTGCAAGTGCATTTCCAGTGGTTTCTGACACCGGACGAGCGTTCGCCACTCGTTGGAAGCTTCGGCCATCTTTTGGACCGTTTTGGGTCGCACCACAGTTCTCCCTCCAACGAGCTCCCTTCCCGACCTATACCTCCGGAAAACGTGTCAGGGAGCATGCCAGGAGTGTGGGTTGAAGTCCTCGGAGCACGAGACCCAAAGATCGAAAGACTTATGACCAATACGGAGCAAAGGGAAGAAACCGTCGGGGGACCGCTTTTTACCCCAGGACGAGAAAACTGAGTCCGGGGCATTCCCGCTCGCGTTTTCTTGGGACGAGCACCGGAAGTCCTCGAGCTCAGCCCGTTTCCTTCGCTGCAAGTGCATTTCCAGTGGTTTCTGACACCGGACGAGCGTTCGCCACTCGTTGGAAGCTTCGACCATCTTTTGGACCGTTTTGGGTCGCACCACAGTTCTCCCTCCAACGAGCTCCCTTCCCGACCTATACCTCCGGAAAACGTGTCAGGGAGCATGCCAGGAGTGTGGGTTGAAGTCCTCGGAGCACGAGACCCGAAGATCGAAAGACTTATGAGCAATACGGAGCAAGGGAAGAAACCGTCGGGGGACCGCTTTTTACCCCAGGACGAGAAAACTGAGTCCGGGGCATTCCCGCTCGCGTTTTCTTGGGACGAGCACCGGAAGTCCTCGAGCTCAGCCCGTTTCCTTCGCTGCAAGTGCATTTCCAGCGGTTTCTGACACCGGACGAGCGTTCGCCACTCGTTGGAAGCTTCGGCCATCTTTTGGACCGTTTTGGGTCGCACCACAGTTCTCCCTCCAACGAGCTCGCTTCCCGACCTATACCTCCGGAAAACGTGTCAGGGAGCATGCCAGGAGTGTGGGTTGAAGTCCTCGGAGCACGAGACCCGAAGATCGAAAGACTTATGACCAATACGGAGCAAAGGGAAGAAACCGTCGGGGGACCGCTTTTTACCCTAGGACGAGAAAACTGAGTCCGGGGAATTCCCGCTCGCGTTTTCTTGGGACGAGCACCGGAAGTCCTCGAGCTCAGCCCGTTTCCTTCGCTGCAAGTGCATTTCCAGTGGTTTCTGACACCGGACGAGCGTTCGCCACTCGTTGGAAGCTTCGGCCATCTTTTGGACCGTTTTGGGTCGCACCACAGTTCTCCCTCCAACGAGCTCCCTTCCCGACCTATACCTCCGGAAAACGTGTCAGGGAGCATGCCAGGAGTGTGGGTTGAAGTCCTCGGAGCACGAGACCCGAAGATCGAAAGACTTATGACCAATACGGAGCAAAGGGAAGAAACCGTCGGGGGACCGCTTTTTACCCCAGGACGAGAAAACTGAGTCCGGGGCATTCCCGCTCGCGTTTTCTTGGGACGAGCACCGGAAGTCCTCGAGCTCAGCCCGTTTCCTTCGCTGCAAGTGCATTTCCAGCGGTTTCTGACACCGGACGAGCGTTCGCCACTCGTTGGAAGCTTCGGCCATCTTTTGGACCGTTTTGGGTCGCACCACAGTTCTCCCTCCAACGAGCTCGCTTCCCGACCTATACCTCCGGAAAACGTGTCAGGGAGCATGCCAGGAGTGTGGGTTGAAGTCCTCGGAGCACGAGACCCGAAGATCGAAAGACTTATGACCAATACGGAGCAAAGGGAAGAAACCGTCGGGGGACCGCTTTTTACCCCAGGACGAGAAAACTGAGTCCGGGGCATTCCCGCTCGCGTTTTCTTGGGACGAGCACCGGAAGTCCTCGAGCTCAGCCCGTTTCCTTCGCTGCAAGTGCATTTCCAGTGGTTTCTGACACCGAACGAGCGTTCGCCACTCGTTGGAAGCTTCGGCCATCTTTTGGACCGTTTTGGGTCGCACCACAGTTCTCCCTCCAACGAGCTCCCTTCCCGACCTATACCTCCGGAAAACGTGTCAGGGAGCATGCCAGGAGTGTGGGTTGAAGTCCTCGGAGCACGAGACCCAAAGATCGAAAGACTTATGACCAATACGGAGCAAAGGGAAGAAACCGTCGGGGGACCGCTTTTTACCCCAGGACGAGAAAACTGAGTCCGGGGCATTCCCGCTCGCGTTTTCTTGGGACGAGCACCGGAAGTCCTCGAGCTCAGCCCGTTTCCTTCGCTGCAAGTGCATTTCCAGTGGTTTCTGACACCGGACGAGCGTTCGCCACTCGTTGGAAGCTTCGACCATCTTTTGGACCGTTTTGGGTCGCACCACAGTTCTCCCTCCAACGAGCTCCCTTCCCGACCTATACCTCCGGAAAACGTGTCAGGGAGCATGCCAGGAGTGTGGGTTGAAGTCCTCGGAGCACGAGACCCGAAGATCGAAAGACTTATGAGCAATACGGAGCAAGGGAAGAAACCGTCGGGGGACCGCTTTTTACCCCAGGACGAGAAAACTGAGTCCGGGGCATTCCCGCTCGCGTTTTCTTGGGACGAGCACCGGAAGTCCTCGAGCTCAGCCCGTTTCCTTCGCTGCAAGTGCATTTCCAGCGGTTTCTGACACCGGACGAGCGTTCGCCACTCGTTGGAAGCTTCGGCCATCTTTTGGACCGTTTTGGGTCGCACCACAGTTCTCCCTCCAACGAGCTCGCTTCCCGACCTATACCTCCGGAAAACGTGTCAGGGAGCATGCCAGGAGTGTGGGTTGAAGTCCTCGGAGCACGAGACCCGAAGATCGAAAGACTTATGACCAATACGGAGCAAAGGGAAGAAACCGTCGGGGGACCGCTTTTTACCCTAGGACGAGAAAACTGAGTCCGGGGCATTCCCGCTCGCGTTTTCTTGGGACGAGCACCGGAAGTCCTCGAGCTCAGCCCGTTTCCTTCGCTGCAAGTGCATTTCCAGTGGTTTCTGACACCGGACGAGCGTTCGCCACTCGTTGGAAGCTTCGGCCATCTTTTGGACCGTTTTGGGTCGCACCACAGTTCTCCCTCCAACGAGCTCCCTTCCCGACCTATACCTCCGGAAAACGTGTCAGGGAGCATGCCAGGAGTGTGGGTTGAAGTCCTCGGAGCACGAGACCCGAAGATCGAAAGACTTATGACCAATACGGAGCAAAGGGAAGAAACCGTCGGGGGACCGCTTTTTACCCCAGGACGAGAAAACTGAGTCCGGGGCATTCCCGCTCGCGTTTTCTTGGGACGAGCACCGGAAGTCCTCGAGCTCAGCCCGTTTCCTTCGCTGCAAGTGCATTTCCAGCGGTTTCTGACACCGGACGAGCGTTCGCCACTCGTTGGAAGCTTCGGCCATCTTTTGGACCGTTTTGGGTCGCACCACAGTTCTCCCTCCAACGAGCTCGCTTCCCGACCTATACCTCCGGAAAACGTGTCAGGGAGCATGCCAGGAGTGTGGGTTGAAGTCCTCGGAGCACGAGACCCGAAGATCGAAAGACTTATGACCAATACGGAGCAAAGGGAAGAAACCGTCGGGGGACCGCTTTTTACCCCAGGACGAGAAAACTGAGTCCGGGGCATTCCCGCTCGCGTTTTCTTGGGACGAGCACCGGAAGTCCTCGAGCTCAGCCCGTTTCCTTCGCTGCAAGTGCATTTCCAGTGGTTTCTGACACCGGACGAGCGTTCGCCACTCGTTGGAAGCTTCGGCCATCTTTTGGACCGTTTTGGGTCGCACCACAGTTCTCCCTCCAACGAGCTCCCTTCCCGACCTATACCTCCGGAAAACGTGTCAGGGAGCATGCCAGGAGTGTGGGTTGAAGTCCTCGGAGCACGAGACCCAAAGATCGAAAGACTTATGACCAATACGGAGCAAAGGGAAGAAACCGTCGGGGGACCGCTTTTTACCCCAGGACGAGAAAACTGAGTCCGGGGCATTCCCGCTCGCGTTTTCTTGGGACGAGCACCGGAAGTCCTCGAGCTCAGCCCGTTTCCTTCGCTGCAAGTGCATTTCCAGTGGTTTCTGACACCGGACGAGCGTTCGCCACTCGTTGGAAGCTTCGACCATCTTTTGGACCGTTTTGGGTCGCACCACAGTTCTCCCTCCAACGAGCTCCCTTCCCGACCTATACCTCCGGAAAACGTGTCAGGGAGCATGCCAGGAGTGTGGGTTGAAGTCCTCGGAGCACGAGACCCGAAGATCGAAAGACTTATGAGCAATACGGAGCAAGGGAAGAAACCGTCGGGGGACCGCTTTTTACCCCAGGACGAGAAAACTGAGTCCGGGGCATTCCCGCTCGCGTTTTCTTGGGACGAGCACCGGAAGTCCTCGAGCTCAGCCCGTTTCCTTCGCTGCAAGTGCATTTCCAGTGGTTTCTGACACCGGACGAGCGTTCGCCACTCGTTGGAAGCTTCGGCCATCTTTTGGACCGTTTTGGGTCGCACCACAGTTCTCCCTCCAACGAGCTCCCTTCCCGACCTATACCTCCGGAAAACGTATCAGGGAGCATGCCAGGAGTGTGGGTTGAAGTCCTCGGAGCACGAGACCCGAAGATCGAAAGACTTATGACCAATACGGAGCAAAGGGAAGAAACCGTCGGGGGACCGCTTTTTACCCCAGGGCGAGAAAACTGAGTCCGGGGCATTCCCGCTCGCGTTTTCTTGGGACGAGCACCGGAAGTCCTCGAGCTCAGCCCGTTTCCTTCGCTGCAAGTGCATTTCCAGTGGTTTCTGACACCGGACGAGCGTTCGCCACTCGTTGGAAGCTTCGACCATCTTTTGGACCGTTTTGGGTCGCACCACAGTTCTCCCTCCAACGAGCTCGCTTCCCGACCTATACCTCCGGAAAACGTGTCAGGGAGCATGCCAGGAGTGTGGGTTGAAGTCCTCGGAGCACGAGACCCGAAGATCGAAAGACTTATGACCAATACGGAGCAAAGGGAAGAAACCGTCGGGGGACCGCTTTTTACCCCAGGACGAGAAAACTGAGTCCGGGGCATTCCCGCTCGCGTTTTCTTGGGACGAGCACCGGAAGTCCTCGAGCTCAGCCCGTTTCCTTCGCTGCAAGTGCATTTCCAGTGGTTTCTGACACCGGACGAGCGTTCGCCACTCGTTGGAAGCTTCGGCCATCTTTTGGACCGTTTTGGGTCGCACCACAGTTCTCCCTCCAACGAGCTCGCTTCCCGACCTATACCTCCGGAAAACGTGTCAGGGAGCATGCCAGGAGTGTGGGTTGAAGTCCTCGGAGCACGAGACCCGAAGATCGAAAGACTTATGACCAATACGGAGCAAAGGGAAGAAACCGTCGGGGGACCGCTTTTTACCCCAGGACGAGAAAACTGAGTCCGGGGCATTCCCGCTCGCGTTTTCTTGGGACGAGCACCGGAAGTCCTCGAGCTCAGCCCGTTTCCTTCGCTGCAAGTGCATTTCCAGCGGTTTCTGACACCGGACGAGCGTTCGCCACTCGTTGGAAGCTTCGGCCATCTTTTGGACCGTTTTGGGTCGCACCACAGTTCTCCCTCCAACGAGCTCGCTTCCCGACCTATACCTCCGGAAAACGTGTCAGGGAGCATGCCAGGAGTGTGGGTTGAAGTCCTCGGAGCACGAGACCCGAAGATCGAAAGACTTATGACCAATACGGAGCAAAGGGAAGAAACCGTCGGGGGACCGCTTTTTACCCCAGGACGAGAAAACTGAGTCCGGGGCATTCCCGCTCGCGTTTTCTTGGGACGAGCACCGGAAGTCCTCGAGCTCAGCCCGTTTCCTTCGCTGCAAGTGCATTTTCAGTGGTTTCTGACACCGGACGAGCGTTCGCCACTCGTTGGAAGCTTCGGCCATCTTTTGGACCGTTTTGGGTCGCACCACAGTTCTCCCTCCAACGAGCTCGCTTCCCGACCTCTACCTCCGGAAAACGTGTCAGGGAGCATGCCAGGAGTGTGGGTTGAAGTCCTCGGAGCACGAGACCCGAAGATCGAAAGACTTATGACCAATACGGAGCAAAAGGAAGAAACCGTCGGGGGACCGCTTTTTACCCCAGGACGAGAAAACTGAGTCCGGGGCATTCCCGCTCGCGTTTTCTTGGGACGAGCACCGGAAGTCCTCGAGCTCAGCCCGTTTCCTTCGCTGCAAGTGCATTTCCAGTGGTTTCTGACACCGGACGAGCGTTCGCCACTCGTTGGAAGCTTCGGCCATCTTTTGGACCGTTTTGGGTCGCACCACAGTTCTCCCTCCAACGAGCTCCCTTCCCGACCTATACCTCCGGAAAACGTGTCAGGGAGCATGCCAGGAGTGTGGGTTGAAGTCCTCGGAGCACGAGACCCGAAGATCGAAAGACTTATGACCAATACGGAGCAAAGGGAAGAAACCGTCGGGGGACCGCTTTTTACCCCAGGGCGAGAAAACTGAGTCCGGGGCATTCCCGCTCGCGTTTTCTTGGGACGAGCACCGGAAGTCCTCGAGCTCAGCCCGTTTCCTTCGCTGCAAGTGCATTTCCAGTGGTTTCTGACACCGGACGAGCGTTCGCCACTCGTTGGAAGCTTCGGCCATCTTTTGGACCGTTTTGGGTCGCACCACAGTTCTCCCTCCAACGAGCTCGCTTCCCGACCTATACCTCCGGAAAACGTGTCAGGGAGCATGCCAGGAGTGTGGGTTGAAGTCCTCGGAGCACGAGACCCGAAGATCGAAAGACTTATGACCAATACGGAGCAAAGGGAAGAAACCGTCGGGGGACCGCTTTTTACCCCAGGACGAGAAAACTGAGTCCGGGGCATTCCCGCTCGCGTTTTCTTGGGACGAGCACCGGAAGTCCTCGAGCTCAGCCCGTTTCCTTCGCTGCAAGTGCATTTCCAGTGGTTTCTGACACCGGACGAGCGTTCGCCACTCGTTGGAAGCTTCGGCCTTCTTTTGGACCGTTTTGGGTCGCACCACAGTTCTCCCTCCAACGAGCTCGCTTCCCGACCTATACCTCCGGAAAACGTGTCAAGGAGCATGCCAGGAGTGTGGGTTGAAGTCCTCGGAGCACGAGACCCGAAGATCGAAAGACTTATGACCAATACGGAGCAAAGGGAAGAAACCGTCGGGGGACCGCTTTTTACCCCAGGACGAGAAAACTGAGTCCGGGGCATTCCCGCTCGCGTTTTCTTGGGACGAGCACCGGAAGTCCTCGAGCTCAGCCCGTTTCCTTCGCTGCAAGTGCATTTCCAGCGGTTTCTGACACCGGACGAGCGTTCGCCACTCGTTGGAAGCTTCGGCCATCTTTTGGACCGTTTTGGGTCGCACCACAGTTCTCCCTCCAACGAGCTCGCTTCCCGACCTATACCTCCGGAAAACGTGTCAGGGAGCATGCCAGGAGTGTGGGTTGAAGTCCTCGGAGCACGAGACCCGAAGATCGAAAGACTTATGAGCAATACGGAGCAAAGGGAAGAAACCGTCGGGGGACCGCTTTTTACCCCAGGACGAGAAAACTGAGTCCGGGGCATTCCCGCTCGCGTTTTCTTGGGACGAGCACCGGAAGTCCTCGAGCTCAGCCCGTTTCCTTCGCTGCAAGTGCATTTTTAGTGGTTTCTGACACCGGACGAGCGTTCGCCACTCGTTGGAAGCTTCGGCCATCTTTTGGACCGTTTTGGGTCGCACCACAGTTCTCCCTCCAACGAGCTCCCTTCCCGACCTATACCTCCGGAAAACGTGTCAGGGAGCATGCCAGGAGTGTGGGTTGAAGTCCTCGGAGCACGAGACCCGAAGATCGAAAGACTTATGACCAATACGGAGCAAAGGGAAGAAACCGTCGGGGGACCGCTTTTTACCCCAGGACGAGAAAACTGAGTCCGGGGCATTCCCGCTCGCGTTTTCTTGGGACGAGCACCGGAAGTCCTCGAGCTCAGCCCGTTTCCTTCGCTGCAAGTGCATTTCCAGTGGTTTCTGACACCGGACGAGCGTTCGCCACTCGTTGGAAGCTTCGGCCATCTTTTGGACCGTTTTGGGTCGCACCACAGTTCTCCCTCCAACGAGCTCGCTTCCCGACCTATACCTCCGGAAAACGTGTCAGGGAGCATGCCAGGAGTGTGGGTTGAAGTCCTCGGAGCACGAGACCCGAAGATCGAAAGACTTATGACCAATACGGAGCAAAGGGAAGAAACCGTCGGGGGACCGCTTTTTACCCCAGGACGAGAAAACTGAGTCCGGGGCATTCCCGCTCGCGTTTTCTTGGGACGAGCACCGGAAGTCCTCGAGCTCAGCCCGTTTCCTTCGCTGCAAGTGCATTTCCAGCGGTTTCTGACACCGGACGAGCGTTCGCCACTCGTTGGAAGCTTCGGCCATCTTTTGGACCGTTTTGGGTCGCACCACAGTTCTCCCTCCAACGAGCTCGCTTCCCGACCTATACCTCCGGAAAACGTGTCAGGGAGCATGCCAGGAGTGTGGGTTGAAGTCCTCGGAGCACGAGACCCGAAGATCGAAAGACTTATGACCAATACGGAGCAAAGGGAAGAAACCGTCGGGGGACCGCTTTTTACCCCAGGACGAGAAAACTGAGTCCGGGGCATTCCCGCTCGCGTTTTCTTGGGACGAGCACCGGAAGTCCTCGAGCTCAGCCCGTTTCCTTCGCTGCAAGTGCATTTCCAGTGGTTTCTGACACCGGACGAGCGTTCGCCACTCGTTGGAAGCTTCGGCCATCTTTTGGACCGTTTTGGGTCGCACCACAGTTCTCCCTCCAACGAGCTCCCTTCCCGACCTATACCTCCGGAAAACGTGTCAGGGAGCATGCCAGGAGTGTGGGTTGAAGTCCTCGGAGCACGAGACCCGAAGATCGAAAGACTTATGACCAATACGGAGCAAAGGGAAGAAACCGTCGGGGGACTGCTTTTTACCCCAGGACGAGAAAACTGAGTCCGGGGCATTCCCGCTCGCGTTTTCTTGGGACGAGCACCGGAAGTCCTCGAGCTCAGCCCGTTTCCTTCGCTACAAGTGCATTTCCAGTGGTTTCTGACACCGGACGAGCGTTCGCCACTCGTTGGAAGCTTCGGCCATCTTTTGGACCGTTTTGGGTCGCACCACAGTTCTCCCTCCAACGAGCTCGCTTCCCGACCTATACCTCCGGAAAACGTGTCAGGGAGCATGCCAGGAGTGTGGGTTGAAGTCCTCGGAGCACGAGACCCGAAGATCGAAAGACTTATGACCAATACGGAGCAAAGGGAAGAAACCGTCGGGGGACCGCTTTTTACCCCAGGACGAGAAAACTGAGTCCGGGGCATTCCCGCTCGCGTTTTCTTGGGACGAGCACCGGAAGTCCTCGAGCTCAGCCCGTTTCCTTCGCTG
Organism: Cucumis melo; assembly: GCF_025177605.1. Lineage (NCBI taxonomy): Eukaryota > Viridiplantae > Streptophyta > Magnoliopsida > Cucurbitales > Cucurbitaceae > Cucumis > Cucumis melo. The sequence continues at coordinate 97,662 of NW_026123826.1, forward strand.
CAAGTGCATTTCCAGCGGTTTCTGACACCGGACGAGCGTTCGCCACTCGTTGGAAGCTTCGGCCATCTTTTGGACCGTTTTGGGTCGCACCACAGTTCTCCCTCCAACGAGCTCGCTTCCCGACCTATACCTCCGGAAAACGTGTCAGGGAGCATGCCAGAAGTGTGGGTTGAAGTCCTCGGAGCACGAGACCCGAAGATCGAAAGACTTATGAGCAATACGGAGCAAAGGGAAGAAACCGTCGGGGGACCGCTTTTTACCCCAGGACAAGAAAACTGAGTCCGGGGCATTCCCGCTCGCGTTTTCTTGGGACGAGCACCGGAAGTCCTCGAGCTCAGCCCGTTTCCTTCGCTGCAAGTGCATTTCCAGTGGTTTCTGACACCGGACGAGCGTTCGCCACTCGTTGGAAGCTTCGGCCATCTTTTGGACCGTTTTGGGTCGCACCACAGTTCTCCCTCCAACGAGCTCCCTTCCCGACCTATACCTCCGGAAAACGTGTCAGGGAGCATGCCAGGAGTGTGGGTTGAAGTCCTCGGAGCACGAGACCCGAAGATCGAAAGACTTATGACCAATACGGAGCAAAGGGAAGAAACCGTCGGGGGACCGCTTTTTACCCCAGGACGAGAAAACTGAGTCCGGGGCATTCCCGCTCGCGTTTTCTTGGGACGAGCACCGGAAGTCCTCGAGCTCAGCCCGTTTCCTTCGCTGCAAGTGCATTTCCAGCGGTTTCTGACACCGGACGAGCGTTCGCCACTCGTTGGAAGCTTCGACCATCTTTTGGACCGTTTTGGGTCGCACCACAGTTCTCCCTCCAACGAGCTCGCTTCCCGACCTATACCTCCGGAAAACGTGTCAGGGAGCATGCCAGGAGTGTGGGTTGAAGTCCTCGGAGCACGAGACCCGAAGATCGAAAGACTTATGACCAATACGGAGCAAAGGGAAGAAACCGTCGGGGGACCGCTTTTTACCCCAGGACGAGAAAACTGAGTCCGGGGCATTCCCGCTCGCGTTTTCTTGGGACGAGCACCGGAAGTCCACGAGCTCAGCCCGTTTCCTTCGCTGCAAGTGCATTTCCAGTGGTTTCTGACACCGGACGAGCGTTCGCCACTCGTTGGAAGCTTCGGCCATCTTTTGGACCGTTTTGGGTCGCACCACAGTTCTCCCTCCAACGAGCTCGCTTCCCGACCTCTACCTCCGGAAAACGTGTCAGGGAGCATGCCAGGAGTGTGGGTTGAAGTCCTCGGAGCACGAGACCCAAAGATCGAAAGACTTATGACCAATACGGAGTAAAGGGAAGAAACCGTCGGGGGACCGCTTTTTACCCCAGGACGAGAAAACTGAGTCCGGGGCATTCCCGCTCGCGTTTTCTTGGGACGAGAACCGGAAGTCCTCGAGCTCAGCCCGTTTCCTTCGCTGCAAGTGCATTTCCAGCGGTTTCTGACACCGGACGAGCGTTCGCCACTCGTTGGAAGCTTCGGCCAACTTTTGGACCGTTTTGGGTCGCACCACAGTTCTCCCTCCAACGAGCTCGCTTCCCGACCTATACCTCCGGAAAACGTGTCAGGGAGCATGCCAGGAGTGTGGGTTGAAGTCCTCGGAGCACGAGACCCGAAGATCGAAAGACTTATGACCAATACGGAGCAAAGGGAAGAAACCGTCGGGGGACCGCTTTTTACCCTAGGACGAGAAAACTGAGTCCGGGGCATTCCCGCTCGCGTTTTCTTGGGACGAGCACCGGAAGTCCTCGAGCTCAGCCCGTTTCCTTCGCTGCAAGTGCATTTCCAGTGGTTTCTGACACCGGACGAGCGTTCGCCACTCGTTGGAAGCTTCGGCCATCTTTTGGACCGTTTTGGGTCGCACCACAGTTCTCCCTCCAACGAGCTCGCTTCCCGACCTATACCTCCGGAAAACGTGTCAGGGAGCATGCCAGGAGTGTGGGTTGAAGTCCTCGGAGCACGAGACCCGAAGATCGAAAGACTTATGACCAATACGGAGCAAAGGGAAGAAACCGTCGGGGGACCGCTTTTTACCCCAGGACGAGAAAACTGAGTCCGGGGCATTCCCGCTCGCGTTTTCTTGGGACGAGCACCGGAAGTCCTCGAGCTCAGCCCGTTTCCTTCGCTGCAAGTGCATTTCCAGCGGTTTCTGACACCGGACGAGCGTTCGCCACTCGTTGGAAGCTTCGACCATCTTTTGGACCGTTTTGGGTCGCACCACAGTTCTCCCTCCAACGAGCTCGCTTCCCGACCTATACCTCCGGAAAACGTGTCAGGGAGCATGCCAGGAGTGTGGGTTGAAGTCCTCGGAGCACGAGACCCGAAGATCGAAAGACTTATGACCAATACGGAGCAAAGGGAAGAAACCGTCGGGGGACCGCTTTTTACCCCAGGACGAGAAAACTGAGTCCGGGGCATTCCCGCTCGCGTTTTCTTGGGACGAGCACCGGAAGTCCACGAGCTCAGCCCGTTTCCTTCGCTGCAAGTGCATTTCCAGTGGTTTCTGACACCGGACGAGCGTTCGCCACTCGTTGGAAGCTTCGGCCATCTTTTGGACCGTTTTGGGTCGCACCACAGTTCTCCCTCCAACGAGCTCGCTTCCCGACCTCTACCTCCGGAAAACGTGTCAGGGAGCATGCCAGGAGTGTGGGTTGAAGTCCTCGGAGCACGAGACCCAAAGATCGAAAGACTTATGACCAATACGGAGTAAAGGGAAGAAACCGTCGGGGGACCGCTTTTTACCCCAGGACGAGAAAACTGAGTCCGGGGCATTCCCGCTCGCGTTTTCTTGGGACGAGAACCGGAAGTCCTCGAGCTCAGCCCGTTTCCTTCGCTGCAAGTGCATTTCCAGCGGTTTCTGACACCGGACGAGCGTTCGCCACTCGTTGGAAGCTTCGGCCAACTTTTGGACCGTTTTGGGTCGCACCACAGTTCTCCCTCCAACGAGCTCGCTTCCCGACCTATACCTCCGGAAAACGTGTCAGGGAGCATGCCAGGAGTGTGGGTTGAAGTCCTCGGAGCACGAGACCCGAAGATCGAAAGACTTATGACCAATACGGAGCAAAGGGAAGAAACCGTCGGGGGACCGCTTTTTACCCTAGGACGAGAAAACTGAGTCCGGGGCATTCCCGCTCGCGTTTTCTTGGGACGAGCACCGGAAGTCCTCGAGCTCAGCCCGTTTCCTTCGCTGCAAGTGCATTTCCAGTGGTTTCTGACACCGGACGAGCGTTCGCCACTCGTTGGAAGCTTCGGCCATCTTTTGGACCGTTTTGGGTCGCACCACAGTTCTCCCTCCAACGAGCTCGCTTCCCGACCTATACCTCCGGAAAACGTGTCAGGGAGCATGCCAGGAGTGTGGGTTGAAGTCCTCGGAGCACGAGACCCGAAGATCGAAAGACTTATGACCAATACGGAGCAAAGGGAAGAAACCGTCGGGGGACCGCTTTTTACCCCAGGACGAGAAAACTGAGTCCGGGGCATTCCCGCTCGCGTTTTCTTGGGACGAGCACCGGAAGTCCTCGAGCTCAGCCCGTTTCCTTCGCTGCAAGTGCATTTCCAGCGGTTTCTGACACCGGACGAGCGTTCGCCACTCGTTGGAAGCTTCGGCCATCTTTTGGACCGTTTTGGGTCGCACCACAGTTCTCCCTCCAACGAGCTCGCTTCCCGACCTATACCTCCGGAAAACGTGTCAGGGAGCATGCCAGGAGTGTGGGTTGAAGTCCTCGGAGCACGAGACCCGAAGATCGAAAGACTTATGACCAATACGGAGCAAAGGGAAGAAACCGTCGGGGGACCGCTTTTTACCCCAGGACGAGAAAACTGAGTCCGGGGCATTCCCGCTCGCGTTTTCTTGGGACGAGCACCGGAAGTCCTCGAGCTCAGCCCGTTTCCTTCGCTGCAAGTGCATTTCCAGCGGTTTCTGACACCGGACGAGCGTTCGCCACTCGTTGGAAGCTTCGGCCATCTTTTGGACCGTTTTGGGTCGCACCACAGTTCTCCCTCCAACGAGCTCGCTTTCCGACCTATACCTCCGGAAAACGTGTCAGGGAGCATGCCAGGAGTGTGGGTTGAAGTCCTCGGAGCACGAGACCCGAAGATCGAAAGACTTATGACCAATACGGAGCAAAGGGAAGAAACCGTCGGGGGACCGCTTTTTACCCTAGGACGAGAAAACTGAGTCCGGGGCATTCCCTCTCGCGTTTTCTTGGGACGAGCACCGGAAGTCCTCGAGCTCAGCCCGTTTCCTTCGCTGCAAGTGCATTTCCAGTGGTTTCTGACACCGGACGAGCGTTCGCCACTCGTTGGAAGCTTCGGCCATCTTTTGGACCGTTTTGGGTCGCACCACAGTTCTCCCTCCAACGAGCTCGCTTCCCGACCTATACCTCCGGAAAACGTGTCAGGGAGCATGCCAGGAGTGTGGGTTGAAGTCCTCGGAGCACGAGACCCGAAGATCGAAAGACTTATGACCAATACGGAGCAAAGGGAAGAAACCGTCGGGGGACCGCTTTTTACCCCAGGACGAGAAAACTGAGTCCGGGGCATTCCCGCTCGCGTTTTCTTGGGACGAGCACCGGAAGTCCTCGAGCTCAGCCCGTTTCCTTCGCTGCAAGTGCATTTCCAGTGGTTTCTGACACCGGACGAGCGTTCGCCACTCGTTGGAAGCTTCGGCCATCTTTTGGACCGTTTTGGGTCGCACCACAGTTCTCCCTCCAACGAGCTTGCTTCCCGACCTATACCTCCGGAAAACGTGTCAGGGAGCATGCCAGGAGTGTGGGTTGAAGTCCTCGGAGCACGAGACCCGAAGATCGAAAGACTTATGACCAATACGGAGCAAAGGGAAGAAACCGTCGGGGGACCGCTTTTTACCCCAGGACGAGAAAACTGAGTCCGGGGCATTCCCGCTCGCGTTTTCTTGGGACGAGCACCGGAAGTCCTCGAGCTCAGCCCGTTTCCTTCGCTGCAAGTGCATTTCCAGTGGTTTCTGACACCGGACGAGCGTTCGCCACTCGTTGGAAGCTTCGGCCATCTTTTGGACCGTTTTGGGTCGCACCACAGTTCTCCCTCCAACGAGCTCGCTTCCCGACCTATACCTCCGGAAAACGTGTCAGGGAGCATGCCAGGAGTGTGGGTTGAAGTCCTCGGAGCACGAGACCCGAAGATCGAAAGACTTATGACCAAATACGGAGCAAAGGGAAGAAACCGTCGGGGGACCGCTTTTTACCCCAGGACGAGAAAACTGAGTCCGGGGCATTCCCGCTCGCGTTTTCTTGGGACGAGCACCGGAAGTCCTCGAGCTCAGCCCGTTTCCTTCGCTGCAAGTGCATTTCCAGTGGTTTCTGACACCGGACGAGCGTTCGCCACTCGTTGGAAGCTTCGGCCATCTTTTGGACCGTTTTGGGTCGCACCACAGTTCTCCCTCCAACGAGCTCGCTTCCCGACCTATACCTCCGGAAAACGTGTCAGGGAGCATGCCAGGAGTGTGGGTTGAAGTCCTCGGAGCACGAGACCCGAAGATCGAAAGACTTATGACCAATACGGAGCAAAGGGAAGAAACCGTCGGGGGACCGCTTTTTACCCCAGGACGAGAAAACTGAGTCCGGGGCATTCCCGCTCGCGTTTTCTTGGGACGAGCACCGGAAGTCCTCGAGCTCAGCCTGTTTCCTTCGCTGCAAGTGCATTTCCGGTGGTTTCTGACACCGGACGAGCGTTCGCCACTCGTTGGAAGCTTCGGCCATCTTTTGGACCGTTTTGGGTCGCACCACAGTTCTCCCTCCAACGAGCTCGCTTCCCGACCTATACCTCCGGAAAACGTGTCAGGGAGCATGCCAGGAGTGTGGGTTGAAGTCCTCGGAGCACGAGACCCGAAGATCGAAAGACTTATGACCAATACGGAGCAAAGGGAAGAAACCGTCGGGGGACCGCTTTTTACCCCAGGACGAGAAAACTGAGTCCGGGGCATTCCCGCTCGCGTTTTCTTGGGACGAGCACCGGAAGTCCTCGAGCTCAGCCTGTTTCCTTCGCTGCAAGTGCATTTCCGGTGGTTTCTGACACCGGACGAGCGTTCGCCACTCGTTGGAAGCTTCGGCCATCTTTTGGACCGTTTTGGGTCGCACCACAGTTCTCCCTCCAACGAGCTCGCTTCCCGACCTATACCTCCGGAAAACGTGTCAGGGAGCATGCCAGGAGTGTGGGTTGAAGTCCTCGGAGCACGAGACCCGAAGATCGAAAGACTTATGACCAAATACGGAGCAAAGGGAAGAAACCGTCGGGGGACCGCTTTTTACCCCAGGACGAGAAAACTGAGTCCGGGGCATTCCCGCTCGCGTTTTCTTGGGACGAGCACCGGAAGTCCTCGAGCTCAGCCCGTTTCCTTCGCTGCAAGTGCATTTCCAGTGGTTTCTGACACCGGACGAGCGTTCGCCACTCGTTGGAAGCTTCGGCCATCTTTTGGACCGTTTTGGGTCGCACCACAGTTCTCCCTCCAACGAGCTCGCTTCCCGACCTATACCTCCGGAAAACGTGTCAGGGAGCATGCCAGGAGTGTGGGTTGAAGTCCTCGGAGCACGAGACCCGAAGATCGAAAGACTTATGACCAATACGGAGCAAAGGGAAGAAACCGTCGGGGGACCGCTTTTTACCCCAGGACGAGAAAACTGAGTCCGGGGCATTCCCGCTCGCGTTTTCTTGGGACGAGCACCGGAAGTCCTCGAGCTCAGCCTGTTTCCTTCGCTGCAAGTGCATTTCCGGTGGTTTCTGACACCGGACGAGCGTTCGCCACTCGTTGGAAGCTTCGGCCATCTTTTGGACCGTTTTGGGTCGCACCACAGTTCTCCCTCCAACGAGCTCGCTTCCCGACCTATACCTCCGGAAAACGTGTCAGGGAGCATGCCAGGAGTGTGGGTTGAAGTCCTCGGAGCACGAGACCCGAAGATCGAAAGACTTATGACCAAATACGGAGCAAAGGGAAGAAACCGTCGGGGGACCGCTTTTTACCCCAGGACGAGAAAACTGAGTCCGGGGCATTCCCGCTCGCGTTTTCTTGGGACGAGCACCGGAAGTCCTCGAGCTCAGCCCGTTTCCTTCGCTGCAAGTGCATTTCCAGTGGTTTCTTACACCGGACGAGCGTTCGCCACTCGTTGGAAGCTTCGGCCATCTTTTGGACCGTTTTGGGTCGCACCACAGTTCTCCCTCCAACGAGCTCGCTTCCCGACCTATACCTCCGGAAAACGTGTCAGGGAGCATGCCAGGAGTGTGGGTTGAAGTCCTCGGAGCACGAGACCCGAAGATCGAAAGACTTATGACCAATACGGAGCAAAGGGAAGAAACCGTCGGGGGACCGCTTTTTACCCCAGGACGAGAAAACTGAGTCCGGGGCATTCCCGCTCGCGTTTTCTTGGGACGAGCACCGGAAGTCCTCGAGCTCAGCCCGTTTCCTTCGCTGCAAGTGCATTTCCAGTGGTTTCTGACACCGGACGAGCGTTCGCCACTCGTTGGAAGCTTCGGCCATCTTTTGGACCGTTTTGGGTCGCACCACAGTTCTCCCTCCAACGAGCTCGCTTCCCGACCTATACCTCCGGAAAACGTGTCAGGGAGCATGCCAGGAGTGTGGGTTGAAGTCCTCGGAGCACGAGACCCGAAGATCGAAAGACTTATGACCAATACGGAGCAAAGGGAAGAAACCGTCGGGGGACCGCTTTTTACCCCAGGACGAGAAAACTGATTCCGGGGCATTCCCGCTCGCGTTTTCTTGGGACGAGCACCGGAAGTCCTCGAGCTCAGCCCGTTTCCTTCGCTGCAAGTGCATTTCCAGTGGTTTCTGACACCGGACGAGCGTTCGCCACTCGTTGGAAGCTTCGGCCATCTTTTGGACCGTTTTGGGTCGCACCACAGTTCTCCCTCCAACGAGCTCGCTTCCCGACCTATACCTCCGGAAAACGTGTCAGGGAGCATGCCAGGAGTGTGGGTTGAAGTCCTCGGAGCACGAGACCCGAAGATCGAAAGACTTATGACCAATACGGAGCAAAGGGAAGAAACCGTCGGGGGACCGCTTTTTACCCCAGGACGAGAAAACTGAGTCCGGGGCATTCCCGCTCGCGTTTTCTTGGGACGAGCACCGGAAGTCCTCGAGCTCTGCCCGTTTCCTTCGCTGCAAGTGCATTTCCAGTGGTTTCTGACATCGGACGAGCGTTCGCCACTCGTTGGAAGCTTCGGCCATCTTTTGGACCGTTTTGGGTCGCACCACAGTTCTCCCTCCAACGAGCTCGCTTCTCGACCTATACCTCCGGAAAACGTGTCAGGGAGCATGCCAGGAGTGTGGGTTGAAGTCCTCGGAGCACGAGACCCGAAGATCGAAAGACTTATGACCAATACGGAGCAAAGGGAAGAAACCGTCGGGGGACCGCTTTTTACCCCAGGGCGAGAAAACTGAGTCCGGGGCATTCCCGCTCGCGTTTTCTTGGGACGAGCACCGGAAGTCCTCGAGCTCAGCCTGTTTCCTTCGCTGCAAGTGCATTTCCAGTGGTTTCTGACACCGGACGAGCGTTCGCCACTCGTTTGAAGCTTCGGCCATCTTTTGGACCGTTTTGGGTCGCACCACAGTTCTCCCTCCAACGAGCTCGCTTCCCGACCTATACCTCCGGAAAACGTGTCAGGGAGCATGCCAGGAGTGTGGGTTGAAGTCCTAGGAGCACGAGACCCGAAGATCGAAAGACTTATGACCAATACGGAGCAAAGGGAAGAAACCGTCGGGGGACCGCTTTTTACCCCAGGGCGAGAAAATTGAGTCCGGGGCATTCCCGCTCGCGTTTTCTTGGGACGAGCACCGGAAGTCCTCGAGCTCAGCCCGTTTCCTTCGCTGCAAGTGCATTTCCAGCGGTTTCTGACACCGGACGAGCGTTCGCCACTCGTTGGAAGCTTCGGCCATCTTTTGGACCGTTTTGGGTCGCACCACAGTTCTCCCTCCAACGAGCTCGCTTCCCGACCTATACCTCCGGAAAACGTGTCAGGGAGCATGCCAGGAGTGTGGGTTGAAGTCCTCGGAGCACGAGACCCGAAGATCGAAAGACTTATGACCAATACGGAGCAAAGGGAAGAAACCGTCGGGGGACCGCTTTTTACCACAGGACGAGAAAACTGAGTCCGGGGCATTCCCGCTCGCGTTTTCTTGGGACGAGCACCGGAAGTCCTCGAGCTCAGCCCGTTTCCTTCGCTGCAAGTGCATTTCCAGTGGTTTCTGACACCGGACGAGCGTTCGCCACTCGTTGGAAGCTTCGGCCATCTTTTGGACCGTTTTGGGTCGCACCACAGTTCTCCCTCCAACGAGCTCGCTTCCCGACCTATACCTCCGGAAAACGTGTCAGGGAGCATGCCAGGAGTGTGGGTTGAAGTCCTCGGAGCACGAGACCCGAAGATCGAAAGACTTATGACCAATACGGAGCAAAGGGAAGAAACCGTCGGGGGACCGCTTTTTACCCCAGGACGAGAAAACTGAGTCCGGGGCATTCCCGCTCGCGTTTTCTTGGGACGAGCACCGGAAGTCCTCGAGCTCAGCCCGTTTCCTTCGCTGCAAGTGCATTTCCAGCGGTTTCTGACACCGGACGAGCGTTCGCCACTCGTTGGAAGCTTCGGCCATCTTTTGGACCGTTTTGGGTCGCACCACAGTTCTCCCTCCAACGAGCTCGCTTCCCGACCTATACCTCCGGAAAACGTGTCAGGGAGCATGCCAGGAGTGTGGGTTGAAGTCCTCGGAGCACGAGACCCGAAGATCGAAAGACTTATGACCAATACGGAGCAAAGGGAAGAAACCGTCGGGGGACCGCTTTTTACCCCAGGACGAGAAAACTGAGTCCGGGGCATTCCCGCTCGCGTTTTCTTGGGACGAGCACCGGAAGTCCTCGAGCTCAGCCCGTTTCCTTCGCTGCAAGTGCATTTCCAGTGGTTTCTGACACCGGACGAGCGTTCGCCACTCGTTGGAAGCTTCGGCCATCTTTTGGACCGTTTTGGGTCGCACCACAGTTCTCCCTCCAACGAGCTCGCTTCCCGACCTATACCTCCGGAAAACGTGTCAGGGAGCATGCCAGGAGTGTGGGTTGAAGTCCTCGGAGCACGAGACCCGAAGATCGAAAGACTTATGACCAATACGGAGCAAAGGGAAGAAACCGTCGGGGGACCGCTTTTTACCCCAGGACGAGAAAACTGAGTCCGGGGCATTCCCGCTCGCGTTTTCTTGGGACGAGCACCGGAAGTCCTCGAGCTCAGCCCGTTTCCTTCGCTGCAAGTGCATTTCCAGCGGTTTCTGACACCGGACGAGCGTTCGCCACTCGTTGGAAGCTTCGGCCATCTTTTGGACCGTTTTGGGTCGCACCACAGTTCTCCCTCCAACGAGCTCGCTTCCCGACCTATACCTCCGGAAAACGTGTCAGGGAGCATGCCAGGAGTGTGGGTTGAAGTCCTCGGAGCACGAGACCCGAAGATCGAAAGACTTATGACCAATACGGAGCAAAGGGAAGAAACCGTCGGGGGACCGCTTTTTACCCCAGGACGAGAAAACTGAGTCCGGGGCATTCCCGCTCGCGTTTTCTTGGGACGAGCACCGGAAGTCCTCGAGCTCAGCCCGTTTCCTTCGCTGCAAGTGCATTTCCAGTGGTTTCTGACACCGGACGAGCGTTCGCCACTCGTTGGAAGCTTCGGCCATCTTTTGGACCGTTTTGGGTCGCACCACAGTTCTCCCTCCAACGAGCTCGCTTCCCGACCTATACCTCCGGAAAACGTGTCAGGGAGCATGCCAGGAGTGTGGGTTGAAGTCCTCGGAGCACGAGACCCGAAGATCGAAAGACTTATGACCAATACGGAGCAAAGGGAAGAAACCGTCGGGGGACCGCTTTTTACCCCAGGACGAGAAAACTGAGTCCGGGGCATTCCCGCTCGCGTTTTCTTGGGACGAGCACCGGAAGTCCTCGAGCTCAGCCCGTTTCCTTCGCTGCAAGTGCATTTCCAGTGGTTTCTGACACCGGACGAGCGTTCGCCACTCGTTGGAAGCATCGGCCATCTTTTGGACCGTTTTGGGTCGCACCACAGTTCTCCCTCCAACGAGCTCGCTTCCCGACCTATACCTCCGGAAAACGTGTCAGGGAGCATGCCAGGAGTGTGGGTTGAAGTCCTCGGAGCACGAGACCCGAAGATCGAAAGACTTATGACCAATACGGAGCAAAGGGAAGAAACCGTCGGGGGACCGCTTTTTACCCCAGGACGAGAAAACTGAGTCCGGGGCATTCCCGCTCGCGTTTTCTTGGGACGAGCACCGGAAGTCCTCGAGCTCAGCCCGTTTCCTTCGCTGCAAGTGCATTTCCAGTGGTTTCTGACACCGGACGAGCGTTCGCCACTCGTTGGAAGCTTCGGCCATCTTTTGGACCGTTTTGGGTCGCACCACAGTTCTCCCTCCAACGAGCTCGCTTCCCGACCTATACCTCCGGAAAACGTGTCAGGGAGCATGCCAGGAGTGTGGGTTGAAGTCCTCGGAGCACGAGACCCGAAGATCGAAAGACTTATGACCAATACGGAGCAAAGGGAAGAAACCGACGGGGGACCGCTTTTTACCCCAGGACGAGAAAACTGAGTCCGGGGCATTCCCGCTCGCGTTTTCTTGGGACGAGCACCGGAAGTCCTCGAGCTCAGCCCGTTTCCTTCGCTGCAAGTGCATTTCCAGTGGTTTCTGACACCGGACGAGCGTTCGCCACTCGTTGGAAGCTTCGGCCATCTTTTGGACCGTTTTGGGTCGCACCACAGTTCTCCCTCCAACGAGCTCGCTTCCCGACCTATACCTCCGGAAAACGTGTCAGGGAGCATGCCAGGAGTGTGGGTTGAAGTCCTCGGAGCACGAGACCCGAAGATCGAAAGACTTATGATCAATACGGAGCAAAGGGAAGAAACCGTCGGGGGACCGCTTTTTACCCCAGGACGAGAAAACTGAGTCCGGGGCATTCCCGCTCGCGTTTTCTTGGGACGAGCGTCGGAAGTCCTCGAGCTCAGCCCGTTTCCTTCGCTGCAAGTGCATTTCCAGTGGTTTCTGACACCGGACGAGCGTTCGCCACTCGTTGGAAGCTTCGGCCATCTTTTGGACCGTTTTGGGTCGCACCACAGTTCTCCCTCCAACGAGCTCGCTTTCCGACCTATACCTCCGGAAAACGTGTCAGGGAGCATGCCAGGAGTGTGGGTTGAAGTCCTCGGAGCACGAGACCCGAAGATCGAAAGACTTATGACCTATACGGAGCAAAGGGAAGAAACCGTCGGGGGACCGCTTTTTACCCCAGGACGAGAAAACTGAGTCCGGGGCATTCCCGCTCGCGTTTTCTTGGGACGAGCGCCGGAAGTCCTCGAGCTCAGCCCGTTTCCTTCGCTGCAAGTGCATTTCCAGTGGTTTCTGACACCGGACGAGCGTTCGCCACTCGTTGGAAGCTTCGGCCATCTTTTGGACCGTTTTGGGTCGCACCACAGTTCTCCCTCCAACGAGCTCGCTTCCCGATCTATACCTCCGGAAAACGTGTCAGGGAGCATGCCAGGAGTGTGGGTTGAAGTCCTCGGAGCACGAGACCCGAAGATCGAAAGACTTATGACCAATACGGAGCAAAGGGAAGAAACCGTCGGGGGACCGCTTTTTACCCCAGGACGAGAAAACTGAGTCCGGGGCATTCCCGCTCGCGTTTTCTTGGGACGAGCGCCGGAAGTCCTCGAGCTCAGCCCGTTTCCTTCGCTGCAAGTGCATTTCCAGTGGTTTCTGACACCGGACGAGCGTTCGCCACTCGTTGGAAGCTTCGGCCATCTTTTGGACCGTTTTGGGTCGCACCACAGTTCTCCCTCCAACGAGCTCGCTTCCCGACCTATACCTCCGGAAAACGTGTCAGGGAGCATGCCAGGAGTGTGGGTTGAAGTCCTCGGAGCACGAGACCCGAAGATCGAAAGACTTATGACCAATACGGAGCAAAGGGAAGAAACCGTCGGGGGACCGCTTTTTACCCCAGGACGAGAAAACTGAGTCTGGGGCATTCCCGCTCGCGTTTTCTTGGGACGAGCGCCGGAAGTCCTCGAGCTCAGCCCGTTTCCTTCGCTGCAAGTGCATTTCCAGTGGTTTCTGACACCGGACGAGCGTTCGCCACTCGTTGGAAGCTTCGGCCATCTTTTGGACCGTTTTGGGTCGCACCACAGTTCTCCCTCCAACGAGCTCGCTTCCCGACCTATACCTCCGGAAAACGTGTCAGGGAGCATGCCAGGAGTGTGGGTTGAAGTCCTCGGAGCACGAGACCCGAAGATCGAAAGACTTATGACCAATACGGAGCAAAGGGAAGAAACCGTCGGGGGACCGCTTTTTACCCTAGGACGAGAAAACTGAGTCCGGGGCATTGCCGCTCGCGTTTTCTTGGGACGAGCGCCGGAGGTCCTCGAGCTCAGCCCGTTTCCTTCGCTGCAAGTGCATTTCCAGTGGTTTCTGACACCGGACGAGCGTTCGCCACTCGTTGGAAGCTTCGGCCATCTTTTGGACCGTTTTGGGTCGCACCACAGTTCTCCCTCCAACGAGCTCGCTTCCCGACCTATACCTCCGGAAAACGTGTCAGGGAGCATGCCAGGAGTGTGGGTTGAAGTCCTCGGAGCACGAGACCCGAAGATCGAAAGACTTATGACCAATACGGAGCAAAGGGAAGAAACCGTCGGGGGACCGCTTTTTACCCCAGGACGAGAAAACTGAGTCCGGGGCATTCCCGCTCGCGTTTTCTTGGGACGAGCGCCGGAAGTCCTCGAGCTCAGCCTGTTTCCTTCGCTGCAAGTGCATTTCCAGTGGTTTCTGACACCGGACGAGCGTTCGCCACTCGTTGGAAGCTTCGGCCATCTTTTGGACCGTTTTGGGTCGCACCACAGTTCTCCCTCCAACGAGCTCGCTTCCCGACCTATACCTCCGGAAAACGTGTCAGGGAGCATGCCAGGAGTGTGGGTTGAAGTCCTCGGAGCACGAGACCCGAAGATCGAAAGACTTATGACCAATACGGAGCAAAGGGAAGAAACCGTCGGGGGACCGCTTTTTACCCCAGGACGAGAAAACTGAGTCCGGGGCATTCCCGCTCGCGTTTTCTTGGGACGAGCGCCGGAAGTCCTCGAGCTCAGCCCGTTTCCTTCGCTGCAAGTGCATTTCCAGTGGTTTCTGACACCGGACGAGCGTTCGCCACTCGTTGGAAGCTTCGGCCATCTTTTGGACCGTTTTGGGTCGCACCACAGTTCTCCCTCCAACGAGCTCGCTTCCCGACCTATACCTCCGGAAAACGTGTCAGGGAGCATGCCAGGAGTGTGGGTTGAAGTCCTCGGAGCACGAGACCCGAAGATCGAAAGACTTATGACCAATACGGAGCAAAGGGAAGAAACCGTCGGGGGACCGCTTTTTACCCCAGGACGAGAAAACTGAGTCCGGGGCATTCCCGCTCGCGTTTTCTTGGGACGAGCACCGGAAGTCCTCGAGCTCAGCCCGTTTCCTTCGCTGCAAGTGCATTTCCAGTGGTTTCTGACACCGGACGAGCGTTCGCCACTCGTTGGAAGCTTCGGCCATCTTTTGGACCGTTTTGGGTCGCACCACAGTTCTCCCTCCAACGAGCTCGCTTCCCGACCTATACCTCCGGAAAACGTGTCAGGGAGCATGCCAGGAGTGTGGGTTGAAGTCCTCGGAGCACGAGACCCGAAGATCGAAAGACTTATGACCAATACGGAGCAAAGGGAAGAAACCGTTGGGGGACCGCTTTTTACCCCAGGACGAGAAAACTGAGTCCGGGGCATTCCCGCTCGCGTTTTCTTGGGACGAGCGCCGGAAGTCCTCGAGCTCAGCCCGTTTCCTTCGCTGCAAGTGCATTTCCAGTGGTTTCTGACACCGGACGAGCGTTCGCCACTCGTTGGAAGCTTCGGCCATCTTTTGGACCGTTTTGGGTCGCACCACAGTTCTCCCTCCAACGAGCTCGCTTCCCGACCTATACCTCCGGAAAACGTGTCAGGGAGCATGCCAGGAGTGTGGGTTGAAGTCCTCGGAGCACGAGACCCGAAGATCGAAAGACTTATGACCAATACGGAGCAAAGGGAAGAAACCGTCGGGGGACCGCTTTTTACCCCAGGACGAGAAAACTGAGTCCGGGGCATTCCCGCTCGCGTTTTCTTGGGACGAGCGCCGGAAGTCCTCGAGCTCAGCCCGTTTCCTTCGCTGCAAGTGCATTTCCAGTGGTTTCTGACACCGGACGAGCGTTCGCCACTCGTTGGAAGCTTCGGCCATCTTTTGGACCGTTTTGGGTCGCACCACAGTTCTCCCTCCAACGAGCTCGCTTCCCGACCTATACCTCCGGAAAACGTGTCAGGGAGCATGCCAGGAGTGTGGGTTGAAGTCCTCGGAGCACGAGACCCGAAGATCGAAAGACTTATGACCAATACGGAGCAAAGGGAAGAAACCGTCGGGGGACCGCTTTTTACCCTAGGACGAGAAAACTGAGTCCGGGGCATTCCCGCTCGCGTTTTCTTGGGACGAGCGCCGGAAGTCCTCGAGCTCAGCCCGTTTCCTTCGCTGCAAGTGCATTTCCAGTGGTTTCTGACACCGGACGAGCGTTCGCCACTCGTTGGAAGCTTCGGCCATCTTTTGGACCGTTTTGGGTCGCACCACAGTTCTCCCTCCAACGAGCTCGCTTCCCGACCTATACCTCCGGAAAACGTGTCAGGGAGCATGCTAGGAGTGTGGGTTGAAGTCCTCGGAGCACGAGACCCGAAGATCGAAAGACTTATGACCAATACGGAGCAAAGGGAAGAAACCGTCGGGGGACCGCTTTTTACCCCAGGACGAGAAAACTGAGTCCGGGGCATTCCCGCTCGCGTTTTCTTGGGACGAGCGCCGGAAGTCCTCGAGCTCAGCCCGTTTCCTTCGCTGCAAGTGCATTTCCAGTGGTTTCTGACACCGGACGAGCGTTCGCCACTCGTTGGAAGCTTCGGCCATCTTTTGGACCGTTTTGGGTCGCACCACAGTTCTCCCTCCAACGAGCTCGCTTCCCGACCTATACCTCCGGAAAACGTGTCAGGGAGCATGCCAGGAGTGTGGGTTGAAGTCCTCGGAGCACGAGACCCGAAGATCGAAAGACTTATGACCAATACGGAGCAAAGGGAAGAAACCGTCGGGGGACCGCTTTTTACCCCAGGACGAGAAAACTGAGTCCGGGGCATTCCCGCTCGCGTTTTCTTGGGACGAGCGCCGGAAGTCCTCGAGCTCAGCCCGTTTCCTTCGCTGCAAGTGCATTTCCAGTGGTTTCTGACACCGGACGAGCGTTCGCCACTCGTTGGAAGCTTCGGCCATCTTTTGGACCGTTTTGGGTCGCACCACAGTTCTCCCTCCAACGAGCTCGCTTCCCGACCTATACCTCCGGAAAACGTGTCAGGGAGCATGCCAGGAGTGTGGGTTGAAGTCCTCGGAGCACGAGACCCGAAGATCGAAAGACTTATGACCAATACGGAGCAAAGGGAAGAAACCGTCGGGGGACCGCTTTTTACCCCAGGACGAGAAAACTGAGTCCGGGGCATTCCCGCTCGCGTTTTCTTGGGACGAGCGCCGGAAGTCCTCGAGCTCAGCCCGTTTCCTTCGCTGCAAGTGCATTTCCAGTGGTTTCTGACACCGGACGAGCGTTCGCCACTCGTTGGAAGCTTCGGCCATCTTTTGGACCGTTTTGGGTCGCACCACAGTTCTCCCTCCAACGAGCTCGCTTCCCGACCTATACCTCCGGAAAACGTGTCAGGGAGCATGCCAAGAGTGTGGGTTGAAGTCCTCGGAGCACGAGACCCGAAGATCGAAAGACTTATGACCAATACGGAGCAAAGGGAAGAAACCGTCGGGGGACCGCTTTTTACCCCAGGACGAGAAAACTGAGTCCGGGGCATTCCCGCTCGCGTTTTCTTGGGACGAGCGCCGGAAGTCCTCGAGCTCAGCCCGTTTCCTTCGCTGCAAGTGCATTTCCAGTGGTTTCTGACACCGGACGAGCGTTCGCCACTCGTTGGAAGCTTCGGCCATCTTTTGGACCGTTTTGGGTCGCACCACAGTTCTCCCTCCAACGAGCTCGCTTCCCGACCTATACCTCCGGAAAACGTGTCAGGGAGCATGCCAGGAGTGTGGGTTGAAGTCCTCGGAGCACGAGACCCGAAGATCGAAAGACTTATGACCAATACGGAGCAAAGGGAAGAAACCGTCGGGGGACCGCTTTTTACCCCAGGACGAGAAAACTGAGTCCGGGGCATTCCCGCTCGCGTTTTCTTGGGACGAGCGCCGGAAGTCCTCGAGCTCAGCCCGTTTCCTTCGCTGCAAGTGCATTTCCAGTGGTTTCTGACACCGGACGAGCGTTCGCCACTCGTTGGAAGCTTCGGCCATCTTTTGGACCGTTTTGGGTCGCACCACAGTTCTCCCTCCAACGAGCTCGCTTCCCGACCTATACCTCCGGAAAACGTGTCAGGGAGCATGCCAGGAGTGTCGGTTGAAGTCCTCGGAGCACGAGACCCGAAGATCGAAAGACTTATGACCAATACGGAGCAAAGGGAAGAAACCGTCGGGGGACCGCTTTTTACCCCAGGACGAGAAAACCGAGTCCGGGGCATTCCCGCTCGCGTTTTCTTGGGACGAGCACCGGAAGTCCTCGAGCTCAGCCCGTTTCCTTCGCTGCAAGTGCATTTCCAGTGGTTTCTGACACCGGACGAGCGTTCGCCACTCGTTGGAAGCTTCGGCCATCTTTTGGACCGTTTTGGGTCGCACCACAGTTCTCCCTCCAACGAGCTCGCTTCCCGACCTATACCTCCGAAAAACGTGTCAGGGAGCATGCCAGGAGTGTGGGTTGAAGTCCTCGGAGCACGAGACCCGAAGATCGAAAGACTTATGACCAATACGGAGCAAAGGGAAGAAACCGTTGGGGGACCGCTTTTTACCCCAGGACGAGAAAACTGAGTCCGGGGCATTCCCGCTCGCGTTTTCTTGGGACGAGCGCCGGAAGTCCTCGAGCTCAGCCCGTTTCCTTCGCTGCAAGTGCATTTCCAGTGGTTTCTGACACCGGACGAGCGTTCGCCACTCGTTGGAAGCTTCGGCCATCTTTTGGACCGTTTTGGGTCGCACCACAGTTCTCCCTCCAACGAGCTCGCTTCCCGACCTATACCTCCGGAAAACGTGTCAGGGAGCATGCCAGGAGTGTGGGTTGAAGTCCTCGGAGCACGAGACCCGAAGATCGAAAGACTTATGACCAATACGGAGCAAAGGGAAGAAACCGTCGGGGGACCGCTTTTTACCCCAGGACGAGAAAACTGAGTCCGGGGCATTCCCGCTCGCGTTTTCTTGGGACGAGCGCCGGAAGTCCTCAAGCTCAGCCCGTTTCCTTCGCTGCAAGTGCATTTCCAGTGGTTTCTGACACCGGACGAGCGTTCGCCACTCGTTGGAAGCTTCGGCCATCTTTTGGACCGTTTTGGGTCGCACCACAGTTCTCCCTCCAACGAGCTCGCTTCCCGACCTATACCTCCGGAAAACGTGTCAGGGAGCATGCCAGGAGTGTGGGTTGAAGTCCTCGGAGCACGAGACCCGAAGATCGAAAGACTTATGACCAATACGGAGCAAAGGGAAGAAACCGTCGGGGGACCGCTTTTTACCCTAGGACGAGAAAACTGAGTCCGGGGCATTCCCGCTCGCGTTTTCTTTGGACGAGCGCCGGAAGTCCTCGAGCTCAGCCCGTTTCCTTCGCTGCAAGTGCATTTCCAGTGGTTTCTGACACCGGACGAGCGTTCGCCACTCGTTGGAAGCTTCGGCCATCTTTTGGACCGTTTTGGGTCGCACCACAGTTCTCCCTCCAACGAGCTCGCTTCCCGACCTATACCTCCGGAAAACGTGTCAGGGAGCATGCTAGGAGTGTGGGTTGAAGTCCTCGGAGCACGAGACCCGAAGATCGAAAGACTTATGACCAATACGGAGCAAAGGGAAGAAACCGTCGGGGGACCGCTTTTTACCCCAGGACGAGAAAACTGAGTCCGGGGCATTCCCGCTCGCGTTTTCTTGGGACGAGCGCCGGAAGTCCTCGAGCTCAGCCCGTTTCCTTCGCTGCAAGTGCATTTCCAGTGGTTTCTGACACCGGACGAGCGTTCGCCACTCGTTGGAAGCTTCGGCCATCTTTTGGACCGTTTTGGGTCGCACCACAGTTCTCCCTCCAACGAGCTCGCTTCCCGACCTATACCTCCGGAAAACGTGTCAGGGAGCATGCCAGGAGTGTGGGTTGAAGTCCTCGGAGCACGAGACCCGAAGATCGAAAGACTTATGACCAATACGGAGCAAAGGGAAGAAACCGTTGGGGGACCGCTTTTTACCCCAGGACGAGAAAACTGAGTCCGGGGCATTCCCGCTCGCGTTTTCTTGGGACGAGCGCCGGAAGTCCTCGAGCTCAGCCCGTTTCCTTCGCTGCAAGTGCATTTCCAGTGGTTTCTGACACCGGACGAGCGTTCGCCACTCGTTGGAAGCTTCGGCCATCTTTTGGACCGTTTTGGGTCGCACCACAGTTCTCCCTCCAACGAGCTCGCTTCCCGACCTATACCTCCGGAAAACGTGTCAGGGAGCATGCCAGGAGTGTGGGTTGAAGTCCTCGGAGCACGAGACCCGAAGATCGAAAGACTTATGACCAATACGGAGCAAAGGGAAGAAACCGTCGGGGGACCGCTTTTTACCCCAGGACGAGAAAACTGAGTCCGGGGCATTCCCGCTCGCGTTTTCTTGGGACGAGCGCCGGAAGTCCTCGAGCTCAGCCCGTTTCCTTCGCTGCAAGTGCATTTCCAGTGGTTTCTGACACCGGACGAGCGTTCGCCACTCGTTGGAAGCTTCGGCCATCTTTTGGACCGTTTTGGGTCGCACCACAGTTCTCCCTCCAACGAGCTCGCTTCCCGACCTATACCTCCGGAAAACGTGTCAGGGAGCATGCCAGGAGTGTGGGTTGAAGTCCTCCGAGCACGAGACCCGAAGATCGAAAGACTTATGACCAATACGGAGCAAAGGGAAGAAACCGTCGGGGGACCGCTTTTTACCCGAGGACGAGAAAACTGAGTCCGGGGCATTGCCGCTCGCGTTTTCTTGGGACGAGCGCCGGAAGTCCTCGAGCTCAGCCCGTTTCCTTCGCTGCAAGTGCATTTCCAGTGGTTTCTGACACCGGACGAGCGTTCGCCACTCGTTGGAAGCTTCGGCCATCTTTTGGACCGTTTTGGGTCGCACCACAGTTCTCCCTCCAACGAGCTCGCTTCCCGACCTATACCTCCGGAAAACGTGTCAGGGAGCATGCCAGGAGTGTGGGTTGAAGTCCTCGGAGCACGAGACCCGAAGATCGAAAGACTTATGACCAATACGGAGCAAAGGGAAGAAACCGTCGGGGGACCGCTTTTTACCCCAGGACGAGAAAACTGAGTCCGGGGCATTCCCGCTCGCGTTTTCTTGGGACGAGCGCCGGAAGTCCTCGAGCTCAGCCCGTTTCCTTCGCTGCAAGTGCATTTCCAGTGGTTTCTGACACCGGACGAGCGTTCGCCACTCGTTGGAAGCTTCGGCCATCTTTTGGACCGTTTTGGGTCGCACCACAGTTCTCCCTCCAACGAGCTCGCTTCCCGACCTATACCTCCGGAAAACGTGTCAGGGAGCATGCCAGGAGTGTGGGTTGAAGTCCTCGGAGCACGAGACCCGAAGATCGAAAGACTTATGACCAATACGGAGCAAAGGGAAGAAACCGTCGGGGGACCGCTTTTTACCCCAGGACGAGAAAACTGAGTCCGGGGCATTCCCGCTCGCGTTTTCTTGGGACGAGCGCCGGAAGTCCTCGAGCTCAGCCCGTTTCCTTCGCTGCAAGTGCATTTCCAGTGGTTTCTGACACCGGACGAGCGTTCGCCACTCGTTGGAAGCTTCGGCCATCTTTTGGACCGTTTTGGGTCGCACCACAGTTCTCCCTCCAACGAGCTCGCTTCCCGACCTATACCTCCGGAAAACGTGTCAGGGAGCATGCCAGGAGTGTGGGTTGAAGTCCTCGGAGCACGAGACCCGAAGATCGAAAGACTTATGACCAATACGGAGCAAAGGGAAGAAACCGTCGGGGGACCGCTTTTTACCCCAGGACGAGAAAACTGAGTCCGGGGCATTCCCGCTCGCGTTTTCTTGGGACGAGCGCCGGAAGTCCTCGAGCTCAGCCCGTTTCCTTCGCTGCAAGTGCATTTCCAGTGGTTTCTGACACCGGACGAGCGTTCGCCACTCGTTGGAAGCTTCGGCCATCTTTTGGACCGTTTTGGGTCGCACCACAGTTCTCCCTCCAACGAGCTCGCTTCCCGACCTATACCTCCGGAAAACGTGTCAGGGAGCATGCCAGGAGTGTCGGTTGAAGTGCTCGGAGCACGAGACCCGAAGATCGAAAGACTTATGACCAATACGGAGCAAAGGGAAGAAACCGTCGGGGGACCGCTTTTTACCCCAGGACGAGAAAACTGAGTCCGGGGCATTCCCGCTCGCGTTTTCTTGGGACGAGCACCGGAAGTCCTCGAGCTCAGCCCGTTTCCTTCGCTGCAAGTGCATTTCCAGTGGTTTCTGACACCGGACGAGCGTTCGCCACTCGTTGGAAGCTTCGGCCATCTTTTGGACCGTTTTGGGTCGCACCACAGTTCTCCCTCCAACGAGCTCGCTTCCCGACCTATACCTCCGGAAAACGTGTCAGGGAGCATGCCAGGAGTGTGGGTTGAAGTCCTCGGAGCACGAGACCCGAAGATCGAAAGACTTATGACCAATACGGAGCAAAGGGAAGAAACCGTCGGGGGACCGCTTTTTACCCCAGGACGAGAAAACTGAGTCCGGGGCATTCCCGCTCGCGTTTTCTTGGGACGAGCGCCGGAAGTCCTCGAGCTCAGCCCGTTTCCTTCGCTGCAAGTGCATTTCCAGTGGTTTCTGACACCGGACGAGCGTTCGCCACTCGTTGGAAGCTTCGGCCATCTTTTGGACCGTTTTGGGTCGCACCACAGTTCTCCCTCCAACGAGCTCGCTTCCCGACCTATACCTCCGGAAAACGTGTCAGGGAGCATGCCAGGAGTGTGGGTTGAAGTCCTCGGAGCACGAGACCCGAAGATCGAAAGACTTATGACCAATACGGAGCAAAGGGAAGAAACCGTCGGGGGACCGCTTTTTACCCCAGGACGAGAAAACTGAGTCCGGGGCATTCCCGCTCGCGTTTTCTTGGGACGAGCGCCGGAAGTCCTCGAGCTCAGCCCGTTTCCTTCGCTGCAAGTGCATTTCCAGTGGTTTCTGACACCGGACGAGCGTTCGCCACTCGTTGGAAGCTTCGGCCATCTTTTGGACCGTTTTGGGTCGCACCACAGTTCTCCCTCCAACGAGCTCGCTTCCCGACCTATACCTCCGGAAAACGTGTCAGGGAGCATGCCAGGAGTGTGGGTTGAAGTCCTCGGAGCACGAGACCCGAAGATCGAAAGACTTATGACCAATACGGAGCAAAGGGAAGAAACCGTCGGGGGACCGCTTTTTACCCTAGGACGAGAAAACTGAGTCCGGGGCATTCCCGCTCGCGTTTTCTTGGGACGAGCGCCGGAAGTCCTCGAGCTCAGCCCGTTTCCTTCGCTGCAAGTGCATTTCCAGTGGTTTCTGACACCGGACGAGCGTTCGCCACTCGTTGGAAGCTTCGGCCATCTTTTGGACCGTTTTGGGTCGCACCACAGTTCTCCCTCCAACGAGCTCGCTTCCCGACCTATACCTCCGGAAAACGTGCCAGGGAGCATGCTAGGAGTGTGGGTTGAAGTCCTCGGAGCACGAGACCCGAAGATCGAAAGACTTATGACCAATACGGAGCAAAGGGAAGAAACCGTCGGGGGACCGCTTTTTACCCCAGGACGAGAAAACTGAGTCCGGGGCATTCCCGCTCGCGTTTTCTTGGGACGAGCGCCGGAAGTCCTCGAGCTCAGCCCGTTTCCTTCGCTGCAAGTGCATTTCCAGTGGTTTCTGACACCGGACGAGCGTTCGCCACTCGTTGGAAGCTTCGGCCATCTTTTGGACCGTTTTGGGTCGCACCACAGTTCTCCCTCCAACGAGCTCGCTTCCCGACCTATACCTCCGGAAAACGTGTCAGGGAGCATGCCAGGAGTGTGGGTTGAAGTCCTCGGAGCACGAGACCCGAAGATCGAAAGACTTATGACCAATACGGAGCAAAGGGAAGAAACCGTCGGGGGACCGCTTTTTACCCCAGGACGAGAAAACTGAGTCCGGGGCATTCCCGCTCGCGTTTTCTTGGGACGAGCGCCGGAAGTCCTCGAGCTCAGCCCGTTTCCTTCGCTGCAAGTGCATTTCCAGTGGTTTCTGACACCGGACGAGCGTTCGCCACTCGTTGGAAGCTTCGGCCATCTTTTGGACCGTTTTGGGTCGCACCACAGTTCTCCCTCCAACGAGCTCGCTTCCCGACCTATACCTCCGGAAAACGTGTCAGGGAGCATGCCAGGAGTGTGGGTTGAAGTCCTCGGAGCACGAGACCCGAAGATCGAAAGACTTATGACCAATACGGAGCAAAGGGAAGAAACCGTCGGGGGACCGCTTTTTACCCCAGGACGAGAAAACTGAGTCCGGGGCATTCCCGCTCGCGTTTTCTTGGGACGAGCGCCGGAAGTCCTCGAGCTCAGCCCGTTTCCTTCGCTGCAAGTGCATTTCCAGTGGTTTCTGACACCGGACGAGCGTTCGCCACTCGTTGGAAGCTTCGGCCATCTTTTGGACCGTTTTGGGTCGCACCACAGTTCTCCCTCCAACGAGCTCGCTTCCCGACCTATACCTCCGGAAAACGTGTCAGGGAGCATGCCAGGAGTGTGGGTTGAAGTCCTCGGAGCACGAGACCCGAAGATCGAAAGACTTATGACCAATACGGAGCAAAGGGAAGAAACCGTCGGGGGACCGCTTTTTACCCCAGGACGAGAAAACTGAGTCCGGGGCATTCCCGCTCGCGTTTTCTTGGGACGAGCGCCGGAAGTCCTCGAGCTCAGCCCGTTTCCTTCGCTGCAAGTGCATTTCCAGTGGTTTCTGACACCGGACGAGCGTTCGCCACTCGTTGGAAGCTTCGGCCATCTTTTGGACCGTTTTGGGTCGCACCACAGTTCTCCCTCCAACGAGCTCGCTTCCCGACCTATACCTCCGGAAAACGTGTCAGGGAGCATGCCAGGAGTGTCGGTTGAAGTCCTCGGAGCACGAGACCCGAAGATCGAAAGACTTATGACCAATACGGAGCAAAGGGAAGAAACCGTCGGGGGACCGCTTTTTACCCCAGGACGAGAAAACTGAGTCCGGGGCATTCCCGCTCGCGTTTTCTTGGGACGAGCACCGGAAGTCCTCGAGCTCAGCCCGTTTCCTTCGCTGCAAGTGCATTTCCAGTGGTTTCTGACACCGGACGAGCGTTCGCCACTCGTTGGAAGCTTCGGCCATCTTTTGGACCGTTTTGGGTCGCACCACAGTTCTCCCTCCAACGAGCTCGCTTCCCGACCTATACCTCCGGAAAACGTGTCAGGGAGCATGCCAGGAGTGTGGGTTGAAGTCCTCGGAGCACGAGACCCGAAGATCGAAAGACTTATGACCAATACGGAGCAAAGGGAAGAAACCGTTGGGGGACCGCTTTTTACCCCAGGACGAGAAAACTGAGTCCGGGGCATTCCCGCTCGCGTTTTCTTGGGACGAGCGCCGGAAGTCCTCGAGCTCAGCCCGTTTCCTTCGCTGCAAGTGCATTTCCAGTGGTTTCTGACACCGGACGAGCGTTCGCCACTCGTTGGAAGCTTCGGCCATCTTTTGGACCGTTTTGGGTCGCACCACAGTTCTCCCTCCAACGAGCTCGCTTCCCGACCTATACCTCCGGAAAACGTGTCAGGGAGCATGCCAGGAGTGTGGGTTGAAGTCCTCGGAGCACGAGACCCGAAGATCGAAAGACTTATGACCAATACGGAGCAAAGGGAAGAAACCGTCGGGGGACCGCTTTTTACCCCAGGACGAGAAAACTGAGTCCGGGGCATTCCCGCTCGCGTTTTCTTGGGACGAGCGCCGGAAGTCCTCGAGCTCAGCCCGTTTCCTTCGCTGCAAGTGCATTTCCAGTGGTTTCTGACACCGGACGAGCGTTCGCCACTCGTTGGAAGCTTCGGCCATCTTTTGGACCGTTTTGGGTCGCACCACAGTTCTCCCTCCAACGAGCTCGCTTCCCGACCTATACCTCCGGAAAACGTGTCAGGGAGCATGCCAGGAGTGTGGGTTGAAGTCCTCGGAGCACGAGACCCGAAGATCGAAAGACTTATGACCAATACGGAGCAAAGGGAAGAAACCGTCGGGGGACCGCTTTTTACCCTAGGACGAGAAAACTGAGTCCGGGGCATTCCCGCTCGCGTTTTCTTGGGACGAGCGCCGGAAGTCCTCGAGCTCAGCCCGTTTCCTTCGCTGCAAGTGCATTTCCAGTGGTTTCTGACACCGGACGAGCGTTCGCCACTCGTTGGAAGCTTCGGCCATCTTTTGGACCGTTTTGGGTCGCACCACAGTTCTCCCTCCAACGAGCTCGCTTCCCGACCTATACCTCCGGAAAACGTGTCAGGGAGCATGCTAGGAGTGTGGGTTGAAGTCCTCGGAGCACGAGACCCGAAGATCGAAAGACTTATGACCAATACGGAGCAAAGGGAAGAAACCGTCGGGGGACCGCTTTTTACCCCAGGACGAGAAAACTGAGTCCGGGGCATTCCCGCTCGCGTTTTCTTGGGACGAGCGCCGGAAGTCCTCGAGCTCAGCCCGTTTCCTTCGCTGCAAGTGCATTTCCAGTGGTTTCTGACACCGGACGAGCGTTCGCCACTCGTTGGAAGCTTCGGCCATCTTTTGGACCGTTTTGGGTCGCACCACAGTTCTCCCTCCAACGAGCTCGCTTCCCGACCTATACCTCCGGAAAACGTGTCAGGGAGCATGCCAGGAGTGCGGGTTGAAGTCCTCGGAGCACGAGACCCGAAGATCGAAAGACTTATGACCAATACGGAGCAAAGGGAAGAAACCGTCGGGGGACCGCTTTTTACCCCAGGACGAGAAAACTGAGTCCGGGGCATTCCCGCTCGCGTTTTCTTGGGACGAGCACCGGAAGTCCTCGAGCTCAGCCCGTTTCCTTCGCTGCAAGTGCATTTCCAGTGGTTTCTGACACCGGACGAGCGTTCGCCACTCGTTGGAAGCTTCGGCCATCTTTTGGACCGTTTTGGGTCGCACCACAGTTCTCCCTCCAACGAGCTCGCTTCCCGACCTATACCTCCGGAAAACGTGTCAGGGAGCATGCCAGGAGTGTGGGTTGAAGTCCTCGGAGCACGAGACCCGAAGATCGAAAGACTTATGACCAATACGGAGCAAAGGGAAGAAACCGTCGGGGGACCGCTTTTTACCCCAGGACGAGAAAACTGAGTCCGGGGCATTCCCGCTCGCGTTTTCTTGGGACGAGCGCCGGAAGTCCTCGAGCTCAGCCCGTTTCCTTCGCTGCAAGTGCATTTCCAGTGGTTTCTGACACCGGACGAGCGTTCGCCACTCGTTGGAAGCTTCGGCCATCTTTTGGACCGTTTTGGGTCGCACCACAGTTCTCCCTCCAACGAGCTCGCTTCCCGACCTATACCTCCGGAAAACGTGTCAGGGAGCATGCCAGGAGTGTCGGTTGAAGTCCTCGGAGCACGAGACCCGAAGATCGAAAGACTTATGACCAATACGGAGCAAAGGGAAGAAACCGTCGGGGGACCGCTTTTTACCCCAGGACGAGAAAACTGAGTCCGGGGCATTCCCGCTCGCGTTTTCTTGGGACGAGCACCGGAAGTCCTCGAGCTCAGCCCGTTTCCTTCGCTGCAAGTGCATTTCCAGTGGTTTCTGACACCGGACGAGCGTTCGCCACTCGTTGGAAGCTTCGGCCATCTTTTGGACCGTTTTGGGTCGCACCACAGTTCTCCCTCCAACGAGCTCGCTTCCCGACCTATACCTCCGGAAAACGTGTCAGGGAGCATGCCAGGAGTGTGGGTTGAAGTCCTCGGAGCACGAGACCCGAAGATCGAAAGACTTATGACCAATACGGAGCAAAGGGAAGAAACCGTTGGGGGACCGCTTTTTACCCCAGGACGAGAAAACTGAGTCCGGGGCATTCCCGCTCGCGTTTTCTTGGGACGAGCGCCGGAAGTCCTCGAGCTCAGCCCGTTTCCTTCGCTGCAAGTGCATTTCCAGTGGTTTCTGACACCGGACGAGCGTTCGCCACTCGTTGGAAGCTTCGGCCATCTTTTGGACCGTTTTGGGTCGCACCACAGTTCTCCCTCCAACGAGCTCGCTTCCCGACCTATACCTCCGGAAAACGTGTCAGGGAGCATGCCAGGAGTGTGGGTTGAAGTCCTCGGAGCACGAGACCCGAAGATCGAAAGACTTATGACCAATACGGAGCAAAGGGAAGAAACCGTCGGGGGACCGCTTTTTACCCCAGGACGAGAAAACTGAGTCCGGGGCATTCCCGCTCGCGTTTTCTTGGGACGAGCGCCGGAAGTCCTCGAGCTCAGCCCGTTTCCTTCGCTGCAAGTGCATTTCCAGTGGTTTCTGACACCGGACGAGCGTTCGCCACTCGTTGGAAGCTTCGGCCATCTTTTGGACCGTTTTGGGTCGCACCACAGTTCTCCCTCCAACGAGCTCGCTTCCCGACCTATACCTCCGGAAAACGTGTCAGGGAGCATGCCAGGAGTGTGGGTTGAAGTCCTCGGAGCACGAGACCCGAAGATCGAAAGACTTATGACCAATACGGAGCAAAGGGAAGAAACCGTCGGGGGACCGCTTTTTACCCTAGGACGAGAAAACTGAGTCCGGGGCATTCCCGCTCGCGTTTTCTTGGGACGAGCGCCGGAAGTCCTCGAGCTCAGCCCGTTTCCTTCGCTGCAAGTGCATTTCCAGTGGTTTCTGACACCGGACGAGCGTTCGCCACTCGTTGGAAGCTTCGGCCATCTTTTGGACCGTTTTGGGTCGCACCACAGTTCTCCCTCCAACGAGCTCGCTTCCCGACCTATACCTCCGGAAAACGTGTCAGGGAGCATGCTAGGAGTGTGGGTTGAAGTCCTCGGAGCACGAGACCCGAAGATCGAAAGACTTATGACCAATACGGAGCAAAGGGAAGAAACCGTCGGGGGACCGCTTTTTACCCCAGGACGAGAAAACTGAGTCCGGGGCATTCCCGCTCGCGTTTTCTTGGGACGAGCGCCGGAAGTCCTCGAGCTCAGCCCGTTTCCTTCGCTGCAAGTGCATTTCCAGTGGTTTCTGACACCGGACGAGCGTTCGCCACTCGTTGGAAGCTTCGGCCATCTTTTGGACCGTTTTGGGTCGCACCACAGTTCTCCCTCCAACGAGCTCGCTTCCCGACCTATACCTCCGGAAAACGTGTCAGGGAGCATGCCAGGAGTGCGGGTTGAAGTCCTCGGAGCACGAGACCCGAAGATCGAAAGACTTATGACCAATACGGAGCAAAGGGAAGAAACCGTCGGGGGACCGCTTTTTACCCCAGGACGAGAAAACTGAGTCCGGGGCATTCCCGCTCGCGTTTTCTTGGGACGAGCACCGGAAGTCCTCGAGCTCAGCCCGTTTCCTTCGCTGCAAGTGCATTTCCAGTGGTTTCTGACACCGGACGAGCGTTCGCCACTCGTTGGAAGCTTCGGCCATCTTTTGGACCGTTTTGGGTCGCACCACAGTTCTCCCTCCAACGAGCTCGCTTCCCGACCTATACCTCCGGAAAACGTGTCAGGGAGCATGCCAGGAGTGTGGGTTGAAGTCCTCGGAGCACGAGACCCGAAGATCGAAAGACTTATGACCAATACGGAGCAAAGGGAAGAAACCGTCGGGGGACCGCTTTTTACCCCAGGACGAGAAAATTGAGTCCGGGGCATTCCCGCTCGCGTTTTCTTGGGACGAGCGCCGGAAGTCCTCGAGCTCAGCCCGTTTCCTTCGCTGCAAGTGCATTTCCAGTGGTTTCTGACACCGGACGAGCGTTCGCCACTCGTTGGAAGCTTCGGCCATCTTTTGGACCGTTTTGGGTCGCACCACAGTTCTCCCTCCAACGAGCTCGCTTCCCGACCTATACCTCCGGAAAACGTGTCAGGGAGCATGCCAGGAGTGTGGGTTGAAGTCCTCGGAGCACGAGACCCGAAGATCGAAAGACTTATGACCAATACGGAGCAAAGGGAAGAAACCGTCGGGGGACCGCTTTTTACCCCAGGACGAGAAAACTGAGTCCGGGGCATTCCCGCTCGCGTTTTCTTGGGACGAGCGCCGGAAGTCCTCGAGCTCAGCCCGTTTCCTTCGCTGCAAGTGCATTTCCAGTGGTTTCTGACACCGGACGAGCGTTCGCCACTCGTTGGAAGCTTCGGCCATCTTTTGGACCGTTTTGGGTCGCACCACAGTTCTCCCTCCAACGAGCTCGCTTCCCGACCTATACCTCCGGAAAACGTGTCAGGGAGCATGCCAGGAGTGTCGGTTGAAGTCCTCGGAGCACGAGACCCGAAGATCGAAAGACTTATGACCAATACGGAGCAAAGGGAAGAAACCGTCGGGGGACCGCTTTTTACCCCAGGACGAGAAAACTGAGTCCGGGGCATTCCCGCTCGCGTTTTCTTGGGACGAGCACCGGAAGTCCTCGAGCTCAGCCCGTTTCCTTCGCTGCAAGTGCATTTCCAGTGGTTTCTGACACCGGACGAGCGTTCGCCACTCGTTGGAAGCTTCGGCCATCTTTTGGACCGTTTTGGGTCGCACCACAGTTCTCCCTCCAACGAGCTCGCTTCCCGACCTATACCTCCGGAAAACGTGTCAGGGAGCATGCCAGGAGTGTGGGTTGAAGTCCTCGGAGCACGAGACCCGAAGATCGAAAGACTTATGACCAATACGGAGCAAAGGGAAGAAACCGTCGGGGGACCGCTTTTTACCCCAGGACGAGAAAACTGAGTCCGGGGCATTCCCGCTCGCCTTTTCTTGGGACGAGAACCGGAAGTCCTCGAGCTCGGCCCGTTTCCTTCGCTGCAAGTGCATTTCCAGTGGTTTCTGACACCGGACGAGCGTTCGCCACTCGTTGGAAGCTTCGGCCATCTTTTGGACCGTTTTGGGTCGCACCACAGTTCTCCCTCCAACGAGCTCGCTTCCCGACCTATACCTCCAGAAAACGTGTCAGGGAGCATGCCAGGAGTGTGGGTTGAAGTCCTCGGAGCACGAGACCCGAAGATCGAAAGACTTATGACCAATACGGAGCAAAGGGAAGAAACCGTCGGGGGACCGCTTTTTACCCCAGGACGAGAAAACTGAGTCCGGGGCATTCCCGCTCGCGTTTTCTTGGGACGAGCACCGGAAGTCCTCGAGCTCGGCCCGTTTCCTTCGCTGCAAGTGCATTTCCAGTGGTTTCTGACACCGGACGAGCGTTCGCCACTCGTTGGAAGCTTCGGCCATCTTTTGGACCGTTTTGGGTCGCACCACAGTTCTCCCTCCAACGAGCTCGCTTCCCGACCTATACCTCCGGAAAACGTGTCAGGGAACATGCCAGGAGTGTGGGTTGAAGTCCTCGGAGCACGAGACCCGAAGATCGAAAGACTTATGACCAATACGGAGCAAAGGGAAGAAACCGTCGGGGGACCGCTTTTTACCCCAGGACGAGAAAACTGAGTCCGGGGCATTCCCGCTCGCGTTTTCTTGGGACGAGCACCGGAAGTCCTCGAGCTCCGCCCGTTTCCTTCGCTGCAAGTGCATTTCCAGTGGTTTCTGACTCCGGACGAGCGTTCGCCACTCGTTGGAAGCTTCGGCCATCTTTTGGACCGTTTTGGGTCGCACCACAGTTCTCCCTCCAACGAGCTCGCTTCCCGACCTATACCTCCGGAAAACGTGTCAGGGAGCATGCCAGGAGTGTGGGTTGAAGTCCTCCGAGCACGAGACCCGAAGATCGAAAGACTTATGACCAATACGGAGCAAAGGGAAGAAACCGTCGGGGGACCGCTTTTTACCCCAGGACGAGAAAACTGAGTCCGGGGCATTCCCGCTCGCGTTTTCTTGGGACGAGCACCGGAAGTCCTCGAGCTCGGCCCGTTTCCTTCGCTGCAAGTGCATTTCCAGTGGTTTCTGACACCGGACGAGCGTTCGCCACTCGTTGGAAGCTTCGGCCATCTTTTGGACCGTTTTGGGTCGCACCACAGTTCTCCCTCCAACGAGCTCGCTTCCCGACCTATACCTCCGGAAAACGTGTCAGGGAGCATGCCAGGAGTGTGGGTTGAAGTCCTCGGAGCACGAGACCCGAAGATCGAAAGACTTATGACCAATACGGAGCAAAGGGAAGAAACCGTCGGGGGACCGCTTTTTACCCCAGGACGAGAAAACTGAGTCCGGGGCATTCCCGCTCGCGTTTTCTTGGGACGAGCACCGGAAGTCCTCGAGCTCGGCCCGTTTCCTTCGCTGCAAGTGCATTTCCAGTGGTTTCTGACACCGGACGAGCGTTCGCCACTCGTTGGAAGCTTCGGCCATCTTTTGGACCGTTTTGGGTCGCACCACAGTTCTCCCTCCAACGAGCTCGCTTCCCGACCTATACCTCCGGAAAACGTGTCAGGGAGCATGCCAGGAGTGTGGGTTGAAGTCCTCGGAGCACGAGACCCGAAGATCGAAAGACTTATGACCAATACGGAGCAAAGGGAAGAAACCGTCGGGGGACCGCTTTTTACCCCAGGACGAGAAAACTGAGTCCGGGGCATTCCCGCTCGCGTTTTCTTGGGACGAGCACCGGAAGTCCTCCAGCTCAGCCCGTTTCCTTCGCTGCAAGTGCATTTCCAGTGGTTTCTGACACCGGACGAGCGTTCGCCACTCGTTGGAAGCTTCGGCCATCTTTTGGACCGTTTTGGGTCGCACCACAGTTCTCCCTCCAACGAGCTCGCTTCCCGACCTATACCTCCGGAAAACGTGTCAGGGAGCATGCCAGGAGTGTGGGTTGAAGTCCTCGGAGCACGAGACCCGAAGATCGAAAGACTTATGACCAATACGGAGCAAAGGGAAGAAACCGTCGGGGGACCGCTTTTTACCCCAGGACGAGAAAACTGAGTCCGGGGCATTCTCGCTCGCGTTTTCTTGGGACGAGCACCGGAAGTCCTCGAGCTCAGCCCGTTTCCTTCGCTGCAAGTGCATTTCCAGTGGTTTCTGACACCGGACGAGCGTTCGCCACTCGTTGGAAGCTTCGGCCATCTTTTGGACCGTTTTGGGTCGCACCACAGTTCTCCCTCCAACGAGCTCGCTTCCCGACCTATACCTCCGGAAAACGTGTCAGGGAGCATGCCAGGAGTGTGGGTTGAAGTCCTCCGAGCACGAGACCCGAAGATCGAAAGACTTATGACCAATACGGAGCAAAGGGAAGAAACCGTCGGGGGACCGCTTTTTACCCCAGGACGAGAAAACTGAGTCCGGGGCATTCCCGCTCGCGTTTTCTTGGGACGAGCACCGGAAGTCCTCGAGCTCAGCCCGTTTCCTTCGCTGCAAGTGCATTTCCAGTGGTTTCTGACACCGGACGAGCGTTCGCCACTCGTTGGAAGCTTCGGCCATCTTTGGGACCGTTTTGGGTCGCACCACAGTTCTCCCTCCAACGAGCTCGCTTCCCGACCTATACCTCCGGAAAACGTGTCAGGGAGCATGCCAGGAGTGTGGGTTGAAGTCCTCGGAGCACGAGACCCGAAGATCGAAAGACTTATGACCAATACGGAGCAAAGGGAAGAAACCGTCAGGGGACCGCTTTTTACCCCAGGACGAGAAAACTGAGTCCGGGGCATTCCCGCTCGCGTTTCCTTGGGACGAGCACCGGAAGTCCTCGAGCTCGGCCCGTTTCCTTCGCTGCAAGTGCATTTCCAGTGGTTTCTGACACCGGACGAGCGTTCGCCACTCGTTGGAAGCTTCGGCCATCTTTTGGACCGTTTTGGGTCGCACCACAGTTCTCCCTCCAACGAGCTCGCTTCCCGACCTATACCTCCGGAAAACGTGTCAGGGAGCATGCCAGGAGTGTGGGTTGAAGTCCTCGGAGCACGAGACCCGAAGATCGAAAGACTTATGACCAATACGGAGCAAAGGGAAGAAACCGTCGGGGGACCGCTTTTTACCCCAGGACGAGAAAACTGAGTCCGGGGCATTCCCGCTCGCGTTTTCTTGGGACGAGCACCGGAAGTCCTCGAGCTCGGCCCGTTTCCTTCGCTGCAAGTGCATTTCCAGTGGTTTCTGACACCGGACGAGCGTTCGCCACTCGTTGGAAGCTTCGGCCATCTTTTGGACCGTTTTGGGTCGCACCACAGTTCTCCCTCCAACGAGCTCGCTTCCCGACCTATACCTCCGGAAAACGTGTCAGGGAGCATGCCAGGAGTGTGGGTTGAAGTCCTCGGAGCACGAGACCCGAAGATCGAAAGACTTATGACCAATACGGAGCAAAGGGAAGAAACCGTCGGGGGACCGCTTTTCACCCCAGGACGAGAAAACTGAGTCCGGGGCATTCCCGCTCGCGTTTTCTTGGGACGAGCACCGGAAGTCCTCGAGCTCAGCCCGTTTCCTTCGCTGCAAGTGCATTTCCAGTGGTTTCTGACACCGGACGAGCGTTCGCCACTCGTTGGAAGCTTCGGCCATCATTTGGACCGTTTTGGGTCGCACCACAGTTCTCCCTCCAACGAGCTCGCTTCCCGACCTATACCTCCGGAAAACGTGTCAGGGAGCATGCCAGGAGTGTGGGTTGAAGTCCTCGGAGCACGAGACCCGAAGATCGAAAGACTTATGACCAATACGGAGCAAAGGGAAGAAACCGTCGGGGGTCCGCTTTTTACCCCAGGACGAGAAAACTGAGTCCGGGGCATTCCCGCTCGCGTTTTCTTGGGACGAGCACCGGAAGTCCTCGAGCTCGGCCCGTTTCCTTCGCTGCAAGTGCATTTCCAGTGGTTTCTGACACCGGACGAGCGTTCGCCACTCGTTGGAAGCTTCGGCCATCTTTTGGACCGTTTTGGGTCGCACCACAGTTCTCCCTCCAACGAGCTCGCTTCCCGACCTATACCTCCGGAAAACGTGTCAGGGAACATGCCAGGAGTGTGGGTTGAAGTCCTCGGAGCACGAGACCCGAAGATCGAAAGACTTATGACCAATACGGAGCAAAGGGAAGAAACCGTCGGGGGACCGCTTTTTACCCCAGGACGAGAAAACTGAGTCCGGGGCATTCCCGCTCGCGTTTTCTTGGGACGAGCACCGGAAGTCCTCGAGCTCCGCCCGTTTCCTTCGCTGCAAGTGCATTTCCAGTGGTTTCTGACTCCGGACGAGCGTTCGCCACTCGTTGGAAGCTTCGGCCATCTTTTGGACCGTTTTGGGTCGCACCACAGTTCTCCCTCCAACGAGCTCGCTTCCCGACCTATACCTCCGGAAAACGTGTCAGGGAGCATGCCAGGAGTGTGGGTTGAAGTCCTCCGAGCACGAGACCCGAAGATCGAAAGACTTATGACCAATACGGAGCAAAGGGAAGAAACCGTCGGGGGACCGCTTTTTACCCCAGGACGAGAAAACTGAGTCCGGGGCATTCCCGCTCGCGTTTTCTTGGGACGAGCACCGGAAGTCCTCGAGCTCGGCCCGTTTCCTTCGCTGCAAGTGCATTTCCAGTGGTTTCTGACACCGGACGAGCGTTCGCCACTCGTTGGAAGCTTCGGCCATCTTTTGGACCGTTTTGGGTCGCACCACAGTTCTCCCTCCAACGAGCTCGCTTCCCGACCTATACCTCCGGAAAACGTGTCAGGGAGCATGCCAGGAGTGTGGGTTGAAGTCCTCGGAGCACGAGACCCGAAGATCGAAAGACTTATGACCAATACGGAGCAAAGGGAAGAAACCGTCGGGGGACCGCTTTTTACCCCAGGACGAGAAAACTGAGTCCGGGGCATTCCCGCTCGCGTTTTCTTGGGACGAGCACCGGAAGTCCTCGAGCTCGGCCCGTTTCCTTCGCTGCAAGTGCATTTCCAGTGGTTTCTGACACCGGACGAGCGTTCGCCACTCGTTGGAAGCTTCGGCCATCTTTTGGACCGTTTTGGGTCGCACCACAGTTCTCCCTCCAACGAGCTCGCTTCCCGACCTATACCTCCGGAAAACGTGTCAGGGAGCATGCCAGGAGTGTGGGTTGAAGTCCTCGGAGCACGAGACCCGAAGATCGAAAGACTTATGACCAATACGGAGCAAAGGGAAGAAACCGTCGGGGGACCGCTTTTTACCCCAGGACGAGAAAACTGAGTCCGGGGCATTCCCGCTCGCGTTTTCTTGGGACGAGCACCGGAAGTCCTCCAGCTCAGCCCGTTTCCTTCGCTGCAAGTGCATTTCCAGTGGTTTCTGACACCGGACGAGCGTTCGCCACTCGTTGGAAGCTTCGGCCATCTTTTGGACCGTTTTGGGTCGCACCACAGTTCTCCCTCCAACGAGCTCGCTTCCCGACCTATACCTCCGGAAAACGTGTCAGGGAGCATGCCAGGAGTGTGGGTTGAAGTCCTCGGAGCACGAGACCCGAAGATCGAAAGACTTATGACCAATACGGAGCAAAGGGAAGAAACCGTCGGGGGACCGCTTTTTACCCCAGGACGAGAAAACTGAGTCCGGGGCATTCTCGCTCGCGTTTTTTTGGGACGAGCACCGGAAGTCCTCGAGCTCAGCCCGTTTCCTTCGCTGCAAGTGCATTTCCAGTGGTTTCTGACACCGGACGAGCGTTCGCCACTCGTTGGAAGCTTCGGCCATCTTTTGGACCGTTTTGGGTCGCACCACAGTTCTCCCTCCAACGAGCTCGCTTCCCGACCTATACCTCCGGAAAACGTGTCAGGGAGCATGCCAGGAGTGTGGGTTGAAGTCCTCCGAGCACGAGACCCGAAGATCGAAAGACTTATGACCAATACGGAGCAAAGGGAAGAAACCGTCGGGGGACCGCTTTTTACCCCAGGACGAGAAAACTGAGTCCGGGGCATTCCCGCTCGCGTTTTCTTGGGACGAGCACCGGAAGTCCTCGAGCTCAGCCCGTTTCCTTCGCTGCAAGTGCATTTCCAGTGGTTTCTGACACCGGACGAGCGTTCGCCACTCGTTGGAAGCTTCGGCCATCTTTGGGACCGTTTTGGGTCGCACCACAGTTCTCCCTCCAACGAGCTCGCTTCCCGACCTATACCTCCGGAAAACGTGTCAGGGAGCATGCCAGAGTGTGGGTTGAAGTCCTCGGAGCACGAGACCCGAAGATCGAAAGACTTATGACCAATACGGAGCAAAGGGAAGAAACCGTCAGGGGACCGCTTTTTACCCCAGGACGAGAAAACTGAGTCCGGGGCATTCCCGCTCGCGTTTCCTTGGGACGAGCACCGGAAGTCCTCGAGCTCGGCCCGTTTCCTTCGCTGCAAGTGCATTTCCAGTGGTTTCTGACACCGGACGAGCGTTCGCCACTCGTTGGAAGCTTCGGCCATCTTTTGGACCGTTTTGGGTCGCACCACAGTTCTCCCTCCAACGAGCTCGCTTCCCGACCTATACCTCCGGAAAACGTGTCAGGGAGCATGCCAGGAGTGTGGGTTGAAGTCCTCGGAGCACGAGACCCGAAGATCGAAAGACTTATGACCAATACGGAGCAAAGGGAAGAAACCGTCGGGGGACCGCTTTTTACCCCAGGACGAGAAAACTGAGTCCGGGGCATTCCCGCTCGCGTTTTCTTGGGACGAGCACCGGAAGTCCTCGAGCTCGGCCCGTTTCCTTCGCTGCAAGTGCATTTCCAGTGGTTTCTGACACCGGACGAGCGTTCGCCACTCGTTGGAAGCTTCGGCCATCTTTTGGACCGTTTTGGGTCGCACCACAGTTCTCCCTCCAACGAGCTCGCTTCCCGACCTATACCTCCGGAAAACGTGTCAGGGAGCATGCCAGGAGTGTGGGTTGAAGTCCTCGGAGCACGAGACCCGAAGATCGAAAGACTTATGACCAATACGGAGCAAAGGGAAGAAACCGTCGGGGGACCGCTTTTCACCCCAGGACGAGAAAACTGAGTCCGGGGCATTCCCGCTCGCGTTTTCTTGGGACGAGCACCGGAAGTCCTCGAGCTCAGCCCGTTTCCTTCGCTGCAAGTGCATTTCCAGTGGTTTCTGACACCGGACGAGCGTTCGCCACTCGTTGGAAGCTTCGGCCATCATTTGGACCGTTTTGGGTCGCACCACAGTTCTCCCTCCAACGAGCTCGCTTCCCGACCTATACCTCCGGAAAACGTGTCAGGGAGCATGCCAGGAGTGTGGGTTGAAGTCCTCGGAGCACGAGACCCGAAGATCGAAAGACTTATGACCAATACGGAGCAAAGGGAAGAAACCGTCGGGGGTCCGCTTTTTACCCCAGGACGAGAAAACTGAGTCCGGGGCATTCCCGCTCGCGTTTTCTTGGGACGAGCACCGGAAGTCCTCGAGCTCAGCCCGTTTCCTTCGCTGCAAGTGCATTTCCAGTGGTTTCTGACACCGGACGAGCGTTCGCCACTCGTTGGAAGCTTCGGCCATCTTTTGGACCGTTTTGGGTCGCACCACAGTTCTCCCTCCAACGAGCTCGCTTCCCGACCTATACCTCCGGAAAACGTGTCAGGGAGCATGCCAGGAGTGTGGGTTGAAGTCCTCGGAGCACGAGACCCGAAGATCGAAAGACTTATGACCAATACGGAGCAAAGGGAAGAAACCGTCGGGGGACCGCTTTTTACCCCAGGACGAGAAAACTGAGTCCGGGGCATTCCCGCTCGCGTTTTCTTGGGACGAGCACCGGAAGTCCTCGAGCTCAGCCCGTTTCCTTCGCTGCAAGTGCATTTCCAGTGGTTTCTGACACCGGACGAGCGTTCGCCACTCGTTGGAAGCTTCGGCCATCTTTTGGACCGTTTTGGGTCGCACCACAGTTCTCCCTCCAACGAGCTCGCTTCCCGACCTATACCTCCGGAAAACGTGTCAGGGAGCATGCCAGGAGTGTGGGTTGAAGTCCTCCGAGCACGAGACCCGAAGATCGAAAGACTTATGACCAATACGGAGCAAAGGGAAGAAACCGTCGGGGGACCGCTTTTTACCCCAGGACGAGAAAACTGAGTCCGGGGCATTCCCGCTCGCGTTTTCTTGGGACGAGCACCGGAAGTCCTCGAGCTCAGCCCGTTTCCTTCGCTGCAAGTGCATTTCCAGTGGTTTCTGACACCGGACGAGCGTTCGCCACTCGTTGGAAGCTTCGGCCATCTTTTGGACCGTTTTGGGTCGCACCACAGTTCTCCCTCCAACGAGCTCGCTTCCCGACCTATACCTCCGGAAAACGTGTCAGGGAGCATGCCAGGAGTGTCGGTTGAAGTCCTCGGTGCACGAGACCCGAAGATCGAAAGACTTATGACCAATACGGAGCAAAGGGAAGAAACCGTCGGGGGACCGCTTTTTACCCCAGGACGAGAAAACTGAGTCCGGGGCATTCCCGCTCGCGTTTTCTTGGGACGAGCACCGGAAGTCCTCGAGCTCAGCCCGTTTCCTTCGCTGCAAGTGCATTTCCAGTGGTTTCTGACACCGGACGAGCGTTCGCCACTCGTTGGAAGCTTCGGCCATCTTTTGGACCGTTTTGGGTCGCACCACAGTTCTCCCTCCAACGAGCTCGCTTCCCGACCTATACCTCCGGAAAACGTGTCAGGGAGCATGCCAGGAGTGTGGGTTGAAGTCCTCGGAGCACGAGACCCGAAGATCGAAAGACTTATGACCAATACGGAGCAAAGGGAAGAAACCGTCGGGGGACCGCTTTTTACCCCAGGACGAGAAAACTGAGTCCGGGGCATTCCCGCTCGCGTTTTCTTGGGACGAGCACCGGAAGTCCTCGAGCTCAGCCCGTTTCCTTCGCTGCAAGTGCATTTCCAGTGGTTTCTGACACCGGACGAGCGTTCGCCACTCGTTGGAAGCTTCGGCCATCTTTTGGACCGTTTTGGGTCGCACCACAGTTCTCCCTCCAACGAGCTCGCTTCCCGACCTATACCTCCGGAAAACGTGTCAGGGAGCATGCCAGGAGTGTGGGTTGAAGTCCTCGGAGCACGAGACCCGAAGATCGAAAGACTTATGACCAATACGGAGCAAAGGGAAGAAACCGTCGGGGGACCGCTTTTTACCCCAGGACGAGAAAACTGAGTCCGGGGCATTCCCGCTCGCGTTTTCTTGGGACGAGCACCGGAAGTCCTCGAGCTCAGCCCGTTTCCTTCGCTGCAAGTGCATTTCCAGTGGTTTCTGACACCGGACGAGCGTTCGCCACTCGTTGGAAGCTTCGGCCATCTTTTGGACCGTTTTGGGTCGCACCACAGTTCTCCCTCCAACGAGCTCGCTTCCCGACCTATACCTCCGGAAAACATGTCAGAGAGCATGCCAGGAGTGTGGGTTGAAGTCCTCCGAGCACGAGACCCGAAGATCGAAAGACTTATGACCAATACGGAGCAAAGGGAAGAAACCGTCGGGGGACCGCTTTTTACCCCAGGACGAGAAAACTGAGTCCGGGGCATTCCCGCTCGCGTTTTCTTGGGACGAGCACCGGAAGTCCTCGAGCTCAGCCCGTTTCCTTCGCTGCAAGTGCATTTCCAGTGGTTTCTGACACCGGACGAGCGTTCGCCACTCGTTGGAAGCTTCGGCCATCTTTTGGACCGTTTTGGGTCGCACCACAGTTCTCCCTCCAACGAGCTCGCTTCCCGACCTATACCTCCGGAAAACGTGTCAGGGAGCATGCCAGGAGTGTGGGTTGAAGTCCTCGGAGCACGAGACCCGAAGATCGAAAGACTTATGACCAATACGGAGCAAAGGGAAGAAACCGTCGGGGGACCGCTTTTCACCCCAGGACGAGAAAACTGAGTCCGGGGCATTCCCGCTCGCGTTTTCTTGGGACGAGCACCGGAAGTCCTCGAGCTCAGCCCGTTTCCTTCGCTGCAAGTGCATTTCCAGTGGTTTCTGACACCGGACGAGCGTTCGCCACTCGTTGGAAGCTTCGGCCATCATTTGGACCGTTTTGGGTCGCACCACAGTTCTCCCTCCAACGAGCTCGCTTCCCGACCTATACCTCCGGAAAACGTGTCAGGGAGCATGCCAGGAGTGTGGGTTGAAGTCCTCGGAGCACGAGACCCGAAGATCGAAAGACTTATGACCAATACGGAGCAAAGGGAAGAAACCGTCGGGGGTCCGCTTTTTACCCCAGGACGAGAAAACTGAGTCCGGGGCATTCCCGCTCGCGTTTTCTTGGGACGAGCACCGGAAGTCCTCGAGCTCGGCCCGTTTCCTTCGCTGCAAGTGCATTTCCAGTGGTTTCTGACACCGGACGAGCGTTCGCCACTCGTTGGAAGCTTCGGCCATCTTTTGGACCGTTTTGGGTCGCACCACAGTTCTCCCTCCAACGAGCTCGCTTCCCGACCTATACCTCCGGAAAACGTGTCAGGGAACATGCCAGGAGTGTGGGTTGAAGTCCTCGGAGCACGAGACCCGAAGATCGAAAGACTTATGACCAATACGGAGCAAAGGGAAGAAACCGTCGGGGGACCGCTTTTTACCCCAGGACGAGAAAACTGAGTCCGGGGCATTCCCGCTCGCGTTTTCTTGGGACGAGCACCGGAAGTCCTCGAGCTCCGCCCGTTTCCTTCGCTGCAAGTGCATTTCCAGTGGTTTCTGACTCCGGACGAGCGTTCGCCACTCGTTGGAAGCTTCGGCCATCTTTTGGACCGTTTTGGGTCGCACCACAGTTCTCCCTCCAACGAGCTCGCTTCCCGACCTATACCTCCGGAAAACGTGTCAGGGAGCATGCCAGGAGTGTGGGTTGAAGTCCTCCGAGCACGAGACCCGAAGATCGAAAGACTTATGACCAATACGGAGCAAAGGGAAGAAACCGTCGGGGGACCGCTTTTTACCCCAGGACGAGAAAACTGAGTCCGGGGCATTCCCGCTCGCGTTTTCTTGGGACGAGCACCGGAAGTCCTCGAGCTCGGCCCGTTTCCTTCGCTGCAAGTGCATTTCCAGTGGTTTCTGACACCGGACGAGCGTTCGCCACTCGTTGGAAGCTTCGGCCATCTTTTGGACCGTTTTGGGTCGCACCACAGTTCTCCCTCCAACGAGCTCGCTTCCCGACCTATACCTCCGGAAAACGTGTCAGGGAGCATGCCAGGAGTGTGGGTTGAAGTCCTCGGAGCACGAGACCCGAAGATCGAAAGACTTATGACCAATACGGAGCAAAGGGAAGAAACCGTCGGGGGACCGCTTTTTACCCCAGGACGAGAAAACTGAGTCCGGGGCATTCCCGCTCGCGTTTTCTTGGGACGAGCACCGGAAGTCCTCCAGCTCAGCCCGTTTCCTTCGCTGCAAGTGCATTTCCAGTGGTTTCTGACACCGGACGAGCGTTCGCCACTCGTTGGAAGCTTCGGCCATCTTTTGGACCGTTTTGGGTCGCACCACAGTTCTCCCTCCAACGAGCTCGCTTCCCGACCTATACCTCCGGAAAACGTGTCAGGGAGCATGCCAGGAGTGTGGGTTGAAGTCCTCGGAGCACGAGACCCGAAGATCGAAAGACTTATGACCAATACGGAGCAAAGGGAAGAAACCGTCGGGGGACCGCTTTTTACCCCAGGACGAGAAAACTGAGTCCGGGGCATTCCCGCTCGCGTTTTCTTGGGACGAGCACCGGAAGTCCTCGAGCTCAGCCCGTTTCCTTCGCTGCAAGTGCATTTCCAGTGGTTTCTGACACCGGACGAGCGTTCGCCACTCGTTGGAAGCTTCGGCCATCTTTTGGACCGTTTTGGGTCGCACCACAGTTCTCCCTCCAACGAGCTCGCTTCCCGACCTATACCTCCGGAAAACGTGTCAGGGAGCATGCCAGGAGTGTGGGTTGAAGTCCTCCGAGCACGAGACCCGAAGATCGAAAGACTTATGACCAATACGGAGCAAAGGGAAGAAACCGTCGGGGGACCGCTTTTTACCCCAGGACGAGAAAACTGAGTCCGGGGCATTCCCGCTCGCGTTTTCTTGGGACGAGCACCGGAAGTCCTCGAGCTCAGCCCGTTTCCTTCGCTGCATGTGCATTTCCAGTGGTTTCTGACACCGGACGAGCGTTCGCCACTCGTTGGAAGCTTCGGCCATCTTTGGGACCGTTTTGGGTCGCACCACAGTTCTCCCTCCAACGAGCTCGCTTCCCGACCTATACCTCCGGAAAACGTGTCAGGGAGCATGCCAGGAGTGTGGGTTGAAGTCCTCGGAGCACGAGACCCGAAGATCGAAAGACTTATGACCAATACGGAGCAAAGGGAAGAAACCGTCAGGGGACCGCTTTTTACCCCAGGACGAGAAAACTGAGTCCGGGGCATTCCCGCTCGCGTTTCCTTGGGACGAGCACCGGAAGTCCTCGAGCTCGGCCCGTTTCCTTCGCTGCAAGTGCATTTCCAGTGGTTTCTGACACCGGACGAGCGTTCGCCACTCGTTGGAAGCTTCGGCCATCTTTTGGACCGTTTTGGGTCGCACCACAGTTCTCCCTCCAACGAGCTCGCTTCCCGACCTATACCTCCGGAAAACGTGTCAGGGAGCATGCCAGGAGTGTGGGTTGAAGTCCTCGGAGCACGAGACCCGAAGATCGAAAGACTTATGACCAATACGGAGCAAAGGGAAGAAACCGTCGGGGGACCGCTTTTTACCCCAGGACGAGAAAACTGAGTCCGGGGCATTCCCGCTCGCGTTTTCTTGGGACGAGCACCGGAAGTCCTCGAGCTCGGCCCGTTTCCTTCGCTGCAAGTGCATTTCCAGTGGTTTCTGACACCGGACGAGCGTTCGCCACTCGTTGGAAGCTTCGGCCATCTTTTGGACCGTTTTGGGTCGCACCACAGTTCTCCCTCCAACGAGCTCGCTTCCCGACCTATACCTCCGGAAAACGTGTCAGGGAGCATGCCAGGAGTGTGGGTTGAAGTCCTCGGAGCACGAGACCCGAAGATCGAAAGACTTATGACCAATACGGAGCAAAGGGAAGAAACCGTCGGGGGACCGCTTTTCACCCCAGGACGAGAAAACTGAGTCCGGGGCATTCCCGCTCGCGTTTTCTTGGGACGAGCACCGGAAGTCCTCGAGCTCAGCCCGTTTCCTTCGCTGCAAGTGCATTTCCAGTGGTTTCTGACACCGGACGAGCGTTCGCCACTCGTTGGAAGCTTCGGCCATCTTTTGGACCGTTTTGGGTCGCACCACAGTTCTCCCTCCAACGAGCTCGCTTCCCGACCTATACCTCCGGAAAACGTGTCAGGGAGCATGCCAGGAGTGTGGGTTGAAGTCCTCGGAGCACGAGACCCGAAGATCGAAAGACTTATGACCAATACGGAGCAAAGGGAAGAAACCGTCGGGGGACCGCTTTTTACCCCAGGACGAGAAAACTGAGTCCGGGGCATTCCCGCTCGCGTTTTCTTGGGACGAGCACCGGAAGTCCTCGAGCTCAGCCCGTTTCGTTCGCTGCAAGTGCATTTCCAGTAGTTTCTGACACCGGACGAGCGTTCGCCACTCGTTGGAAGCTTCGGCCATCTTTTGGACCGTTTTGGGTCGCACCACAGTTCTCCCTCCAACGAGCTCGCTTCCCGACCTATACCTCCGGAAAACGTGTCAGAGAGCATGCCAGGAGTGTGGGTTGAAGTCCTCGGAGCACGAGACCCGAAGATCGAAAGACTTATGACCAATACGGAGCAAAGGGAAGAAACCGTCGGGGGACCGCTTTTTACCCCAGGACGAGAAAACTGAGTCCGGGGCATTCCCGCTCGCGTTTTCTTGGGACGAGCACCGGAAGTCCTCGACCTCAGCCCGTTTCCTTCGCTGCAAGTGCATTTCCAGTGGTTTCTGACACCGGACGAGCGTTCGCCACTCGTTGGAAGCTTCGGCCATCTTTTGGACCGTTTTAGGTCGCACCACAGTGCTCCCTCCAACGAGCTCGCTTCCCGACCTATACCTCCGGAAAAAGTGTCAGCGAGCATGCCAGGAGTGTGGGTTGAAGTCCTCGGAGCACGAGACCCGAAGATCGAAAGACTTATGACCAATACGGAGCAAAGGGAAGAAACCGTCGGGGACCGCTTTTTACCCCAGGACGAGAAAACTGAGTCCGGGGCATTCCCGCTCGCGTTTTCTTGGGACGAGCACCGGAAGTCCTCGAGCTCAGCCCGTTTCCTTCGCTGCAAGTGCATTTCCAGTGGTTTCTGACACCGGACGAGCGTTCGCCACTCGTTGGAAGCTTCGGCCATCTTTTGGACCGTTTTGGGTCGCACCAGAGTTCTCCCTCCAACGAGCTCGCTTCCCGACCTATACCTCCGGAAAACGTGTCAGCGAGCATGCCAGGAGTGTGGGTTGAAGTCCTCGGAGCACGAGACCCGAAGATCGAAAGACTTATGACCAATACGGAACAAAGGGAAGAAACCGTCGGGGGACCGCTTTTTACCCCAGGACGAGAAAACTGAGTCCGGGGCATTCTCG
Organism: Cucumis melo; assembly: GCF_025177605.1. Taxonomy (NCBI): domain Eukaryota; kingdom Viridiplantae; phylum Streptophyta; class Magnoliopsida; order Cucurbitales; family Cucurbitaceae; genus Cucumis; species Cucumis melo. The sequence goes on from NW_026123826.1 coordinate 142,208, forward strand.
CTCGCGTTTTCTTGGGACGAGTACCGGAAGTCCTCGAGCTCAGCCCGTTTCCTTCGCTGCAAGTGCATTTCCAGTTGTTTCTGACACCGGACGAGCGTTCGCCACTCGTTGGAAGCTTCGGCCATCTTTTGGACCGTTTTGGGTCGCACCACAGTTCTCCCTCGAACGAGCTCGCTTCCCGACCTATACCTCCGGAAAACGTGTCAGGGAGCATGCCAGGAGTGTGGGTTGAAGTCCTCCGAGCACGAGACCCGAAGATCGAAAGACTTATGACCAATACGGGGCAAAGGGAAGAAACCGTCGGGGGACCGCTTTTTACCCCAGGACGAGAAAACTGAGTCCGGGGCATTCCCGCTCGCGTTTTCTTGGGACGAGCACCGGAAGTCCTCGAGCTCAGCCCGTTTCCTTCGCTGCAAGTGCATTTCCAGTGGTTTCTGACACCGGACGAGCGTTCGCCACTCGTTGGAAGCTTCGGCCATCTTTTGGACCGTTTTGGGTCGCACCACAGTTCTCCCTCCAACGAGCTCGCTTCCCGACCTATTCCTCCGGAAAACGTGTCAGGGAGCATGCCAGGAGTGTGGGTTGAAGTCCTCGGAGCACGAGACCCGAAGATCGAAAGACTTATGACCAATACGGAGCAAAGGGAAGAAACCGTCGGGGGACCGCTTTTTACCCCAGGACAAGAAAACTGAGTCCGGGGCATTCCCGCTCGCGTTTTCTTGGGACGAGCACCGGAAGTCCTCGAGCTCAGCCCGTTTCCTTCGCTGCAAGTGCATTTCCAGTGGTTTCTGACACCGGACGAGCGTTCGCCACTCGTTGGAAGCTTCGGCCATCTTTTGGACCGTTTTGGGTCGCACCACAGTTCTCCCTCCAACGAGCTCGCTTCCCGACCTATACCTCCGGAAAAAGTGTCAGCGAGCATGCCAGGAGTGTGGGTTGAAGTCCTCGGAGAACGAGACCCGAAGATCGAAAGACTTATGACCAATACGGACCAAAGGGAAGAAACCGTCGGGGGGACCGCTTTTTACCCCAGGACGAGAAAACTGTGTCCGGGGCATTCCCGCTCGCGTTTTCTTGGGACGAGCACCGGAAGTCCTCGAGCTCAGCCCGTTTCCTTCGCTGCAAGTGCATTTCCAGTGGTTTCTGACACCGGACGAGCGTTCGCCACTCGTTGGAAGCTTCGGCCATCTTTTGGACCGTTTTGGGTCGCACCACAGTTCTCCCTCCAACGAGCTCGCTTCCCGACCTATACCTCCGGAAAACGTGTCAGCGAGCATGCCAGGAGTGTGGGTTGAAGTCCTCGGAGCACGAGACCCGAAGATCGAAAGACTTATGACCAATACGGAGCAAAGGGAAGAAACCGTCGGGGGACCGCTTTTTACCCCAGGACGAGAAAACTGAGTCCGGGGCATTCCCGCTCGCGTTTTCTTGGGACGAGCACCGGAAGTCCTCGAGCTCAGCCCGTTTCCTTCGCTGCAAGTGCATTTCCAGTGGTTTCTGACACCGGACGAGCGTTCGCCACTCGTTGGAAGCTTCAGCCATCTTTTGGACCATTTTGGGTCGCACCACAGTTCTCCCTCCAACGAGCTCGCTTCCCGACCTATACCTCCGGAAAACGTGTCAGGGAGCATGCCAGGAGTGTGGGTTGAAGTCCTCCGAGCACGAGACCCGAAGATCGAAAGACTTATGACCAATACGGGGCAAAGGGAAGAAACCGTCGGGGGACCGCTTTTTACCCCAGGACGAGAAAACTGAGTCCGGGGCATTCCCGCTCGCGTTTTCTTGGGACGAGCACCGGAAGTCCTCGAGCTCAGCCCGTTTCCTTCGCTGCAAGTGCATTTCCAGTGGTTTCTGACACCGGACGAGCGTTCGCCACTCGTTGGAAGCTTCGGCCATCTTTTGGACCGTTTTGGGTCGCACCACAGTTCTCCCTCCAACGAGCTCGCTTCCCGACCTATACCTCCGGAAAACGTGTCAGGGAGCATGCCAGGAGTGTGGGTTGAAGTCCTCGGAGCACGAGACCCGAAGATCGATAGACTTATGACCAATACGGAGCAAAGGGAAGAAACCGTCGGCGGACCGCTTTTTACCCCAGGACGAGAAAACTGAGTCCGGGGCATTCCCCGCTCGCGTTTTCTTGGGACGAGCACCGGAAGTCCTCGAGCTCAGCCCGTTTCCTTCGCTGCAAGTGCATTTCCAGTGGTTTCTGACACCGGACGAGCGTTCGCCACTCGTTGGAAGCTTCGGCCATCTTTTGGACCGTTTTGGGTCGCACCACAGTTCTCCCTCCAACGAGCTCGCTTCCCGACCTATACCTCCGGAAAACGTGTCAGGGAGCATGCCAGGAGTGTGGGTTGAAGTCCTCGGAGCACGAGACCCGAAGATCGAAAGACTTATGACCAATACGGGGCAAAGGGAAGAAACCGTCGGGGGACCGCTTTTTACCCCAGGACGAGAAAACTGAGTCCGGGGCATTCCCGCTCGCGTTTTCTTGGGACGAGCACCGGAAGTCCTCGACCTCAGCCCGTTTCCTTCGCTGCAAGTGCATTTCCAGTGGTTTCTGACACCGGACGAGCGTTCGCCACTCGTTGGAAGCTTCGGCCATCTTTTGGACCGTTTTAGGTCGCACCACAGTTCTCCCTCCAACGAGCTCGCTTCCCGACCTATACCTCCGGAAAAAGTGTCAGCGAGCATGCCAGGAGTGTGGGTTGAAGTCCTCGGAGCACGAGACCCGAAGATCGAAAGACTTATGACCAATACGGAACAAAGGGAAGAAACCGTCGGGGGACCGCTTTTTACCCCAGGACGAGAAAACTGAGTCCGGGGCATTCTCGCTCGCGTTTTCTTGGGACGAGTACCGGAAGTCCTCGAGCTCAGCCCGTTTCCTTCGCTGCAAGTGCATTTCCAGTTGTTTCTGACACCGGACGAGCGTTCGCCACTCGTTGGAAGCTTCGGCCATCTTTTGGACCGTTTTGGGTCGCACCACAGTTCTCCCTCGAACGAGCTCGCTTCCCGACCTATACCTCCGGAAAACGTGTCAGGGAGCATGCCAGGAGTGTGGGTTGAAGTCCTCCGAGCACGAGACCCGAAGATCGAAAGACTTATGACCAATACGGGGCAAAGGGAAGAAACCGTCGGGGGACCGCTTTTTACCCCAGGACGAGAAAACTGAGTCCGGGGCATTCCCGCTCGCGTTTTCTTGGGACGAGCACCGGAAGTCCTCGAGCTCAGCCCGTTTCCTTCGCTGCAAGTGCATTTCCAGTGGTTTCTGACACCGGACGAGCGTTCGCCACTCGTTGGAAGCTTCGGCCATCTTTTGGACCGTTTTGGGTCGCACCACAGTTCTCCCTCCAACGAGCTCGCTTCCCGACCTATTCCTCCGGAAAACGTGTCAGGGAGCATGCCAGGAGTGTGGGTTGAAGTCCTCGGAGCACGAGACCCGAAGATCGAAAGACTTATGACCAATACGGAGCAAAGGGAAGAAACCGTCGGGGGACCGCTTTTTACCCCAGGACAAGAAAACTGAGTCCGGGGCATTCCCGCTCGCGTTTTCTTGGGACGAGCACCGGAAGTCCTCGAGCTCAGCCCGTTTCCTTCGCTGCAAGTGCATTTCCAGTGGTTTCTGACACCGGACGAGCGTTCGCCACTCGTTGGAAGCTTCGGCCATCTTTTGGACCGTTTTGGGTCGCACCACAGTTCTCCCTCCAACGAGCTCGCTTCCCGACCTATACCTCCGGAAAAAGTGTCAGCGAGCATGCCAGGAGTGTGGGTTGAAGTCCTCGGAGAACGAGACCCGAAGATCGAAAGACTTATGACCAATACGGACCAAAGGGAAGAAACCGTCGGGGGACCGCTTTTTACCCCAGGACGAGAAAACTGTGTCCGGGGCATTCCCGCTCGCGTTTTCTTGGGACGAGCACCGGAAGTCCTCGAGCTCAGCCCGTTTCCTTCGCTGCAAGTGCATTTCCAGTGGTTTCTGACACCGGACGAGCGTTCGCCACTCGTTGGAAGCTTCGGCCATCTTTTGGACCGTTTTGGGTCGCACCACAGTTCTCCCTCCAACGAGCTCGCTTCCCGACCTATACCTCCGGAAAACGTGTCAGCGAGCATGCCAGGAGTGTGGGTTGAAGTCCTCGGAGCACGAGACCCGAAGATCGAAAGACTTATGACCAATACGGAGCAAAGGGAAGAAACCGTCGGGGGACCGCTTTTTACCCCAGGACGAGAAAACTGAGTCCGGGGCATTCCCGCTCGCGTTTTCTTGGGACGAGCACCGGAAGTCCTCGAGCTCAGCCCGTTTCCTTCGCTGCAAGTGCATTTCCAGTGGTTTCTGACACCGGACGAGCGTTCGCCACTCGTTGGAAGCTTCAGCCATCTTTTGGACCATTTTGGGTCGCACCACAGTTCTCCCTCCAACGAGCTCGCTTCCCGACCTATACCTCCGGAAAACGTGTCAGGGAGCATGCCAGGAGTGTGGGTTGAAGTCCTCCGAGCACGAGACCCGAAGATCGAAAGACTTATGACCAATACGGGGCAAAGGGAAGAAACCGTCGGGGGACCGCTTTTTACCCCAGGACGAGAAAACTGAGTCCGGGGCATTCCCGCTCGCGTTTTCTTGGGACGAGCACCGGAAGTCCTCGAGCTCAGCCCGTTTCCTTCGCTGCAAGTGCATTTCCAGTGGTTTCTGACACCGGACGAGCGTTCGGCACTCGTTGGAAGCTTCGGCCATCTTTTGGACCGTTTTGGGTCGCACCACAGTTCTCCCTCCAACGAGCTCGCTTCCCGACCTATACCTCCGGAAAACGTGTCAGGGAGCATGCCAGGAGTGTGGGTTGAAGTCCTCGGAGCACGAGACCCGAAGATCGATAGACTTATGACCAATACGGAGCAAAGGGAAGAAACCGTCGGCGGACCGCTTTTTACCCCAGGACGAGAAAACTGAGTCCGGGGCATTCCCGCTCGCGTTTTCTTGGGACGAGCACCGGAAGTCCTCGAGCTCAGCCCGTTTCCTTCGCTGCAAGTGCATTTCCAGTGGTTTCTGACACCGGACGAGCGTTCGCCACTCGTTGGAAGCTTCGGCCATCTTTTGGACCGTTTTGGGTCGCACCACAGTTCTCCCTCCAACGAGCTCGCTTCCCGACCTATACCTCCGGAAAACGTGTCAGGGAGCATGCCAGGAGTGTGGGTTGAAGTCCTCGGAGCACGAGACCCGAAGATCGAAAGACTTATGACCAATACGGAGCAAAGGGAAGAAACCGTCGGGGGACCGCTTTTTACCCCAGGACGAGAAAACTGAGTCCGGGGCATTCCCGCTCGCGTTTTCTTGGGACGAGCACCGGAAGTCCTCGAGCTCAGCCCGTTTCCTTCGCTGCAAGTGCATTTCCAGTGGTTTCTGACACCGGACGAGCGTTCGCCACTCGTTGGAAGCTTCGGCCATCTTTTGGACCGTTTTGGGTCGCACCACAGTTCTCCCTCCAACGAGCTCGCTTCCCGACCTATACCTCCGGAAAACGTGTCAGGGAGCATGCCAGGAGTGTGGGTTGAAGTCCTCGGAGCACGAGACCCGAAGATCGAAAGACTTATGACCAATACGGAGCAAAGGGAAGAAACCGTCGGGGGACCGCTTTTTACCCCAGGACGAGAAAACTGAGTCCGGGCATTCCCGCTCGCGTTTTCTTGGGACGAGCACCGGAAGTCCTCGAGCTCAGCCCGTTTCCTTCGCTGCAAGTGCATTTCCAGTGGTTTCTGACACCGGACGAGCGTTCGCCACTCGTTGGAAGCTTCGGCCATCTTTTGGACCGTTTTGGGTCGCACCACAGTTCTCCCTCCAACGAGCTCGCTTCCCGACCTATACCTCCGGAAAACGTGTCAGGGAGCATGCCAGGAGTGTGGGTTGAAGTCCTCGGAGCACGAGACCCGAAGATCGAAAGACTTATGACCAATACGGAGCAAAGGGAAGAAACCGTCGCGGGACCGCTTTTTACCCCAGGACGAGAAAACTGAGTCCGGGGCATTCCCGCTCGCGTTTTCTTGGGACGAGCACCGGAAGTCCTCGAGCTCAGCCCGTTTCCTTCGCTGCAAGTGCATTTCCAGTGGTTTCTGACACCGGACGAGCGTTCGCCACTCGTTGGAAGCTTCGGCCATCTTTTGGACCGTTTTGGGTCGCACCACAGTTCTCCCTCCAACGAGCTCGCTTCCCGACCTATACCTCCGGAAAACGTGTCAGGGAGCATGCCAGGAGTATGGGTTGAAGTCCTCGGAGCACGAGACCCGAAGATCGAAAGACTTATGACCAATACGGAGCAAAGGGAAGAAACCGTCGGGGGACCGCTTTTTACCCCAGGACGAGAAAACTGAGTCCGGGGCATTCCCGCTCGCGTTTTCTTGGGACGAGCACCGGAAGTCCTCGAGCTCAGCCCGTTTCCTTCGCTGCAAGTGCATTTCCAGTGGTTTCTGACACCGGACGAGCGTTCGCCACTCGTTGGAAGCTTCGGCCATCTTTTGGACCGTTTTGGGTCGCACCACAGTTCTCCCTCCAACGAGCTCGCTTCCCGACCTATACCTCCGGAAAACGTGTCAGGGAGCATGCCAGGAGTGTGGGTTGAAGTCCTCGGAGCACGAGACCCGAAGATCGAAAGACTTATGACCAATACGGAGCAAAGGGAAGAAACCGTCGGGGGACCGCTTTTTACCCAAGGACGAGAAAACTGAGTCCGGGGCATTCCCGCTCGCGTTTTCTTGGGACGAGCACCGGAAGTCCTCGAGCTCAGCCCGTTTCCTTCGCTGCAAGTGCATTTCCAGTGGTTTCTGACACCGGACGAGCGTTCGCCACTCGTTGGAAGCTTCGGCCATCTTTTGGACCGTTTTGGGTCGCACCACAGTTCTCCCTCCAACGAGCTCGCTTCCCGACCTATACCTCCGGAAAACGTGTCAGGGAGCATGCAAGGAGTGTGGGTTGAAGTCCTCGGAGCACGAGACCCGAAGATCGAAAGACTTATGACCAATACGGAGCAAAGGGAAGAAACCGTCGGGGGACCGCTTTTTACCCCAGGACGAGAAAACTGAGTCCGGGGCATTCCCGCTCGCGTTTTCTTGGGACGAGCACCGGAAGTCCTCGAGCTCAGCCCGTTTCCTTCGCTGCAAGTGCATTTCCAGTGGTTTCTGACACCGGACGAGCGTTCGCCACTCGTTGGAAGCTTCGGCCATCTTTTGGACCGTTTTGGGTCGCACCACAGTTCTCCCTCCAACGAGCTCGCTTCCCGACCTATACCTCCGGAAAACGTGTCAGGGAGCATGCCAGGAGTGTGGGTTGAAGTCCTCGGAGCACGAGACCCGAAGATCGAAAGACTTATGACCAATACGGAGCAAAGGGAAGAAACCGTCGCGGGACCGCTTTTTACCCCAGGACGAGAAAACTGAGTCCGGGGCATTCCCGCTCGCGTTTTCTTGGGACGAGCACCGGAAGTCCTCGAGCTCAGCCCGTTTCCTTCGCTGCAAGTGCATTTCCAGTGGTTTCTGACACCGGACGAGCGTTCGCCACTCGTTGGAAGCTTCGGCCATCTTTTGGACCGTTTTGGGTCGCACCACAGTTCTCCCTCCAACGAGCTCGCTTCCCGACCTATACCTCCGGAAAACGTGTCAGGGAGCATGCCAGGAGTGTGGGTTGAAGTCCTCGGAGCACGAGACCCGAAGATCGAAAGACTTATGACCAATACGGAGCAAAGGGAAGAAACCGTCGGGGGACCGCTTTTTACCCCAGGACGAGAAAACTGAGTCCGGGGCATTCCCGCTCGCGTTTTCTTGGGACGAGCACCGGAAGTCCTCGAGCTCAGCCCGTTTCCTTCGCTGCAAGTGCATTTCCAGTGGTTTCTGACACCGGACGAGCGTTCGCCACTCGTTGGAAGCTTCGACCATCTTTTGGACCGTTTTGGGTCGCACCACAGTTCTCCCTCCAACGAGCTCGCTTCCCGACCTATACCTCCGGAAAACGTGTCAGGGAGCATGCCAGGAGTGTGGGTTGAAGTCCTCGGAGCACGAGACCCGAAGATCGAAAGACTTATGACCAATACGGAGCAAAGGGAAGAAACCGTCGGGGGACCGCTTTTTACCCCAGGACGAGAAAACTGAGTCCGGGGCATTCCCGCTCGCGTTTTCTTGGGACGAGCACCGGAAGTCCTCGAGCTCAGCCCGTTTCCTTCGCTGCAAGTGCATTTCCAGTGGTTTCTGACACCGGACGAGCGTTCGCCACTCGTTGGAAGCTTCAGCCATCTTTTGGACCATTTTGGGTCGCACCACAGTTCTCCCTCCAACGAGCTCGCTTCCCGACCTATACCTCCGGAAAACGTGTCAGGGAGCATGCCAGGAGTGTGGGTTGAAGTCCTCGGAGCACGAGACCCGAAGATCGAAAGACTTATGACCAATACGGAGCAAAGGGAAGAAACCGTCGGGGGACCGCTTTTTACCCCAGGACGAGAAAACTGAGTCCGGGGCATTCCCGCTCGCGTTTTCTTGGGACGAGCACCGGAAGTCCTCGAGCTCAGCCCGTTTCCTTCGCTGCAAGTGCATTTCCAGTGGTTTCTGACACCGGACGAGCGTTCGCCACTCGTTGGAAGCTTCAGCCATCTTTTGGACCATTTTGGGTCGCACCACAGTTCTCCCTCCAACGAGCTCGCTTCCCGACCTATACCTCCGGAAAACGTGTCAGGGAGCATGCCAGGAGTGTGGGTTGAAGTCCTCCGAGCACGAGACCCGAAGATCGAAAGACTTATGACCAATACGGGGCAAAGGGAAGAAACCGTCGGGGGACCGCTTTTTACCCCAGGACGAGAAAACTGAGTCCGGGGCATTCCCGCTCGCGTTTTCTTGGGACGAGCACCGGAAGTCCTCGAGCTCAGCCCGTTTCCTTCGCTGCAAGTGCATTTCCAGTGGTTTCTGACACCGGACGAGCGTTCGCCACTCGTTGGAAGCTTCGGCCATCTTTTGGACCGTTTTGGGTCGCACCACAGTTCTCCCTCCAACGAGCTCGCTTCCCGACCTATACCTCCGGAAAACGTGTCAGGGAGCATGCCAGGAGTGTGGGTTGAAGTCCTCGGAGCACGAGACCCGAAGATCGATAGACTTATGACCAATACGGAGCAAAGGGAAGAAACCGTCGGCGGACCGCTTTTTACCCCAGGACGAGAAAACTGAGTCCGGGGCATTCCCGCTCGCGTTTTCTTGGGACGAGCACCGGAAGTCCTCGAGCTCAGCCCGTTTCCTTCGCTGCAAGTGCATTTCCAGTGGTTTCTGACACCGGACGAGCGTTCGCCACTCGTTGGAAGCTTCGGCCATCTTTTGGACCGTTTTGGGTCGCACCACAGTTCTCCCTCCAACGAGCTCGCTTCCCGACCTATACCTCCGGAAAACGTGTCAGGGAGCATGCCAGGAGTGTGGGTTGAAGTCCTCGGAGCACGAGACCCGAAGATCGAAAGACTTATGACCAATACGGGGCAAAGGGAAGAAACCGTCGGGGGACCGCTTTTTACCCCAGGACGAGAAAACTGAGTCCGGGGCATTCCCGCTCGCGTTTTCTTGGGACGAGCACCGGAAGTCCTCGACCTCAGCCCGTTTCCTTCGCTGCAAGTGCATTTCCAGTGGTTTCTGACACCGGACGAGCGTTCGCCACTCGTTGGAAGCTTCGGCCATCTTTTGGACCGTTTTAGGTCGCACCACAGTTCTCCCTCCAACGAGCTCGCTTCCCGACCTATACCTCCGGAAAAAGTGTCAGCGAGCATGCCAGGAGTGTGGGTTGAAGTCCTCGGAGCACGAGACCCGAAGATCGAAAGACTTATGACCAATACGGAACAAAGGGAAGAAACCGTCGGGGGACCGCTTTTTACCCCAGGACGAGAAAACTGAGTCCGGGGCATTCTCGCTCGCGTTTTCTTGGGACGAGTACCGGAAGTCCTCGAGCTCAGCCCGTTTCCTTCGCTGCAAGTGCATTTCCAGTTGTTTCTGACACCGGACGAGCGTTCGCCACTCGTTGGAAGCTTCGGCCATCTTTTGGACCGTTTTGGGTCGCACCACAGTTCTCCCTCGAACGAGCTCGCTTCCCGACCTATACCTCCGGAAAACGTGTCAGGGAGCATGCCAGGAGTGTGGGTTGAAGTCCTCCGAGCACGAGACCCGAAGATCGAAAGACTTATGACCAATACGGGGCAAAGGGAAGAAACCGTCGGGGGACCGCTTTTTACCCCAGGACGAGAAAACTGAGTCCGGGGCATTCCCGCTCGCGTTTTCTTGGGACGAGCACCGGAAGTCCTCGAGCTCAGCCCGTTTCCTTCGCTGCAAGTGCATTTCCAGTGGTTTCTGACACCGGACGAGCGTTCGCCACTCGTTGGAAGCTTCGGCCATCTTTTGGACCGTTTTGGGTCGCACCACAGTTCTCCCTCCAACGAGCTCGCTTCCCGACCTATTCCTCCGGAAAACGTGTCAGGGAGCATGCCAGGAGTGTGGGTTGAAGTCCTCGGAGCACGAGACCCGAAGATCGAAAGACTTATGACCAATACGGAGCAAAGGGAAGAAACCGTCGGGGGACCGCTTTTTACCCCAGGACAAGAAAACTGAGTCCGGGGCATTCCCGCTCGCGTTTTCTTGGGACGAGCACCGGAAGTCCTCGAGCTCAGCCCGTTTCCTTCGCTGCAAGTGCATTTCCAGTGGTTTCTGACACCGGACGAGCGTTCGCCACTCGTTGGAAGCTTCGGCCATCTTTTGGACCGTTTTGGGTCGCACCACAGTTCTCCCTCCAACGAGCTCGCTTCCCGACCTATACCTCCGGAAAAAGTGTCAGCGAGCATGCCAGGAGTGTGGGTTGAAGTCCTCGGAGAACGAGACCCGAAGATCGAAAGACTTATGACCAATACGGACCAAAGGGAAGAAACCGTCGGGGGACCGCTTTTTACCCCAGGACGAGAAAACTGTGTCCGGGGCATTCCCGCTCGCGTTTTCTTGGGACGAGCACCGGAAGTCCTCGAGCTCAGCCCGTTTCCTTCGCTGCAAGTGCATTTCCAGTGGTTTCTGACACCGGACGAGCGTTCGCCACTCGTTGGAAGCTTCGGCCATCTTTTGGACCGTTTTGGGTCGCACCACAGTTCTCCCTCCAACGAGCTCGCTTCCCGACCTATACCTCCGGAAAACGTGTCAGCGAGCATGCCAGGAGTGTGGGTTGAAGTCCTCGGAGCACGAGACCCGAAGATCGAAAGACTTATGACCAATACGGAGCAAAGGGAAGAAACCGTCGGGGGACCGCTTTTTACCCCAGGACGAGAAAACTGAGTCCGGGGCATTCCCGCTCGCGTTTTCTTGGGACGAGCACCGGAAGTCCTCGAGCTCAGCCCGTTTCCTTCGCTGCAAGTGCATTTCCAGTGGTTTCTGACACCGGACGAGCGTTCGCCACTCGTTGGAAGCTTCAGCCATCTTTTGGACCATTTTGGGTCGCACCACAGTTCTCCCTCCAACGAGCTCGCTTCCCGACCTATACCTCCGGAAAACGTGTCAGGGAGCATGCCAGGAGTGTGGGTTGAAGTCCTCCGAGCACGAGACCCGAAGATCGAAAGACTTATGACCAATACGGGGCAAAGGGAAGAAACCGTCGGGGGACCGCTTTTTACCCCAGGACGAGAAAACTGAGTCCGGGGCATTCCCGCTCGCGTTTTCTTGGGACGAGCACCGGAAGTCCTCGAGCTCAGCCCGTTTCCTTCGCTGCAAGTGCATTTCCAGTGGTTTCTGACACCGGACGAGCGTTCGGCACTCGTTGGAAGCTTCGGCCATCTTTTGGACCGTTTTGGGTCGCACCACAGTTCTCCCTCCAACGAGCTCGCTTCCCGACCTATACCTCCGGAAAACGTGTCAGGGAGCATGCCAGGAGTGTGGGTTGAAGTCCTCGGAGCACGAGACCCGAAGATCGATAGACTTATGACCAATACGGAGCAAAGGGAAGAAACCGTCGGCGGACCGCTTTTTACCCCAGGACGAGAAAACTGAGTCCGGGGCATTCCCGCTCGCGTTTTCTTGGGACGAGCACCGGAAGTCCTCGAGCTCAGCCCGTTTCCTTCGCTGCAAGTGCATTTCCAGTGGTTTCTGACACCGGACGAGCGTTCGCCACTCGTTGGAAGCTTCGGCCATCTTTTGGACCGTTTTGGGTCGCACCACAGTTCTCCCTCCAACGAGCTCGCTTCCCGACCTATACCTCCGGAAAACGTGTCAGGGAGCATGCCAGGAGTGTGGGTTGAAGTCCTCGGAGCACGAGACCCGAAGATCGAAAGACTTATGACCAATACCAAAGGGAAGAAACCGTCGGGGGACCGCTTTTTACCCCAGGACGAGAAAACTGAGTCCGGGGCATTCCCGCTCGCGTTTTCTTGGGACGAGCACCGGAAGTCCTCGAGCTCAGCCCGTTTCCTTCGCTGCAAGTGCATTTCCAGTGGTTTCTGACACCGGACGAGCGTTCGCCACTCGTTGGAAGCTTCGGCCCATCTTTTGGACCGTTTTGGGTCGCACCACAGTTCTCCCTCCAACGAGCTCGCTTCCCGACCTATACCTCCGGAAAACGTGTCAGGGAGCATGCCAGGAGTGTGGGTTGAAGTCCTCGGAGCACGAGACCCGAAGATCGAAAGACTTATGACCAATACGGAGCAAAGGGAAGAAACCGTCGGGGGACCGCTTTTTACCCCAGGACGAGAAAACTGAGTCCGGGCATTCCCGCTCGCGTTTTCTTGGGACGAGCACCGGAAGTCCTCGAGCTCAGCCCGTTTCCTTCGCTGCAAGTGCATTTCCAGTGGTTTCTGACACCGGACGAGCGTTCGCCACTCGTTGGAAGCTTCGGCCATCTTTTGGACCGTTTTGGGTCGCACCACAGTTCTCCCTCCAACGAGCTCGCTTCCCGACCTATACCTCCGGAAAACGTGTCAGGGAGCATGCCAGGAGTGTGGGTTGAAGTCCTCGGAGCACGAGACCCGAAGATCGAAAGACTTATGACCAATACGGAGCAAAGGGAAGAAACCGTCGCGGGACCGCTTTTTACCCCAGGACGAGAAAACTGAGTCCGGGGCATTCCCGCTCGCGTTTTCTTGGGACGAGCACCGGAAGTCCTCGAGCTCAGCCCGTTTCCTTCGCTGCAAGTGCATTTCCAGTGGTTTCTGCACCGGACGAGCGTTCGCCACTCGTTGGAAGCTTCGGCCATCTTTTGGACCGTTTTGGGTCGCACCACAGTTCTCCCTCCAACGAGCTCGCTTCCCGACCTATACCTCCGGAAAACGTGTCAGGGAGCATGCCAGGAGTATGGGTTGAAGTCCTCGGAGCACGAGACCCGAAGATCGAAAGACTTATGACCAATACGGAGCAAAGGGAAGAAACCGTCGGGGGACCGCTTTTTACCCCAGGACGAGAAAACTGAGTCCGGGGCATTCCCCGCTCCGCGTTTTCTTGGGACGAGCACCGGAAGTCCTCGAGCTCAGCCCGTTTCCTTCGCTGCAAGTGCATTTCCAGTGGTTTCTGACACCGGACGAGCGTTCGCCACTCGTTGGAAGCTTCGGCCATCTTTTGGACCGTTTTGGGTCGCACCACAGTTCTCCCTCCAACGAGCTCGCTTCCCGACCTATACCTCCGGAAAACGTGTCAGGGAGCATGCCAGGAGTGTGGGTTGAAGTCCTCGGAGCACGAGACCCGAAGATCGAAAGACTTATGACCAATACGGAGCAAAGGGAAGAAACCGTCGGGGGACCGCTTTTTACCCAAGGACGAGAAAACTGAGTCCGGGGCATTCCCCGCTCGCGTTTTCTTGGGACGAGCACCGGAAGTCCCTCGAGCTCAGCCCGTTTCCTTCGCTGCAAGTGCATTTCCAGTGGTTTCTGACACCGGACGAGCGTTCGCCACTCGTTGGAAGCTTCGGCCATCTTTTGGACCGTTTTGGGTCGCACCACAGTTCTCCCTCCAACGAGCTCGCTTCCCGACCTATACCTCCGGAAAACGTGTCAGGGAGCATGCAAGGAGTGTGGGTTGAAGTCCTCGGAGCACGAGACCCGAAGATCGAAAGACTTATGACCAATACGGAGCAAAGGGAAGAAACCGTCGGGGGACCGCTTTTTACCCCAGGACGAGAAAACTGAGTCCGGGGCATTCCCGCTCGCGTTTTCTTGGGACGAGCACCGGAAGTCCTCGAGCTCAGCCCGTTTCCTTCGCTGCAAGTGCATTTCCAGTGGTTTCTGACACCGGACGAGCGTTCGCCACTCGTTGGAAGCTTCGGCCATCTTTTGGACCGTTTTGGGTCGCACCACAGTTCTCCCTCCAACGAGCTCGCTTCCCGACCTATACCTCCGGAAAACGTGTCAGGGAGCATGCCAGGAGTGTGGGTTGAAGTCCTCGGAGCACGAGACCCGAAGATCGAAAGACTTATGACCAATACGGAGCAAAGGGAAGAAACCGTCGCGGGACCGCTTTTTACCCCAGGACGAGAAAACTGAGTCCGGGGCATTCCCGCTCGCGTTTTCTTGGGACGAGCACCGGAAGTCCTCGAGCTCAGCCCGTTTCCTTCGCTGCAAGTGCATTTCCAGTGGTTTCTGACACCGGACGAGCGTTCGCCACTCGTTGGAAGCTTCGGCCATCTTTTGGACCGTTTTGGGTCGCACCACAGTTCTCCCTCCAACGAGCTCGCTTCCCGACCTATACCTCCGGAAAACGTGTCAGGGAGCATGCCAGGAGTGTGGGTTGAAGTCCTCGGAGCACGAGACCCGAAGATCGAAAGACTTATGACCAATACGGAGCAAAGGGAAGAAACCGTCGGGGGACCGCTTTTTACCCCAGGACGAGAAAACTGAGTCCGGGGCATTCCCGCTCGCGTTTTCTTGGGACGAGCACCGGAAGTCCTCGAGCTCAGCCCGTTTCCTTCGCTGCAAGTGCATTTCCAGTGGTTTCTGACACCGGACGAGCGTTCGCCACTCGTTGGAAGCTTCGACCATCTTTTGGACCGTTTTGGGTCGCACCACAGTTCTCCCTCCAACGAGCTCGCTTCCCGACCTATACCTCCGGAAAACGTGTCAGGGAGCATGCCAGGAGTGTGGGTTGAAGTCCTCGGAGCACGAGACCCGAAGATCGAAAGACTTATGACCAATACGGAGCAAAGGGAAGAAACCGTCGGGGGACCGCTTTTTACCCAAGGACGAGAAAACTGAGTCCGGGGCATTCCCGCTCGCGTTTTCTTGGGACGAGCACCGGAAGTCCTCGAGCTCAGCCCGTTTCCTTCGCTGCAAGTGCATTTCCAGTGGTTTCTGACACCGGACGAGCGTTCGCCACTCGTTGGAAGCTTCGGCCATCTTTTGGACCGTTTTGGGTCGCACCACAGTTCTCCCTCCAACGAGCTCGCTTCCCGACCTATACCTCCGGAAAACGTGTCAGGGAGCATGCAAGGAGTGTGGGTTGAAGTCCTCGGAGCACGAGACCCGAAGATCGAAAGACTTATGACCAATACGGAGCAAAGGGAAGAAACCGTCGGGGGACCGCTTTTTACCCCAGGACGAGAAAACTGAGTCCGGGACATTCCCGCTCGCGTTTTCTTGGGACGAGCACCGGAAGTCCTCGAGCTCAGCCCGTTTCCTTCGCTGCAAGTGCATTTCCAGTGGTTTCTGACACCGGACGAGCGTTCGCCACTCGTTGGAAGCTTCGGCCATCTTTTGGACCGTTTTGGGTCGCACCACAGTTCTCCCTCCAACGAGCTCGCTTCCCGACCTATACCTCCGGAAAACGTGTCAGGGAGCATGCCAGGAGTGTGGGTTGAAGTCCTCGGAGCACGAGACCCGAAGATCGAAAGACTTATGACCAATACGGAGCAAAGGGAAGAAACCGTCGGGGGACCGCTTTTTACCCCAGGACGAGAAAACTGATTCCGGGGCATTCCCGCTCGCGTTTTCTTGGGACGAGCACCGGAAGTCCTCGAGCTCAGCCCGTTTCCTTCGCTGCAAGTGCATTTCCAGTGGTTTCTGACACCGGACGAGCGTTCGCCACTCGTTGGAAGCTTCGGCCATCTTTTGGACCGTTTTGGGTCGCACCACAGTTCTCCCTCCAACGAGCTCGCTTCCCGACCTATACCTCCGGAAAACGTGTCAGGGAGCATGCCAGGAGTGTGGGTTGAAGTCCTCGGAGCACGAGACCCGAAGATCGAAAGACTTATGACCAATACGGAGCAAAGGGAAGAAACCGTCGGGGGACCGCTTTTTACCCCAGGACGAGAAAACTGAGTCCGGGGCATTCCCGCTCGCGTTTTCTTGGGACGAGCACCGGAAGTCCTCGAGCTCAGCCCGTTTCCTTCGCTGCAAGTGCATTTCCAGTGGTTTCTGACACCGGACGAGCGTTCGCCACTCGTTGGAAGCTTCGGCCATCTTTTGGACCGTTTTGGGTCGCACCACAGTTCTCCCTCCAACGAGCTCGCTTCCCGACCTATACCTCCGGAAAACGTGTCAGGGAGCATGCCAGGAGTGTGGGTTGAAGTCCTCGGAGCACGAGACCCGAAGATCGAAAGACTTATGACCAATACGGAGCAAAGGGAAGAAACCGTCGGGGGACCGCTTTTTACCCAAGGACGAGAAAACTGAGTCCGGGGCATTCCCGCTCGCGTTTTCTTGGGACGAGCACCGGAAGTCCTCGAGCTCAGCCCGTTTCCTTCGCTGCAAGTGCATTTCCAGTGGTTTCTGACACCGGACGAGCGTTCGCCACTCGTTGGAAGCTTCGGCCATCTTTTGGACCGTTTTGGGTCGCACCACAGTTCTCCCTCCAACGAGCTCGCTTCCCGACCTATACCTCCGGAAAACGTGTCAGGGAGCATGCAAGGAGTGTGGGTTGAAGTCCTCGGAGCACGAGACCCGAAGATCGAAAGACTTATGACCAATACGGAGCAAAGGGAAGAAACCGTCGGGGGACCGCTTTTTACCCCAGGACGAGAAAACTGAGTCCGGGGCATTCCCGCTCGCGTTTTCTTGGGACGAGCACCGGAAGTCCTCGAGCTCAGCCCGTTTCCTTCGCTGCAAGTGCATTTCCAGTGGTTTCTGACACCGGACGAGCGTTCGCCACTCGTTGGAAGCTTCGGCCATCTTTTGGACCGTTTTGGGTCGCACCACAGTTCTCCCTCCAACGAGCTCGCTTCCCGACCTATACCTCCGGAAAACGTGTCAGGGAGCATGCCAGGAGTGTGGGTTGAAGTCCTCGGAGCACGAGACCCGAAGATCGAAAGACTTATGACCAATACGGAGCAAAGGGAAGAAACCGTCGCGGGACCGCTTTTTACCCCAGGACGAGAAAACTGAGTCCGGGGCATTCCCGCTCGCGTTTTCTTGGGACGAGCACCGGAAGTCCTCGAGCTCAGCCCGTTTCCTTCGCTGCAAGTGCATTTCCAGTGGTTTCTGACACCGGACGAGCGTTCGCCACTCGTTGGAAGCTTCGGCCATCTTTTGGACCGTTTTGGGTCGCACCACAGTTCTCCCTCCAACGAGCTCGCTTCCCGACCTATACCTCCGGAAAACGTGTCAGGGAGCATGCCAGGAGTGTGGGTTGAAGTCCTCGGAGCACGAGACCCGAAGATCGAAAGACTTATGACCAATACGGAGCAAAGGGAAGAAACCGTCGGGGGACCGCTTTTTACCCCAGGACGAGAAAACTGAGTCCGGGGCATTCCCGCTCGCGTTTTCTTGGGACGAGCACCGGAAGTCCTCGAGCTCAGCCCGTTTCCTTCGCTGCAAGTGCATTTCCAGTGGTTTCTGACACCGGACGAGCGTTCGCCACTCGTTGGAAGCTTCGACCATCTTTTGGACCGTTTTGGGTCGCACCACAGTTCTCCCTCCAACGAGCTCGCTTCCCGACCTATACCTCCGGAAAACGTGTCAGGGAGCATGCCAGGAGTGTGGGTTGAAGTCCTCGGAGCACGAGACCCGAAGATCGAAAGACTTATGACCAATACGGAGCAAAGGGAAGAAACCGTCGGGGGACCGCTTTTTACCCAAGGACGAGAAAACTGAGTCCGGGGCATTCCCGCTCGCGTTTTCTTGGGACGAGCACCGGAAGTCCTCGAGCTCAGCCCGTTTCCTTCGCTGCAAGTGCATTTCCAGTGGTTTCTGACACCGGACGAGCGTTCGCCACTCGTTGGAAGCTTCGGCCATCTTTTGGACCGTTTTGGGTCGCACCACAGTTCTCCCTCCAACGAGCTCGCTTCCCGACCTATACCTCCGGAAAACGTGTCAGGGAGCATGCAAGGAGTGTGGGTTGAAGTCCTCGGAGCACGAGACCCGAAGATCGAAAGACTTATGACCAATACGGAGCAAAGGGAAGAAACCGTCGGGGGACCGCTTTTTACCCCAGGACGAGAAAACTGAGTCCGGGGCATTCCCGCTCGCGTTTTCTTGGGACGAGCACCGGAAGTCCTCGAGCTCAGCCCGTTTCCTTCGCTGCAAGTGCATTTCCAGTGGTTTCTGACACCGGACGAGCGTTCGCCGCTCGTTGGAAGCTTCGGCCATCTTTTGGACCGTTTTGGGTCGCACCACAGTTCTCCCTCCAACGAGCTCGCTTCCCGACCTATACCTCCGGAAAACGTGTCAGGGAGCATGCCAGGAGTGTGGGTTGAAGTCCTCGGAGCACGAGACCCGAAGATCGAAAGACTTATGACCAATACGGAGCAAAGGGAAGAAACCGTCGGGGGACCGCTTTTTACCCCAGGACGAGAAAATTGAGTCCGGGGCATTCCCGCTCGCGTTTTCTTGGGACGAGCACCGGAAGTCCTCGAGCTCAGCCCGTTTCCTTCGCTGCAAGTGCATTTCCAGTGGTTTCTGACACCGGACGAGCGTTCGCCACTCGTTGGAAGCTTCGGCCATCTTTTGGACCGTTTTGGGTCGCACCACAGTTCTCCCTCCAACGAGCTCGCTTCCCGACCTATACCTCCGGAAAACGTGTCAGGGAGCATGCCAGGAGTGTGGGTTGAAGTCCTCGGAGCACGAGACCCGAAGATCGAAAGACTTATGACCAATACGGAGCAAAGGGAAGAAACCGTCGGGGGACCGCTTTTTACCCCAGGACGAGAAAACTGAGTCCGGGGCATTCCCGCTCGCGTTTTCTTGGGACGAGCACCGGAAGTCCTCGAGCTCAGCCCGTTTCCTTCGCTGCAAGTGCATTTCCAGTGGTTTCTGACACCGGACGAGCGTTCGCCGCTCGTTGGAAGCTTCGGCCATCTTTTGGACCGTTTTGGGTCGCACCACAGTTCTCCCTCCAACGAGCTCGCTTCCCGACCTATACCTCCGGAAAACGTGTCAGGGAGCATGCCAGGAGTGTGGGTTGAAGTCCTCGGAGCACGAGACCCGAAGATCGAAAGACTTATGACCAATACGGAGCAAAAGGGAAGAAACCGTCGGGGGACCGCTTTTTACCCCAGGACGAGAAAACTGAGTCCGGGGCATTCCCGCTCGCGTTTTCTTGGGACGAGCACCGGAAGTCCTCGAGCTCAGCCCGTTTCCTTCGCTGCAAGTGCATTTCCAGTGGTTTCTGACACCGGACGAGCGTTCGCCACTCGTTGGAAGCTTCGGCCATCTTTTGGACCGTTTTGGGTCGCACCACAGTTCTCCCTCCAACGAGCTCGCTTCCCGACCTATACCTCCGGAAAACGTGTCAGGGAGCATGCCAGGAGTGTGGGTTGAAGTCCTCGGAGCACGAGACCCGAAGATCGAAAGACTTATGACCAATACGGAGCAAAGGGAAGAAACCGTCGGGGGACCGCTTTTTACCCCAGGACGAGAAAATTGAGTCCGGGGCATTCCCGCTCGCGTTTTCTTGGGACGAGCACCGGAAGTCCTCGAGCTCAGCCCGTTTCCTTCGCTGCAAGTGCATTTCCAGTGGTTTCTGACACCGGACGAGCGTTCGCCACTCGTTGGAAGCTTCGGCCATCTTTTGGACCGTTTTGGGTCGCACCACAGTTCTCCCTCCAACGAGCTCGCTTCCCGACCTATACCTCCGGAAAACGTGTCAGGGAGCATGCCAGGAGTGTGGGTTGAAGTCCTCGGAGCACGAGACCCGAAGATCGAAAGACTTATGACCAATACGGAGCAAAGGGAAGAAACCGTCGGGGGACCGCTTTTTACCCCAGGACGAGAAAACTGAGTCCGGGGCATTCCCGCTCGCGTTTTCTTGGGACGAGCACCGGAAGTCCTCGAGCTCAGCCCGTTTCCTTCGCTGCAAGTGCATTTCCAGTGGTTTCTGACACCGGACGAGCGTTCGCCGCTCGTTGGAAGCTTCGGCCATCTTTTGGACCGTTTTGGGTCGCACCACAGTTCTCCCTCCAACGAGCTCGCTTCCCGACCTATACCTCCGGAAAACGTGTCAGGGAGCATGCCAGGAGTGTGGGTTGAAGTCCTCGGAGCACGAGACCCGAAGATCGAAAGACTTATGACCAATACGGAGCAAAAGGGAAGAAACCGTCGGGGGACCGCTTTTTACCCCAGGACGAGAAAACTGAGTCCGGGGCATTCCCGCTCGCGTTTTCTTGGGACGAGCACCGGAAGTCCTCGAGCTCAGCCCGTTTCCTTCGCTGCAAGTGCATTTCCAGTGGTTTCTGACACCGGACGAGCGTTCGCCACTCGTTGGAAGCTTCGGCCATCTTTTGGACCGTTTTGGGTCGCACCACAGTTCTCCCTCCAACGAGCTCGCTTCCCGACCTATACCTCCGGAAAACGTGTCAGGGAGCATGCCAGGAGTGTGGGTTGAAGTCCTCGGAGCACGAGACCCGAAGATCGAAAGACTTATGACCAATACGGAGCAAAGGGAAGAAACCGTCGGGGGACCGCTTTTTACCCCAGGACGAGAAAACTGAGTCCGGGGCATTCCCGCTCGCGTTTTCTTGGGACGAGCACCGGAAGTCCTCGAGCTCAGCCCGTTTCCTTCGCTGCAAGTGCATTTCCAGTGGTTTCTGACACCGGACGAGCGTTCGCCACTCGTTGGAAGCTTCGGCCATCTTTTGGACCGTTTTGGGTCGCACCACAGTTCTCCCTCCAACGAGCTCGCTTCCCGACCTATACCTCCGGAAAACGTGTCAGGGAGCATGCCAGGAGTGTGGGTTGAAGTCCTCGGAGCACGAGACCCGAAGATCGAAAGACTTATGACCAATACGGAGCAAAGGGAAGAAACCGTCGGGGGACCGCTTTTTACCCCAGGACGAGAAAACTGAGTCCGGGGCATTCCCGCTCGCGTTTTCTTGGGACGAGCACCGGAAGTCCTCGAGCTCAGCCCGTTTCCTTCGCTGCAAGTGCATTTCCAGTGGTTTCTGACACCGGACGAGCGTTCGCCACTCGTTGGAAGCTTCGGCCATCTTTTGGACCGTTTTGGGTCGCACCACAGTTCTCCCTCCAACGAGCTCGCTTCCCGACCTATACCTCCGGAAAACGTGTCAGGGAGCATGCAAGGAGTGTGGGTTGAAGTCCTCGGAGCACGAGACCCGAAGATCGAAAGACTTATGACCAATACGGAGCAAAGGGAAGAAACCGTCGGGGGACCGCTTTTTACCCCAGGACGAGAAAACTGAGTCCGGGACATTCCCGCTCGCGTTTTCTTGGGACGAGCACCGGAAGTCCTCGAGCTCAGCCCGTTTCCTTCGCTGCAAGTGCATTTCCAGTGGTTTCTGACACCGGACGAGCGTTCGCCACTCGTTGGAAGCTTCGGCCATCTTTTGGACCGTTTTGGGTCGCACCACAGTTCTCCCTCCAACGAGCTCGCTTCCCGACCTATACCTCCGGAAAACGTGTCAGGGAGCATGCCAGGAGTGTGGGTTGAAGTCCTCGGAGCACGAGACCCGAAGATCGAAAGACTTATGACCAATACGGAGCAAAGGGAAGAAACCGTCGGGGGACCGCTTTTTACCCCAGGACGAGAAAACTGAGTCCGGGGCATTCCCGCTCGCGTTTTCTTGGGACGAGCACCGGAAGTCTTCGAGCTCAGCCCGTTTCCTTCGCTGCAAGTGCATTTCCAGTGGTTTCTGACACCGGACGAGCGTTCGCCGCTCGTTGGAAGCTTCGGCCATCTTTTGGACCGTTTTCGGTCGCACCACAGTTCTCCCTCCAACGAGCTCGCTTCCCGACCTATACCTCCGGAAAACGTGTCAGGGAGCATGCGAGGAGTGTGGGTTGAAGTCCTCGGAGCACGAGACCCGAAGATCGAAAGACTTATGACCAATACGGAGCAAAGGGAAGAAACCGTCGGGGGACCGCTTTTTACCCCAGGACGAGAAAACTGAGTCCGGGGCATTCCCGCTCGCGTTTTCTTGGGACGAGCACCGGAAGTCCTCGAGCTCAGCCCGTTTCCTTCGCTGCAAGTGCATTTCCAGTGGTTTCTGACACCGGACGAGCGTTCGCCACTCGTTGGAAGCTTCGGCCATCTTTTGGACCGTTTTGGGTCGCACCACAGTTCTCCCTCCAACGAGCTCGCTTCCCGACCTATACCTCCGGAAAACGTGTCAGGGAGCATGCCAGGAGTGTGGGTTGAAGTCCTCGGAGCACGAGACCCGAAGATCGAAAGACTTATGACCAATACGGAGCAAAGGGAAGAAACCGTCGGGGGACCGCTTTTTACCCCAGGACGAGAAAACTGAGTCCGGGGCATTCCCGCTCGCGTTTTCTTGGGACGAGCACCGGAAGTCCTCGAGCTCAGCCCGTTTCCTTCGCTGCAAGTGCATTTCCAGTGGTTTCTGACACCGGACGAGCGTTCGCCACTCGTTGGAAGCTTCGGCCATCTTTTGGACCGTTTTGGGTCGCACCACAGTTCTCCCTCCAACGAGCTCGCTTCCCGACCTATACCTCCGGAAAACGTGTCAGGGAGCATGCCAGGAGTGTGGGTTGAAGTCCTCGGAGCACGAGACCCGAAGATCGAAAGACTTATGACCAATACGGAGCAAAGGGAAGAAACCGTCGGGGGACCGCTTTTTACCCCAGGACGAGAAAACTGAGTCCGGGGCATTCCCGCTCGCGTTTTCTTGGGACGAGCACCGGAAGTCCTCGAGCTCAGCCCGTTTCCTTCGCTGCAAGTGCATTTCCAGTGGTTTCTGACACCGGACGAGCGTTCGCCACTCGTTGGAAGCTTCGGCCATCTTTTGGACCGTTTTGGGTCGCACCACAGTTCTCCCTCCAACGAGCTCGCTTCCCGACCTATACCTCCGGAAAACGTGTCAGGGAGCATGCCAGGAGTGTGGGTTGAAGTCCTCGGAGCACGAGACCCGAAGATCGAAAGACTTATGACCAATACGGAGCAAAGGGAAGAAACCGTCGGGGGACCGCTTTTTACCCCAGGACGAGAAAACTGAGTCCGGGGCATTCCCGCTCGCGTTTTCTTGGGACGAGCACCGGAAGTCTTCGAGCTCAGCCCGTTTCCTTCGCTGCAAGTGCATTTCCAGTGGTTTCTGACACCGGACGAGCGTTCGCCGCTCGTTGGAAGCTTCGGCCATCTTTTGGACCGTTTTCGGTCGCACCACAGTTCTCCCTCCAACGAGCTCGCTTCCCGACCTATACCTCCGGAAAACGTGTCAGGGAGCATGCGAGGAGTGTGGGTTGAAGTCCTCGGAGCACGAGACCCGAAGATCGAAAGACTTATGACCAATACGGAGCAAAGGGAAGAAACCGTCGGGGGACCGCTTTTTACCCCAGGACGAGAAAACTGAGTCCGGGGCAATCCCGCTCGCGTTTTCTTGGGACGAGCACCGGAAGTCCTCGAGCTCAGCCCGTTTCCTTCGCTGCAAGTGCATTTCCAGTGGTTTCTGACACCGGACGAGCGTTCGCCACTCGTTGGAAGCTTCGGCCATCTTTTGGACCGTTTTGGGTCGCACCACAGTTCTCTCTCCAACGAGCTCGCTTCCCGACCTATACCTCCGGAAAACGTGTCAGGGAGCATGCGAGGAGTGTGGGTTGAAGTCCTCGGAGCACGAGACCCGAAGATCGAAAGACTTATGACCAATACGGAGCAAAGGGAAGAAACCGTCGGGGGACCGCTTTTTACCCCAGGACGAGAAAACTGAGTCCGGGGCATTCCCGCTCGCGTTTTCTTGGGACGAGCACCGGAAGTCCTCGAGCTCAGCCCGTTTCCTTCGCTGCAAGTGCATTTCCAGTGGTTTCTGACACCGGACGAGCGTTCGCCACTCGTTGGAAGCTTCGGCCATCTTTTGGACCGTTTTGGGTCGCACCACAGTTCTCCCTCCAACGAGCTCGCTTCCCGACCTATACCTCCGGAAAACGTGTCAGGGAGCATGCCAGGAGTGTGGGTTGAAGTCCTCGGAGCACGAGACCCGAAGATCGAAAGACTTATGACCAATACGGAGCAAAGGGAAGAAACCGTCGGGGGACCGCTTTTTACCCCAGGACGAGAAAACTGAGTCCGGGGCAATCCCGCTCGCGTTTTCTTGGGACGAGCACCGGAAGTCCTCGAGCTCAGCCCGTTTCCTTCGCTGCAAGTGCATTTCCAGTGGTTTCTGACACCGGACGAGCGTTCGCCACTCGTTGGAAGCTTCGGCCATCTTTTGGACCGTTTTGGGTCGCACCACAGTTCTCTCTCCAACGAGCTCGCTTCCCGACCTATACCTCCGGAAAACGTGTCAGGGAGCATGCGAGGAGTGTGGGTTGAAGTCCTCGGAGCACGAGACCCGAAGATCGAAAGACTTATGACCAATACGGAGCAAAGGGAAGAAACCGTCGGGGGACCGCTTTTTACCCCAGGACGAGAAAACTGAGTCCGGGGCATTCCCGCTCGCGTTTTCTTGGGACGAGCACCGGAAGTCCTCGAGCTCAGCCCGTTTCCTTCGCTGCAAGTGCATTTCCAGTGGTTTCTGACACCGGACGAGCGTTCGCCACTCGTTGGAAGCTTCGGCCATCTTTTGGACCGTTTTGGGTCGCACCACAGTTCTCCCTCCAACGAGCTCGCTTCCCGACCTATACCTCCGGAAAACGTGTCAGGGAGCATGCCAGGAGTGTGGGTTGAAGTCCTCGGAGCACGAGACCCGAAGATCGAAAGACTTATGACCAATACGGAGCAAAGGGAAGAAACCGTCGGGGGACCGCTTTTTACCCCAGGACGAGAAAACTGAGTCCGGGGCATTCCCGCTCGCGTTTTCTTGGGACGAGCACCGGAAGTCCTCGAGCTCAGCCCGTTTCCTTCGCTGCAAGTGCATTTCCAGTGGTTTCTGACACCGGACGAGCGTTCGCCACTCGTTGGAAGCTTCGGCCATCTTTTGGACCGTTTTGGGTCGCACCACAGTTCTCCCTCCAACAATCTCGCTTCCCGACCTATACCTCCGGAAAACGTGTCAGGGAGCATGCCAGGAGTGTGGGTTGAAGTCCTCGGAGCACGAGACCCGAAGATCGAAAGACTTATGACCAATACGGAGCAAAGGGAAGAAACCGTCGGGGGACCGCTTTTTACCCCAGGACGAGAAAACTGAGTCCGGGGCATTCCCGCTCGCGTTTTCTTGGGACGAGCACCAGAAGTCCTCGAGCTCAGCCCGTTTCCTTCGCTGCAAGTGCATTTCCAGTGGTTTCTGACACCGGACGAGCGTTCGCCACTCGTTGGAAGCTTCGGCCATCTTTTGGACCGTTTTGGGTCGCACCACAGTTCTCCCTCCAACGAGCTCGCTTCCCGACCTATACCTCCGGAAAACGTGTCAGGGAGCATGCCAGGAGTGTGGGTTGAAGTCCTCGGAGCACGAGACCCGAAGATCGAAAGACTTATGACCAATACGGAGCAAAGGGAAGAAACCGTCGGGGGACCGCTTTTTACCCCAGGACGAGAAAACTGAGTCCGGGGCATTCCCGCTCGCGTTTTCTTGGGACGAGCACCGGAAGTCCTCGAGCTCAGCCCGTTTCCTTCGCTGCAAGTGCATTTCCAGTGGTTTCTGACACCGGACGAACGTTCGCCGCTCGTTGGAAGCTTCGGCCATCTTTTGGACCGTTTTCGGTCGCACCACAGTTCTCCCTCCAACGAGCTCGCTTCCCGACCTATACCTCCGGAAAACGTGTCAGGGAGCATGCGAGGAGTGTGGGTTGAAGTCCTCGGAGCACGAGACCCGAAGATCGAAAGACTTATGACCAATACGGAGCAAAGGGAAGAAACCGTCGGGGGACCGCTTTTTACCCCAGGACGAGAAAACTGAGTCCGGGGCATTCCCGCTCGCGTTTTCTTGGGACGAGCACCGGAAGTCCTCGAGCTCAGCCCGTTTCCTTCGCTGCAAGTGCATTTCCAGTGGTTTCTGACACCGGACGAGCGTTCGCCACTCGTTGGAAGCTTCGGCCATCTTTTGGACCGTTTTGGGTCGCACCACAGTTCTCCCTCCAACGAGCTCGCTTCCCGACCTATACCTCCGGAAAACGTGTCAGGGAGCATGCCAGGAGTGTGGGTTGAAGTCCTCGGAGCACGAGACCCGAAGATCGAAAGACTTATGACCAATACGGAGCAAAGGGAAGAAACCGTCGGGGGACCGCTTTTTACCCCAGGACGAGAAAACTGAGTCCGGGCCATTCCCGCTCGCGTTTTCTTGGGACGAGCACCGGAAGTCCTCGAGCTCAGCCCGTTTCCTTCGCTGCAAGTGCATTTCCAGTGGTTTCTGACACCGGACGAGCGTTCGCCGCTCGTTGGAAGCTTCGGCCATCTTTTGGACCGTTTTGGGTCGCACCACAGTTCTCCCTCCAACGAGCTCGCTTCCCGACCTATACCTCCGGAAAACGTGTCAGGGAGCATGCGAGGAGTGTGGGTTGAAGTCCTCGGAGCACGAGACCCGAAGATCGAAAGACTTATGACCAATACGGAGCAAAGGGAAGAAACCGTCGGGGGACCGCTTTTTACCCCAGGACGAGAAAACTGAGTCCGGGGCATTCCCGCTCGCGTTTTCTTGGGACGAGCACCGGAAGTCCTCGAGCTCAGCCCGTTTCCTTCGCTGCAATTGCATTTCCAGTGGTTTCTGACACCGGACGAGCGTTCGCCACTCGTTGGAAGCTTCGGCCATCTTTTGGACCGTTTTGGGTCGCACCACAGTTCTCCCTCCAACGAGCTCGCTTCCTGACCTATACCTCCGGAAAACGTGTCAGGGAGCATGCCAGGAGTGTGTGTTGAAGTCCTCGGAGCACGAGACCCGAAGATCGAAAGACTTATGACCAATACGGAGCAAAGGCAAGAAACCGTCGGGGGACCGCTTTTTACCCCAGGACGAGAAAACTGAGTCCGGGGCATTCCCGCTCGCGTTTTCTTGGGACGAGCACCGGAAGTCCTCGAGCTCAGCCCGTTTCCTTCGCTGCAAGTGCATTTCCAGTGGTTTCTGACACCGGACGAGCGTTCGCCACTCGTTGGAAGCTTCGGCCATCTTTTGGACCGTTTTGGGTCGCACCACAGTTCTCCCTCCAACGAGCTCGCTTCCCGACCTATACCTCCGAAAAACGTGTCAGGGAGCATGCCAGGAGTGTGGGTTGAAGTCCTCGGAGCACGAGACCCGAAGATCGAAAGACTTATGACCAATACGGAGCAAAGGGAAGAAACCGTCGGGGGACCGCTTTTTACCCCAGGACGAGAAAACTGATTCCGGGGCATTCCCGCTCGCGTTGTCTTGGGACGAGCACCGGAAGTCCTCGAGCTCAGCCCGTTTCCTTCGCTGCAAGTGCATTTCCAGTGGTTTCTGACACCGGACGAGCGTTCGCCCCTCGTTGGAAGCATCGGCCATCTTTTGGACCGTTTTGGGTCGCACCACAGTTCTCCCTCCAACGAGCTCGCTTCCCGACCTATACCTCCGGAAAACGTGTCAGGGAGCATGCCAGGAGTGTGGGTTGAAGTCCTCGGAGCACGAGACCCGAAGATCGAAAGACTTATGACCAATACGGAGCAAAGGGAAGAAACCGTCGGGGGACCGCTTTTTACCCCAGGACGAGAAAACTGAGTACGGGGCATTCCCGCTCGCGTTTTCTTGGGACGAGCACCGGAAGTCCTCGAGCTCAGCCCGTTTCCTTCGCTGCAAGTGCATTTCCAGTGGTTTCTGACACCGGACGAGCGTTCGCCACTCGTTGGAAGCTTCGGCCATCTTTTGGACCGTTTTGGGTCGCACCACAGTTCTCCCTCCAACGAGCTCGCTTCCCGACCTATACCTCCGGAAAACGTGTCAGGGAGCATGCCAGGAGTGTGTGTTGAAGTCCTCGGAGCACGAGACCCGAAGATCGAAAGACTTATGACCAATACGGAGCAAAGGGAAGAAACCGTCGGGGGACCGCTTTTTACCCCAGGACGAGAAAACTGATTCCGGGGCATTCCCGCTCGCGTTTTGTTGGGACGAGCACCGGAAGTCCTCGAGCTCAGCCCGTTTCCTTCGCTGCAAGTGCATTTCCAGTGGTTTCTGACACCGGACGAGCGTTCGCCACTCGTTGGAAGCTTCGGCCATCTTTTGGACCGTTTTGGGTCGCACCACAGTTCTCCCTCCAACGAGCTCGCTTCCCGACCTATACCTCCGGAAAACGTGTCAGGGAGCATGCCAGGAGTGTGGGTTGAAGTCCTCGGAGCACGAGACCCGAAGATCGAAAGACTTATGACCAATACGGAGCAAAGGGAAGAAACCGTCGGGGGACCGCTTTTTACCCCAGGACGAGACAACTGATTCCGGGGCATTCCCGCTCGCGTTTTCTTGGGACGAGCACCGGAAGTCCTCGAGCTCAGCCCGTTTCCTTCGCTGCAAGTGCATTTCCAGTGGTTTCTGACACCGGACTAGCGTTCGCCACTCGTTGGAAGCTTCGGCCATCTTTTGGACCGTTTTGGGTCGCACCACAGTTCTCCCTCCAACGAGCTCGCTTCCCGACCTATACCTCCGGAAAACGTGTCAGGGAGCATGCCAGGAGTGTGGGTTGAAGTCCTCGGAGCACGAGACCCGAAGATCGAAAGACTTATGACCAATACGGAGCAAAGGGAAGAAACCGTCGGGGGACCGCTTTTTACCCCAGGACGAGAAAACTGATTCCGGGGCACTCCCGCTCGCGTTTTCTTGGGACGAGCACCGGAAGTGCTCGAGCTCAGCCCGTTTCCTTCGCTGCAAGTGCATTTCCAGTGGTTTCTGACACCGGACGAGCGTTCGCCACTCGTTGGAAGCTTCGGCCATCTTTTGGACCGTTTTGGGTCGCACCACAGTTCTCCCTCCAACGAGCTCGCTTCCCGACCTATACCTCCGGAAAACGTGTCAGGGAGCATGCCAGGAGTGTGGGTTGAAGTCCTCGGAGCACGAGACCCGAAGATCGAAAGACTTATGACCAATACGGAGCAAAGGGAAGAAACCGTCGGGGGACCGCTTTTTACCCCAGGACGAGACAACTGATTCCGGGGCATTCCCGCTCGCGTTTTCTTGGGACGAGCACCGGAAGTCCTCGAGCTCAGCCCGTTTCCTTCGCTGCAAGTGCATTTCCAGTGGTTTCTAACACCGGACTAGCGTTCGCCACTCGTTGGAAGCTTCGGCCATCTTTTGGACCGTTTTGGGTCGCACCACAGTTCTCCCTCCAACGAGCTCGCTTCCCGACCTATACCTCCGGAAAACGTGTCAGGGAGCATGCCAGGAGTGTGGGTTGAAGTCCTCGGAGCACGAGACCCGAAGATCGAAAGACTTATGACCAATACGGAGCAAAGGGAAGAAACCGTCGGGGGACCGCTTTTTACCCCAGGACGAGAAAACTGATTCCGGGGCATTCCCGCTCGCGTTCTCTTGGGACGAGCACCGGAAGTCCTCGAGCTCAGCCCGTTTCCTTCGCTGCAAGTGCATTTCCAGTGGTTTCTGACACCGGACTAGCGTTCGCCACTCGTTGGAAGCTTCGGCCATCTTTTGGACCGTTTTGGGTCGCACCACAGTTCTCCCTCCAACGAGCTCGCTTCCCGACCTATACCCTTGGAAAACGTGTCAGGGAGCATGCCAGGAGTGTGGGTTGAAGTCCTCGGAGCACGAGACCCGAAGATCGAAAGACTTATGACCAATACGGAGCAAAGGGAAGAAACCGTCGGGGGACCGCTTTTTACCCCAGGACGAGAAAACTGATTCCGGGGCATTCCCGCTCGCATTTTCTTGGGACGAGCACCGGAAGTCCTCGAGCTCAGCCCGTTTCCTTCGCTGCAATTGCATTTCCAGTGGTTTCTGACACCGGACGAGCGTTCGCCACTCGTTGGAAGCTTCGGCCATCTTTTGGACCGTTTTGGGTCGCACCACAGTTCTCCCTCCAACGAGCTCGCTTCCTGACCTATACCTCCGGAAAACGTGTCAGGGAGCATGCCAGGAGTGTGTGTTGAAGTCCTCGGAGCACGAGACCCGAAGATCGAAAGACTTATGACCAATACGGAGCAAAGGGAAGAAACCGTCGGGGGACCGCTTTTTACCCCAGGACGAGAAAACTGAGTCCGGGGCATTCCCGCTCGCGTTTTCTTGGGACGAGCACCGGAAGTCCTCGAGCTCAGCCCGTTTCCTTCGCTGCAAGTGCATTTCCAGTGGTTTCTGACACCGGACGAGCGTTCGCCACTCGTTGGAAGCTTCGGCCATCTTTTGGACCGTTTTGGGTCGCACCACAGTTCTCCCTCCAACGAGCTCGCTTCCCGACCTATACCTCCGGAAAACGTGTCAGGGAGCATGCCAGGAGTGTGGGTTGAAGTCCTCGGAGCACGAGACCCGAAGATCGAAAGACTTATGACCAATACGGAGCAAAGGGAAGAAACCGTCGGGGGACCGCTTTTTACCCCAGGACGAGAAAACTGATTCCGGGGCATTCCCGCTCGCGTTGTCTTGGGACGAGCACCGGAAGTCCTCGAGCTCAGCCCGTTTCCTTCGCTGCAAGTGCATTTCCAGTGGTTTCTGACACCGGACGAGCGTTCGCCCCTCGTTGGAAGCTTCGGCCATCTTTTGGACCGTTTTGGGTCGCACCACAGTTCTCCCTCCAACGAGCTCGCTTCCCGACCTATACCTCCGGAAAACGTGTCAGGGAGCATGCCAGGAGTGTGGGTTGAAGTCCTCGGAGCACGAGACCCGAAGATCGAAAGACTTATGACCAATACGGAGCAAAGGGAAGAAACCGTCGGGGGACCGCTTTTTACCCCAGGACGAGAAAACTGAGTACGGGGCATTCCCGCTCGCGTTTTCTTGGGACGAGCACCGGAAGTCCTCGAGCTCAGCCCGTTTCCTTCGCTGCAAGTGCATTTCCAGTGGTTTCTGACACCGGACGAGCGTTCGCCACTCGTTGGAAGCTTCGGCCATCTTTTGGACCGTTTTGGGTCGCACCACAGTTCTCCCTCCAACGAGCTCGCTTCCCGACCTATACCTCCGGAAAACGTGTCAGGGAGCATGCCAGGAGTGTGGGTTGAAGTCCTCGGAGCACGAGACCCGAAGATCGAAAGACTTATGACCAATACGGAGCAAAGGGAAGAAACCGTCGGGGGACCGCTTTTTACCCCAGGACGAGAAAACTGATTCCGGGGCATTCCCGCTCGCGTTTTCTTGGGACGAGCACCGGAAGTCCTCGAGCTCAGCCCGTTTCCTTCGCTGCAAGTGCATTTCCAGTGGTTTCTGACACCGGACGAGCGTTCGCCACTCGTTGGAAGCTTCGGCCATCTTTTGGACCGTTTTGGGTCGCACCACAGTTCTCCCTCCAACGAGCTCGCTTCCCGACCTATACCTCCGGAAAACGTGTCAGGGAGCATGCCAGGAGTGTGGGTTGAAGTCCTCGGAGCACGAGACCCGAAGATCGAAAGACTTATGACCAATACGGAGCAAAGGGAAGAAACCGTCGGGGGACCGCTTTTTACCCCAGGACGAGACAACTGATTCCGGGGCATTCCCGCTCGCGTTTTCTTGGGACGAGCACCGGAAGTCCTCGAGCTCAGCCCGTTTCCTTCGCTGCAAGTGCATTTCCAGTGGTTTCTGACACCGGACTAGCGTTCGCCACTCGTTGGAAGCTTCGGCCATCTTTTGGACCGTTTTGGGTCGCACCACAGTTCTCCCTCCAACGAGCTCGCTTCCCGACCTATACCTCCGGAAAACGTGTCAGGGAGCATGCCAGGAGTGTGGGTTGAAGTCCTCGGAGCACGAGACCCGAAGATCGAAAGACTTATGACCAATACGGAGCAAAGGGAAGAAACCGTCGGGGGACCGCTTTTTACCCCAGGACGAGAAAACTGATTCCGGGGCATTCCCGCTCGCGTTTTCTTGGGACGAGCACCGGAAGTCCTCGAGCTCAGCCCGTTTCCTTCGCTGCAAGTGCATTTCCAGTGGTTTCTGACACCGGACGAGCGTTCGCCACTCGTTGGAAGCTTCGGCCATCTTTTGGACCGTTTTGGGTCGCACCACAGTTCTCCCTCCAACGAGCTCGCTTCCCGACCTATACCTCCGGAAAACGTGTCAGGGAGCATGCCAGGAGTGTGGGTTGAAGTCCTCGGAGCACGAGACCCGAAGATCGAAAGACTTATGACCAATACGGAGCAAAGGGAAGAAACCGTCGGGGGACCGCTTTTTACCCCAGGACGAGACAACTGATTCCGGGGCATTCCCGCTCGCGTTTTCTTGGGACGAGCACCGGAAGTCCTCGAGCTCAGCCCGTTTCCTTCGCTGCAAGTGCATTTCCAGTGGTTTCTAACACCGGACTAGCGTTCGCCACTCGTTGGAAGCTTCGGCCATCTTTTGGACCGTTTTGGGTCGCACCACAGTTCTCCCTCCAACGAGCTCGCTTCCCGACCTATACCTCCGGAAAACGTGTCAGGGAGCATGCCAGGAGTGTGGGTTGAAGTCCTCGGAGCACGAGACCCGAAGATCGAAAGACTTATGACCAATACGGAGCAAAGGGAAGAAACCGTCGGGGGACCGCTTTTTACCCCAGGACGAGAAAACTGATTCCGGGGCATTCCCGCTCGCGTTTTCTTGGGACGAGCACCGGAAGTCCTCGAGCTCAGCCCGTTTCCTTCGCTGCAAGTGCATTTCCAGTGGTTTCTGACACCGGACTAGCGTTCGCCACTCGTTGGAAGCTTCGGCCATCTTTTGGACCGTTTTGGGTCGCACCACAGTTCTCCCTCCAACGAGCTCGCTTCCCGACCTATACCTCCGGAAAACGTGTCAGGGAGCATGCCAGGAGTGTGGGTTGAAGTCCTCGGAGCACGAGACCCGAAGATCGAAAGACTTATGACCAATACGGAGCAAAGGGAAGAAACCGTCGGGGGACCGCTTTTTACCCCAGGACGAGAAAACTGAGTCCGGGGCATTCCCGCTCGCGTTTTCTTGGGACGAGCACCGGAAGTCCTCGAGCTCAGCCCGTTTCCTTCGCTGCAAGTGCATTTCCAGTGGTTTCTGACACCGGACGAGCGTTCGCCACTCGTTGGAAGCTTCGGCCATCTTTTGGACCGTTTTGGGTCGCACCACAGTTCTCCCTCCAACGAGCTCGCTTCCCGACCTATACCTCCGGAAAACGTGTCAGGGAGCATGCCAGGAGTGTGGGTTGAAGTCCTCGGAGCACGAGACCCGAAGATCGAAAGACTTATGACCAATACGGAGCAAAGGGAAGAAACCGTCGGGGGACCGCTTTTTACCCCAGGACGAGAAAACTGAGTCCGGGGCATTCCCGCTCGCGTTTTCTTGGGACGAGCACCGGAAGTCCTCGAGCTCAGCCCGTTTCCTTCGCTGCAAGTGCATTTCCAGTGGTTTCTGACACCGGACGAGCGTTCGCCACTCGTTGGAAGCTTCGGCCATCTTTTGGACCGTTTTGGGTCGCACCACAGTTCTCCCTCCAACGAGCTCGCTTCCCGACCTATACCTCCGGAAAACGTGTCAGGGAGCATGCCAGGAGTGTGGGTTGAAGTCCTCGGAGCACGAGACCCGAAGATCGAAAGACTTATGACCAATACGGAGCAAAGGGAAGAAACCGTCGGGGGACCGCTTTTTACCCCAGGACGAGAAAACTGAGTCCGGGGCATTCCCGCTCGCGTTTTCTTGGGACGAGCACCGGAAGTCCTCGAGCTCAGCCCGTTTCCTTCGCTGCAAGTGCATTTCCAGTGGTTTCTGACACCGGACGAGCGTTCGCCACTCGTTGGAAGCTTCGGCCATCTTTTGGACCGTTTTGGGTCGCACCACAGTTCTCCCTCCAACGAGCTCGCTTCCCGACCTATACCTCCGGAAAACGTGTCAGGGAGCATGCCAGGAGTGTGGGTTGAAGTCCTCGGAGCACGAGACCCGAAGATCGAAAGACTTATGACCAATACGGAGCAAAGGGAAGAAACCGTCGGGGGACCGCTTTTTACCCCAGGACGAGAAAACTGAGTCCGGGGCATTCCCGCTCGCGTTTTCTTGGGACGAGCACCGGAAGTCCTCGAGCTCAGCCCGTTTCCTTCGCTGCAAGTGCATTTCCAGTGGTTTCTGACACCGGACGAGCGTTCGCCACTCGTTGGAAGCTTCGGCCATCTTTTGGACCGTTTTGGGTCGCACCACAGTTCTCCCTCCAACGAGCTCGCTTCCCGACCTATACCTCCGGACAACGTGTCAGGGAGCATGCCAGGAGTGTGGGTTGAAGTCCTCGGAGCACGAGACCCGAAGATCGAAAGACTTATGACCAATACGGAGCAAAGGGAAGAAACCGTCGGGGGACCGCTTTTTACCCCAGGACGAGAAAACTGAGTCCGGGGCATTCCCGCTCGCGTTTTCTTGGGACGAGCACCGGAAGTCCTCGAGCTCAGCCCGTTTCCTTCGCTGCAAGTGCATTTCCAGTGGTTTCTGACACCGGACGAGCGTTCGCCACTCGTTGGAACCTTCGGCCATCTTTTGGACCGTTTTGGGTCGCACCACAGTTCTCCCTCCAACGAGCTCGCTTCCCGACCTATACCTCCGGAAAACGTGTCAGGGAGCATGCCAGGAGTGTGGGTTGAAGTCCTCGGAGCACGAGACCCGAAGATCGAAAGACTTATGACCAATACGGAGCAAAGGGAAGAAACCGTCGGGGGACCGCTTTTTACCCCAGGACGAGAAAACTGAGTCCGGGGCATTCCCGCTCGCGTTTTCTTGGGACGAGCACCGGAAGTCCTCGAGCTCAGCCCGTTTCCTTCGCTGCAAGTGCATTTCCAGTGGTTTCTGACCCCGGACGAGCGTTCGCCCCTCGTTGGAAGCTTCGGCCATCTTTTGGACCGTTTTGGGTCGCACCACAGTTCTCCCTCCAACGAGCTCGCTTCCCGACCTATACCTCCGGAAAACGTGTCAGGGAGCATCCCAGGAGTGTGGGTTGAAGTCCTCGGAGCACGAGACCCGAAGATCGAAAGACTTATGAACAATACGGAGCAAAGGGAAGAAACCGTCGGGGGACCGCTTTTTACCCCAGGACGAGAAAACTGAGTCCGGGGCATTCCCGCTCGCGTTTTCTTGGGACGAGCACCGGAAGTCCTCGAGCTCAGCCCGTTTCCTTCGCTGCAAGTGCATTTCCAGTGGTTTCTGACACCGGACGAGCGTTCGCCACTCGTTGGAAGCTTCGGCCATCTTTTGGACCGTTTTGGGTCGCACCACAGTTCTCCCTCGAACGAGCTCGCTTCCCGACCTATACCTCCGGAAAACGTGTCAGGGAGCATGCCAGGAGTTTGGGTTGAAGTCCTCGGAGCACGATACCCGAAGATCGAAAGACTTATGACCAATACGGAGCAAAGGGAAGAAACCGTCGGGGGACCGCTTTTTACCCCAGGACGAGAAAACTGAGTCCGGGGCATTCCCGCTCGCGTTTTCTTGGGACGAGCACCGGAAGTCCTCGAGCTCAGCCCGTTTCCTTCGCTGCAAGTGCATTTCCAGTGGTTTCTGACACCGGACGAGCGTTCGCCACTCGTTGGAAGCTTCGGCCATCTTTTGGACCGTTTTGGGTCGCACCACAGTTCTCCCTCCAACGAGCTCGCTTCCCGACCTATACCTCCGGAAAACGTGTCAGGGAGCATGCCAGGAGTGTGGGTTGAAGTCCTCGGAGCACGAGACCCGAAGATCGAAAGACTTATGACCAATACGGAGCAAAGGGAAGAAACCGTCGGGGGACCGCTTTTTACCCCAGGACGAGAAAACTGAGTCCGGGGCATTCCCGCTCGCGTTTTCTTGGGACGAGCACCGGAAGTCCTCGAGCTAAGCCCGTTTCCTTCGCTGCAAGTGCATTTCCAGTGGTTTCTGACACCGGACGAGCGTTCGCCACTCGTTGGAAGCTTCGGCCATCTTTTGGACCGTTTTGGGTCGCACCACAGTTCTCCCTCCAACGAGCTCGCTTCCCGACCTATACCTCCGGAAAACATGTCAGGGAGCATGCCAGGAGTGTGGGTTGAAGTCCTCGGAGCACGAGACCCGAAGATCGAAAGACTTATGACCAATACGGAGCAAAGGGAAGAAACCGTCGGGGGACCGCTTTTTACCCCAGGACGAGAAAACTGAGTCCGGGGCATTCCCGCTCGCGTTTTCTTGGGACGAGCACCGGAAGTCCTCGAGCTCAGCCCGTTTCCTTCGCTGCAAGTGCATTTCCAGTGGTTTCTGACACCGGACGAGCGTTCGCCACTCGTTGGAAGCTTCGGCCATCTTTTGGACCGTTTTGGGTCGCACCACAGTTCTCCCTCCAACGAGCTCGCTTCCCGACCTATACCTCCGGAAAACGTGTCAGGGAGCATGCCAGGAGTGTGGGTTGAAGTCCTCGGAGCACGAGACCCGAAGATCGAAAGACTTATGACCAATACGGAGCAAAGGGAAGAAACCGTCGGGGGACCGCTTTTTACCCCAGGACGAGAAAACTGAGTCCGGGGCATTCCCGCTCGCGTTTTCTTGGGACGAGCACCGGAAGTCCTCGAGCTCAGCCCGTTTCCTTCGCTGCAAGTGCATTTCCAGTGGTTTCTGACACCGGACGAGCGTTCGCCACTCGTTGGAAGCTTCGGCCATCTTTTGGACCGTTTTGGGTCGCACCACAGTTCTCCCTCCAACGAGCTCGCTTCCCGACCTATACCTCCGGAAAACATGTCAGGGAGCATGCCAGGAGTGTGGGTTGAAGTCCTCGGAGCACGAGACCCGAAGATCGAAAGACTTATGACCAATACGGAGCAAAGGGAAGAAACCGTCGGGGGACCGCTTTTTACCCCAGGACGAGAAAACTGAGTCCGGGGCATTCCCGCTCGCGTTTTCTTGGGACGAGCACCGGAAGTCCTCGAGCTCAGCCCGTTTCCTTCGCTGCAAGTGCATTTCCAGTGGTTTCTGACACCGGACGAGCGTTCGCCACTCGTTGGAAGCTTCGGCCATCTTTTGGACCGTTTTGGGTCGCACCACAGTTCTCCCTCCAACGAGCTCGCTTCCCGACCTATACCTCCGGAAAACGTGTCAGGGAGCATGCCAGGAGTGTGGGTTGAAGTCCTCGGAGCACGAGACCCGAAGATCGAAAGACTTATGACCAATACGGAGCAAAGGGAAGAAACCGTCGGGGGACCGCTTTTTACCCCAGGACGAGAAAACTGAGTCCGGGGCATTCCCGCTCGCGTTTTCTTGGGACGAGCACCGGAAGTCCTCGAGCTCAGCCCGTTTCCTTCGCTGCAAGTGCATTTCCAATGGTTTCTGACACCGGACGAGCGTTCGCCACTCGTTGGAAGCTTCGGCCATCTTTTGGACCGTTTTGGGTCGCACCACAGTTCTCCCTCCAACGAGCTCGCTTCCCGACCTATACCTCCGGAAAACGTGTCAGGGAGAATGCCAGGAGTGTGGGTTGAAGTCCTCGGAGCACGAGACCCGAAGATCGAAAGACTTATGACCAATACGGAGCAAAGGGAAGAAACCGTCGGGGGACCGCTTTTTACCCCAGGACGAGAAAACTGAGTCCGGGGCATTCCCGCTCGCGTTTTCTTGGGACGAGCACCGGAAGTCCTCGAGCTCAGCCCGTTCGCTGCAAGTGCATTTCCAGTGGTTTCTGACCCCGGACGAGCGTTCGCCCCTCGTTGGAAGCTTCGGCCATCTTTTGGACCGTTTTGGGTCGCACCACAGTTCTCCCTCCAACGAGCTCGCTTCCCGACCTATACCTCCGGAAAACGTGTCAGGGAGCATCCCAGGAGTGTGGGTTGAAGTCCTCGGAGCACGAGACCCGAAGATCGAAAGACTTATGACCAATACGGAGCAAAGGGAAGAAACCGTCGGGGGACCGCTTTTTACCCCAGGACGAGAAAACTGAGTCCGGGGCATTCCCGCTCGCGTTTTCTTGGGACGAGCACCGGAAGTCCTCGAGCTCAGCCCGTTTCCTTCGCTGCAAGTGCATTTCCAGTGGTTTCTGACACCGGACGAGCGTTCGCCACTCGTTGGAAGCTTCGGCCATCTTTTGGACCGTTTTGGGTCGCACCACAGTTCTCCCTCCAACGAGCTCGCTTCCCGACCTATACCTCCGGAAAACGTGTCAGGGAGCATGCCAGGAGTGTGGGTTGAAGTCCTCGGAGCACGATACCCGAAGATCGAAAGACTTATGACCAATACGGAGCAAAGGGAAGAAACCGTCGGGGGACCGCTTTTTACCCCAGGACGAGAAAACTGAGTCCGGGGCATTCCCGCTCGCGCTTTCTTGGGACGAGCATCGGAAGTCCTCGAGCTCAGCCCGTTTCCTTCGCTGCAAGTGCATTTCCAGTGGTTTCTGACACCGGACGAGCGTTCGCCACTCGTTGGAAGCTTCGGCCATCTTTTGGACCGTTTTGGGTCGCACCACAGTTCTCCCTCCAACGAGCTCGCTTCCCGACCTATACCTCCGGAAAACGTGTCAGGGAGCATGCCAGGAGTGTGGGTTGAAGTCCTCGGAGCACGAGACACGAAGATCGAAAGACTTATGACCAATACGGAGCAAAGGGAAGAAACCGTCGGGGGACCGCTTTTTACCCCAGGACGAGAAAACTGAGTCCGGGGCATTCCCGCTCGCGTTTTCTTGGGACGAGCAGCGGAAGTCCTCGAGCTCAGCCCGTTTCCTTCGCTGCAAGTGCATTTCCAGTGGTTTCTGACACCGGACGAGCGTTCGCCACTCGTTGGAAGCTTCGGCCATCTTTTGGACCGTTTTGGGTCGCACCACAGTTCTCCCTCCAACGAGCTCGCTTCCCGACCTATACCTCCGGAAAACGTGTCAGGGAGCATGCCAGGAGTGTGGGTTGAAGTCCTCGGAGCACGAGACCCGAAGATCGAAAGACTTATGACCAATACGGAGCAAAGGGAAGAAACCGTCGGGGGACCGCTTTTTACCCCAGGACGAGAAAACTGAGTCCGGGGCATTCCCGCTCGCGTTTTCTTGGGACGAGCACCGGAAGTCCTCGAGCTCAGCCCGTTTCCTTCGCTGCAAGTGCATTTCCAGTGGTTTCTGACACCGGACGAGCGTTCGCCACTCGTTGGAAGCTTCGGCCATCTTTTGGACCGTTTTGGGTCGCACCACAGTTCTCCCTCCAACGAGCTCGCTTCCCGACCTATACCTCCGGAAAACGTGTCAGGGAGCATGCCAGGAGTGTGGGTTGAAGTCCTCGGAGCACGAGACCCGAAGATCGAAAGACTTATGACCAATACGGAGCAAAGGGAAGAAACCGTCGGGGGACCGCTTTTTACCCCAGGACGAGAAAACTGAGTCTGGGGCATTCCCGCTCGCGCTTTCTTGGGACAAGCATCGGAAGTCCTCGAGCTCAGCCCGTTTCCTTCGCTGCAAGTGCATTTTCAGTGGTTTCTGACACCGGACGAGCGTTCGCCACTCGTTGGAAGCTTCGGCCATCTTTTGGACCGTTTTGGGTCGCACCACAGTTCTCCCTCCAACGAGCTCGCTTCCCGACCTATACCTCCGGAAAACGTGTCAGGGAGCATGCCAGGAGTGTGGGTTGAAGTCCTCGGAGCACGATACCCGAAGATCGAAAGACTTATGACCAATACGGAGCAAAGGGAAGAAACCGTCGGGGGACCGCTTTTTACCCCAGGACGAGAAAACTGAGTCCGGGGCATTCCCGCTCGCGTTTTCTTGGGACGAGCACCGGAAGTCCTCGAGCTCAGCCCGTTTCCTTCGCTGCAAGTGCATTTCCAGTGGTTTCTGACACCGGACGAGCGTTCGCCACTCGTTGGAAGCTTCGGCCATCTTTTGGACCGTTTTGGGTCGCACCACAGTTCTCCCTCCAACGAGCTCGCTTCCCGACCTATACCTCCGGAAAACGTGTCAGGGAGCATGCCAGGAGTGTGGGTTGAAGTCCTCGGAGCACGAGACCCGAAGATCGAAAGACTTATGACCAATACGGAGCAAAGGGAAGAAACCGTCGGGGGACCGCTTTTTACCCCAGGACGAGAAAACTGAGTCCGGGGCATTCCCGCTCGCGCTTTCTTGGGACGAGCATCGGAAGTCCTCGAGCTCAGCCCGTTTCCTTCGCTGCAAGTGCATTTTCAGTGGTTTCTGACACCGGACGAGCGTTCGCCACTCGTTGGAAGCTTCGGCCATCTTTTGGACCGTTTTGGGTCGCACCACAGTTCTCCCTCCAACGAGCTCGCTTCCCGACCTATACCTCCGGAAAACGTGTCAGGGAGCATGCCAGGAGTGTGGGTTGAAGTCCTCGGAGCACGATACCCGAAGATCGAAAGACTTATGACCAATACGGAGCAAAGGGAAGAAACCGTCGGGGGACCGCTTTTTACCCCAGGACGAGAAAACTGAGTCCGGGGCATTCCCGCTCGCGTTTTCTTGGGACGAGCACCGGAAGTCCTCGAGCTCAGCCCGTTTCCTTCGCTGCAAGTGCATTTCCAGTGGTTTCTGACACCGGACGAGCGTTCGCCACTCGTTGGAAGCTTCGGCCATCTTTTGGACCGTTTTGGGTCGCACCACAGTTCTCCCTCCAACGAGCTCGCTTCCCGACCTATACCTCCGGAAAACGTGTCAGGGAGCATGCCAGGAGTGTGGGTTGAAGTCCTCGGAGCACGAGACCCGAAGATCGAAAGACTTATGACCAATACGGAGCAAAGGGAAGAAACCGTCGGGGGACCGCTTTTTACCCCAGGACGAGAAAACTGAGTCCGGGGCATTCCCGCTCGCGTTTTCTTGGGACGAGCACCGGAAGTCCTCGAGCTCAGCCCGTTTCCTTCGCTGCAAGTGCATTTCCAGTGGTTTCTGACACCGGACGAGCGTTCGCCACTCGTTGGAAGCTTCGGCCATCTTTTGGACCGTTTTGGGTCGCACCACAGTTCTCCCTCCAACGAGCTCGCTTCCCGACCTATACCTCCGGAAAACGTGTCAGGGAGCATGCCAGGAGTGTGGGTTGAAGTCCTCGGAGCACGAGACCCGAAGATCGAAAGACTTATGACCAATACGGAGCAAAGGGAAGAAACCGTCGGGGGACCGCTTTTTACCCCAGGACGAGAAAACTGAGTCCGGGGCATTCCCGCTCGCGTTTTCTTGGGACGAGCACCGGAAGTCCTCGAGCTCAGCCCGTTTCCTTCGCTACAAGTGCATTTCCAGTGGTTTCTGACACCGGACGAGCGTTCGCCACTCGTTGGAAGCTTCGGCCATCTTTTGGACCGTTTTGGGTCGCACCACAGTTCTCCCTCCAACGAGCTCGCTTCCCGACCTATACCTCCGGAAAACGTGTCAGGGAGCATGCCAGGAGTGTGGGTTAAAGTCCTCGGAGCACGAGACCCGAAGATCGAAAGACTTATGACCAATACGGATCAAAGGGAAGAAACCGTCGGGGGACCGCTTTTTACCCCAGGACGAGAAAACTGAGTCCGGGGCATTCCCGCTCGCGTTTTCTTGGGACGAGCACCGGAAGTCCTCGAGCTCAGCCCGTTTCCTTCGCTGCAAGTGCATTTCCAGTGGTTTCTGACACCGGAGGAGTGTGGGTTGAAGTCCTCGGAGCACGAGACCCGAAGATCGAAAGACTTATGACCAATACGGAGCAAAGGGAAGAAACCGTCGGGGGACCGCTTTTTACCCCAGGACGAGAAAACTGAGTCCGGGGCATTCCCGCTCGCGTTTTCTTGGGACGAGCACCGGAAGTCCTCGAGCTCAGCCCGTTTCCTTCGCTGCAAGTGCATTTCCAGTGGTTTCTGACACCGGACGAGCGTTCGCCACTCGTTGGAAGCTTCGGCCATCTTTTGGACCGTTTTGGGTCGCACCCTAGTTCTCCCTCGAACGAGCTCGCTTCCCGACCTATACCTCCGGAAAACGTGTCAGGGAGCATGCCAGGAGTGTGGGTTGAAGTCCTCGGAGCACGAGACCCGAAGATCGAAAGACTTATGACCAATACGGAGCAAAGGGAAGAAACCGTCGGGGGACCGCTTTTTACCCCAGGACGAGAAAACTGAGTCCGGGGCATTCCCGCTCGCGTTTTCTTGGGACGAGCACCGGAAGTCCTCGAGCTCAGCCCGTTTCCTTCGCTGCAAGTGCATTTCCAGTGGTTTCTGACACCGGACGAGCGTTCGCCACTCGTTGGAAGCTTCGGCCATCTTTTGGACCGTTTTGGGTCGCACCCTAGTTCTCCCCCGAACGAGCTCGCTTCCCGACCTATACCTCCGGAAAACATGTCAGGGAGCATGCCAGGAGTGTGGGTTGAAGTCCTCGGAGCACGAGACCCGAAGATCGAAAGACTTATGACCAATACGGAGCAAAGGGAAGAAACCGTCGGGGGACCGCTTTTTACCCCAGGACGAGAAAACTGAGTCCGGGGCATTCCCGCTCGCGTTTTCTTGGGACGAGCACCGGAAGTCCTCGAGCTCAGCCCGTTTCCTTCGCTGCAAGTGCATTTCCAGTGGTTTCTGACACCGGACGAGCGTTCGCCACTCGTTGGAAGCTTCGGCCATCTTTTGGACCGTTTTGGGTCGCACCACAGTTCTCCCTCCAACGAGCTCGCTTCCCGACCTATACCTCCGGAAAACGTGTCAGGGAGCATGCCAGGAGTGTGGGTTGAAGTCCTCGGAGCACGAGACCCGAAGATCGAAAGACTTATGACCAATACGGATCAAAGGGAAGAAACCGTCGGGGGACCGCTTTTTACCCCAGGACGAGAAAACTGAGTCCGGGGCATTCCCGCTCGCGTTTTCTTGGGACGAGCACCGGAAGTCCTCGAGCTCAGCCCGTTTCCTTCGCTGCAAGTGCATTTCCAGTGGTTTCTAACACCGGAGGAGTGTGGGTTGAAGTCCTCGGAGCACGAGACCCGAAGATCGAAAGACTTATGACCAATACGGAGCAAAGGGAAGAAACCGTCGGGGGACCGCTTTTTACCCCAGGACGAGAAAACTGAGTCCGGGGCATTCCCGCTCGCGTTTTCTTGGGACGAGCACCGGAAGTCCTCGAGCTCAGCCCGTTTCCTTCGCTGCAAGTGCATTTCCAGTGGTTTCTGACACCGGACGAGCGTTCGCCACTCGTTGGAAGCTTCGGCCATCTTTTGGACCGTTTTGGGTCGCACCCTAGTTCTCCCTCGAACGAGCTCGCTCCCCGACCTATACCTCCGGAAAACGTGTCAGGGAGCATGCCAGGAGTGTGGGTTGAAGTCCTCGGAGCACGAGACCCGAAGATCGAAAGACTTATGACCAATACGGAGCAAAGGGAAGAAACCGTCGGGGGACCGCTTTTTACCCCAGGACGAGAAAACTGAGTCCGGGGCATTCCCGCTCGCGTTTTCTTGGGACGAGCACCGGAAGTCCTCGAGCTCAGCCCGTTTCCTTCGCTGCAAGTGCATTTCCAGTGGTTTCTGACACCGGAGGAGTGTGGGTTGAAGTCCTCGGAGCACGAGACCCGAAGATCGAAAGACTTATGACCAATACGGAGCAAAGGGAAGAAACCGTCGGGGGACCGCT
The DNA here is from genome assembly GCF_025177605.1 of Cucumis melo. NCBI lineage: Eukaryota > Viridiplantae > Streptophyta > Magnoliopsida > Cucurbitales > Cucurbitaceae > Cucumis > Cucumis melo. The sequence goes on from NW_026123826.1 coordinate 186,033, forward strand.
TTTTACCCCAGGACGAGAAAACTGAGTCCGGGGCATTCCCGCTCGCGTTTTCTTGGGACGAGCACCGGAAGTCCTCGAGCTCAGCCCGTTTCCTTCGCTGCAAGTGCATTTCCAGTGGTTTCTGACACCGGACGAGCGTTCGCCACTCGTTGGAAGCTTCGGCCATCTTTTGGACCGTTTTGGGTCGCACCCTAGTTCTCCCTCGAACGAGCTCGCTTCCCGACCTATACCTCCGGAAAACGTGTCAGGGAGCATGCCAGGAGTGTGGGTTGAAGTCCTCGGAGCACGAGACCCGAAGATCGAAAGACTTATGACCAATACGGAGCAAAGGGAAGAAACCGTCGGGGGACCGCTTTTTACCCCAGGACGAGAAAACTGAGTCCGGGGCATTCCCGCTCGCGTTTTTTTGGGACGAGCACCGGAAGTCCTCGAGCTCAGCCCGTTTCCTTCGCTGCAAGTGCATTTCCAGTGGTTTCTGACACCGGACGATCGTTCGCCACTCGTTGGAAGCTTCGGCCATCTTTTGGACCGTTTTGGGTCGCACCACAGTTCTCCCTCCAACGAGCTCGCTTCCCGACCTATACCTCCGGAAAACGTGTCAGGGAGCATGCCAGGAGTGTGGGTTGAAGTCCTCGGAGCACGAGACCCGAATATCGAAAGACTTATGACCAATACGGAGCAAAGGGAAGAAACCGTCGGAGGACCGCTTTTTACCCCAGGACGAGAAAACTGAGTCCGGGGCATTCCCGCTCGCGTTTTCTTGGGACGAGCACCGGAAGTCCTCGAGCTCAGCCCGTTTCCTTCGCTGCAAGTGCATTTCCAGTGGTTTCTGACACCGGACGAGCGTTCGCCACTCGTTGGAAGCTTCGGCCATCTTTTGGACCGTTTTGGGTCGCACCACAGTTCTCCCTCCAACGAGCTCGCTTCCCGACCTATACCTCCGGAAAACGTGTCAGGGAGCATGCCAGGAGTGTGGGTTGAAGTCCTCGGAGCACGAGACCCGAAGATCGAAAGACTTATGACCAATACGGATCAAAGGGAAGAAACCGTCGGGGGACCGCTTTTTACCCCAGGACGAGAAAACTGAGTCCGGGGCATTCCCGCTCGCGTTTTCTTGGGACGAGCACCGGAAGTCCTCGAGCTCAGCCCGTTTCCTTCGCTGCAAGTGCATTTCCAGTGGTTTCTGACACCGGAGGAGTGTGGGTTGAAGTCCTCGGAGCACGAGACCCGAAGATCGAAAGACTTATGACCAATACGGAGCAAAGGGAAGAAACCGTCGGGGGACCGCTTTTTACCCCAGGACGAGAAAACTGAGTCCGGGGCATTCCCGCTCGCGTTTTCTTGGGACGAGCACCGGAAGTCCTCGAGCTCAGCCCGTTTCCTTCGCTGCAAGTGCATTTCCAGTGGTTTCTGACACCGGACGAGCGTTCGCCACTCGTTGGAAGCTTCGGCCATCTTTTGGACCGTTTTGGGTCGCACCACAGTTCTCCCTCCAACGAGCTCGCTTCCCGACCTATACCTCCGGAAAACGTGTCAGGGAGCATGCCAGGAGTGTGGGTTGAAGTCCTCGGAGCACGAGACCCGAAGATCGAAAGACTTATGACCAATACGGAGCAAAGGGAAGAAACCGTCGGGGGACCGCTTTTTACCCCAGGACGAGAAAACTGAGTCCGGGGCATTCCCGCTCGCGCTTTCTTGGGACGAGCATCGGAAGTCCTCGAGCTCAGCCCGTTTCCTTCGCTGCAAGTGCATTTTCAGTGGTTTCTGACACCGGACGAGCGTTCGCCACTCGTTGGAAGCTTCGGCCATCTTTTGGACCGTTTTGGGTCGCACCACAGTTCTCCCTCCAACGAGCTCGCTTCCCGACCTATACCTCCGGAAAACGTGTCAGGGAGCATGCCAGGAGTGTGGGTTGAAGTCCTCGGAGCACGATACCCGAAGATCGAAAGACTTATGACCAATACGGAGCAAAGGGAAGAAACCGTCGGGGGACCGCTTTTTACCCCAGGACGAGAAAACTGAGTCCGGGGCATTCCCGCTCGCGTTTTCTTGGGACGAGCACCGGAAGTCCTCGAGCTCAGCCCGTTTCCTTCGCTGCAAGTGCATTTCCAGTGGTTTCTGACACCGGACGAGCGTTCGCCACTCGTTGGAAGCTTCGGCCATCTTTTGGACCGTTTTGGGTCGCACCACAGTTCTCCCTCCAACGAGCTCGCTTCCCGACCTATACCTCCGGAAAACGTGTCAGGGAGCATGCCAGGAGTGTGGGTTGAAGTCCTCGGAGCACGAGACCCGAAGATCGAAAGACTTATGACCAATACGGAGCAAAGGGAAGAAACCGTCGGGGGACCGCTTTTTACCCCAGGACGAGAAAACTGAGTCCGGGGCATTCCCGCTCGCGTTTTCTTGGGACGAGCACCGGAAGTCCTCGAGCTCAGCCCGTTTCCTTCGCTGCAAGTGCATTTCCAGTGGTTTCTGACACCGGACGAGCGTTCGCCACTCGTTGGAAGCTTCGGCCATCTTTTGGACCGTTTTGGGTCGCACCACAGTTCTCCCTCCAACGAGCTCGCTTCCCGACCTATACCTCCGGAAAACGTGTCAGGGAGCATGCCAGGAGTGTGGGTTGAAGTCCTCGGAGCACGAGACCCGAAGATCGAAAGACTTATGACCAATACGGAGCAAAGGGAAGAAACCGTCGGGGGACCGCTTTTTACCCCAGGACGAGAAAACTGAGTCCGGGGCATTCCCGCTCGCGTTTTCTTGGGACGAGCACCGGAAGTCCTCGAGCTCAGCCCGTTTCCTTCGCTGCAAGTGCATTTCCAGTGGTTTCTGACACCGGACGAGCGTTCGCCACTCGTTGGAAGCTTCGGCCATCTTTTGGACCGTTTTGGGTCGCACCACAGTTCTCCCTCCAACGAGCTCGCTTCCCGACCTATACCTCCGGAAAACGTGTCAGGGAGCATGCCAGGAGTGTGGGTTGAAGTCCTCGGAGCACGAGACCCGAAGATCGAAAGACTTATGACCAATACGGAGCAAAGGGAAGAAACCGTCGGAGGACCGCTGTTTACCCCAGGACGAGAAAACTGAGTCCGGGGCATTCCCGCTCGCGTTTTCTTGGGACGAGCACCGGAAGTCCTCGAGCTCAGCCCGTTTCCTTCGCTGCAAGTGCATTTCTAGTGGTTTCTGACACCGGACGAGCGTTCGCCACTCGTTGGAAGCTTCGGCCATCTTTTGGACCGTTTTGGGTCGCACCACAGTTCTCCCTCCAACGAGCTCGCTTCCCGACCTATACCTCCGGAAAACGTGTCAGGGAGCATGCCAGGAGTGTGGGTTGAAGTCCTCGGAGCACGAGACCCGAAGATCGAAAGACTTATGACCAATACGGAGCAAAGGGAAGAAACCGTCGGGGGACCGCTTTTTACCCCAGGACGAGAAAACTGAGTCCGGGGCATTCCCGCTCGCGTTTTCTTGGGACGAGCACCGGAAGTCCTCGAGCTCAGCCCGTTTCCTTCGCTGCAAGTGCATTTCCAGTGGTTTCTGACACCGGACGAGCGTTCGCCACTCGTTGGAAGCTTCGGCCATCTTTTGGACCGTTTTGGGTCGCACCACAGTTCTCCCTCCAACGAGCTCGCTTCCCGACCTATACCTCCGGAAAACGTGTCAGGGTGCATGCCAGGAGTGTGGGTTGAAGTCCTCGGAGCACGAGACCCGAAGATCGAAAGACTTATGACCAATACGGAGCAAAGGGAAGAAACCGTCGGGGGACCGCTTTTTACCCCAGGACGAGAAAACTGAGTCCGGGGCATTCCCGCTCGCGTTTTCTTGGGACGAGCACCGAAAGTCCTCGAGCTCAGCCCGTTTCCTTCGCTGCAAGTGCATTTCCAGTGGTTTCTGACACCGGACGAGCGTTCGCCACTCGTTGGAAGCTTCGGCCATCTTTTGGACCGTTTTGGGTCGCACCACAGTTCTCCCTCCAACGAGCTCGCTTCCCGACCTATACCTCCGGAAAACGTGTCAGGGAGCATGCCAGGAGTGTGGGTTGAAGTCCTCGGAGCACGAGACCCGAAGATCGAAAGACTTATGACCAATACGGAGCAAAGGGAAGAAACCGTCGGGGGACCGCTTTTTACCCCAGGACGAGAAAACTGAGTCCGGGGCATTCCCGCTCGCGTTTTCTTGGGACGAGCACCGGAAGTCCTCGAGCTCAGCCCGTTTCCTTCGCTGCAAGTGCATTTCCAGTGGTTTCTGACACCGGACGAGCGTTCGCCACTCGTTGGAAGCTTCGGCCATCTTTTGGACCGTTTTGGGTCGCACCACAGTTCTCCCTCCAACGAGCTCGCTTCCCGACCTATACCTCCGGAAAACGTGTCAGGGTGCATGCCAGGAGTGTGGGTTGAAGTCCTCGGAGCACGAGACCCGAAGATCGAAAGACTTATGACCAATACGGAGCAAAGGGAAGAAACCGTCGGGGGACTGCTTTTTACCCCAGGACGAGAAAACTGAGTCCGGGGCATTCCCGCTCGCGTTTTCTTGGGACGAGCACCGGAAGTCCTCGAGCTCAGCCCGTTTCCTTCGCTGCAAGTGCATTTCCAGTGGTTTCTGACACCGGACGAGCGTTCGCCACTCGTTGGAAGCTTCGGCCATCTTTTAGACCGTTTTGGGTCGCACCACAGTTCTCCCTCCAACGAGCTCGCTTCCCGACCTATACCTCCGGAAAACGTGTCAGGGAGCATGCCAGGAGTGTGGGTTGAAGTCCTCGGAGCACGAGACCCGAAGATCGAAAGACTTATGACCAATACGGAGCAAAGGGAAGAAACCGTCGGGGGACCGCTTTTTACCCCAGGACGAGAAAACTGAGTTCGGGGCATTCCCGCTCGCGTTTTCTTGGGACGAGCACCGAAAGTCCTTGAGCTCAGCCCGTTTCCTTCGCTGCAAGTGCATTTCCAGTGGTTTCTGACACCGGACGAGCGTTCGCCACTCGTTGGAAGCTTCGGCCATCTTTTGGACCGTTTTGGGTCGCACCACAGTTCTCCCTCCAACGAGCTCGCTTCCCGACCTATACCTCCGGAAAACGTGTCAGGGAGCATGCCAGGAGTGTGGGTTGAAGTCCTCGGAGCACGAGACCCGAAGATCGAAAGACTTATGACCAATACGGAGCAAAGGGAAGAAACCGTCGGGGGACCGCTTTTTACCCCAGGACGAGAAAACTGAGTCCGGGGCATTCCCGCTCGCGTTTTCTTGGGACGAGCACCGGAAGTCCTCGAGCTCAGCCCGTTTCCTTCGCTGCAAGTGCATTTCCAGTGGTTTCTGACACCGGACGAGCGTTCGCCACTCGTTGGAAGCTTCGGCCATCTTTTGGACCGTTTTGGGTCGCACCACAGTTCTCCCTCCAACGAGCTCGCTTCCCGACCTATACCTCCGGAAAACGTGTCAGGGAGCATGCCAGGAGTGTGGGTTGAAGTCCTCGGAGCACGAGACCCGAAGATCGAAAGACTTATGACCAATACGGAGCAAAGGGAAGAAACCGTCGGGGGACCGCTTTTTACCCCAGGACGAGAAAACTGAGTCCGGGGCATTCCCGCTCGCGTTTTCTTGGGACGAGCACCGGAAGTCCTCGAGCTCAGCCCGTTTCCTTCGCTGCAAGTGCATTTCCAGTGGTTTCTGACACCGGACGAGCGTTCGCCACTCGTTGGAAGCTTCGGCCATCTTTTGGACCGTTTTGGGTCGCACCACAGTTCTCCCTCCAACGAGCTCGCTTCCCGACCTATACCTCCGGAAAACGTGTCAGGGAGCATGCCAGGAGTGTGGGTTGAAGTCCTCGGAGCACGAGACCCGAAGATCGAAAGACTTATGACCAATACGGAGCAAAGGGAAGAAACCGTCGGGGGACCGCTTTTTACCCCAGGACGAGAAAACTGAGTCCGGGGCATTCCCGCTCGCGTTTTCTTGGGACGAGCACCGGAAGTCCTCGAGCTCAGCCCGTTTCCTTCGCTGCAAGTGCATTTCCAGTGGTTTCTGACACCGGACGAGCGTTCGCCTTTCGTTGGAAGCTTCGGCCATCTTTTGGACCGTTTTGGGTCGCACCACAGTTCTCCCTCCAACGAGCTCGCTTCCCGACCTATACCTCCGGAAAACGTGTCAGGGAGCATGCCAGGAGTGTGGGTTGAAGTCCTCGGAGCACGAGACCCGAAGATCGAAAGACTTATGACCAATACGGAGCAAAGGGAAGAAACCGTCGGAGGATCGCTGTTTACCCCAGGACGAGAAAACTGAGTCCGGGGCATTCCCGCTCGCGTTTTCTTGGGACGAGCACCGGAAGTCCTCGAGCTCAGCCCGTTTCCTTCGCTGCAAGTACATTTCTAGTGGTTTCTGACACCGGACGAGCGTTCGCCACTCGTTGGAAGCTTCGGCCATCTTTTGGACCGTTTTGGGTCGCACCACAGTTCTCCCTCCAACGAGCTCGCTTCCCGACCTATACCTCCGGAAAACGTGTCAGGGAGCATGCCAGGAGTGTGGGTTGAAGTCCTCGGAGCACGAGACCCGAAGATCGAAAGACTTATGACCAATACGGAGCAAAGGGAAGAAACCGTCGGGGGACCGCTTTTTACCCCAGGACGAGAAAACTGAGTCCGGGGCATTCCCGCTCGCGTTTTCTTGGGACGAGCACCGGAAGTCCTCGAGCTCAGCCTGTTTCCTTCGCTGCAAGTGCATTTCCAGTGGTTTCTGACACCGGACGAGCGTTCGCCTTTCGTTGGAAGCTTCGGCCATCTTTTGGACCGTTTTGGGTCGCACCACAGTTCTCCCTCCAACGAGCTCGCTTCCCGACCTATACCTCCGGAAAACGTGTCAGAGAGCATGCCAGGAGTGTGGGTTGAAGTCCTCGGAGCACGAGACCCGAAGATCGAAAGACTTATGACCAATACGGAGCAAAGGGAAGAAACCGTCGGAGGACCGCTGTTTACCCCAGGACGAGAAAACTGAGTCCGGGGCATTCCCGCTCGCGTTTTCTTGGGACGAGCACCGGAAGTCCTCGAGCTCAGCCCGTTTCCTTCGCTGCAAGTGCATTTCTAGTGGTTTCTGACACCGGACGAGCGTTCGCCACTCGTTGGAAGCTTCGGCCATCTTTTGGACCGTTTTGGGTCGCACCACAGTTCTCCCTCCAACGAGCTCGCTTCCCGACCTATACCTCCGGAAAACGTGTCAGGGAGCATGCCAGGAGTGTGGGTTGAAGTCCTCGGAGCACGAGACCCGAAGATCGAAAGACTTATGACCAATACGGAGCAAAGGGAAGAAACCGTCGGGGGACCGCTTTTTACCCCAGGACGAGAAAACTGAGTCCGGGGCATTCCCGCTCGCGTTTTCTTGGGACGAGCACCGGAAGTCCTCGAGCTCAGCCCGTTTCCTTCGCTGCAAGTGCATTTCCAGTGGTTTCTGACACCGGACGAGCGTTCGCCACTCGTTGGAAGCTTCGGCCATCTTTTGGACCGTTTTGGGTCGCACCCTAGTTCTCCCTCGAACGAGCTCGCTTCCCGACCTATACCTCCGGAAAACGTGTCAGGGAGCATGCCAGGAGTGTGGGTTGAAGTCCTCGGAGCACGAGACCCGAAGATCGAAAGACTTATGACCAATACGGAGCAAAGGGAAGAAACCGTCGGGGGACCGCTTTTTACCCCAGGACGAGAAAACTGAGTCTGGGGCATTCCCGCTCGCGTTTTCTTGGGACGAGCATCGGAAGTCCTCGAGCTCAGCCCGTTTCCTTCGCTGCAAGTGCATTTCCAGTGGTTTCTGACACCGGAGGAGTGTGGGTTGAAGTCCTCGGAGCACGAGACCCGAAGATCGAAAGACTTATGACCAATACGGAGCAAAGGGAAGAAACCGTCGGGGGACCGCTTTTTACCCCAGGACGAGAAAACTGAGTCCGGGGCATTCCCGCTCGCGTTTTCTTGGGACGAGCACCGGAAGTCCTCGAGCTCAGCCTGTTTCCTTCGCTGCAAGTGCATTTCCAGTGGTTTCTAACACCGGACGAGCGTTCGCCACTCGTTGGAAGCTTCGGCCATCTTTTGGACCGTTTTGGGTCGCACCCTAGTTCTCCCTCGAACGAGCTCGCTTCCCGACCTATACCTCCGGAAAACGTGTCAGGGAGCATGCCAGGAGTGTGGGTTGAAGTCCTCGGAGCACGAGACCCGAAGATCGAAAGACTTATGACCAATACGGAGCAAAGGGAAGAAACCGTCGGGGGACCGCTTTTTACCCCAGGACGAGAAAACTGAGTCCGGGGTATTCCCGCTCGCGTTTTCTTGGGACGAGCACCGGAAGTCCTCGAGCTCAGCCCGTTTCCTTCGCTGCAAGTGCATTTCCAGTGGTTTCTGACACCGGAGGAGTGTGGGTTGAAGTCCTCGGAGCACGAGACCCGAAGATCGAAAGACTTATGACCAATACGGAGCAAAGGGAAGAAACCGTCGGGGGACCGCTTTTTACCCCAGGACGAGAAAACTGAGTCCGAGGCATTCCCTCTCGCGTTTTCTTGGGACGAGCACCGGAAGTCCTCGAGCTCAGCCCGTTTCCTTCGCTGCAAGTGCATTTCCAGTGGTTTCTGACACCGGACGAGCGTTCGCCACTCGTTGGAAGCTTCGGCCATCTTTTGGACCGTTTTGGGTCGCACCACAGTTCTCCCTCCAACGAGCTCGCTTCCCGACCTATACCTCCGGAAAACGTGTCAGGGAGCATGCCAGGAGTGTGGGTTGAAGTCCTCGGAGCACGAGACCCGAAGATCGAAAGACTTATGACCAATACGGAGCAAAGGGAAGAAACCGTCGGGGGACCGCTTTTTACCCCAGGACGAGAAAACTGAGTCCGGGGCATTCCCGCTCGCGTTTTCTTGGGACGAGCACCGGAAGTCCTCGAGCTCAGCCCGTTTCCTTCGCTGCAAGTGCATTTCCAGTGGTTTCTGACACCGGACGAGCGTTCGCCACTCGTTGGAAGCTTCGGCCATCTTTTGGACCGTTTTGGGTCGCACCACAGTTCTCCCTCCAACGAGCTCGCTTCCCGACCTATACCTCCGGAAAACGTGTCAGGGAGCATACCAGGAGTGTGGGTTGAAGTCCTCGGAGCACGAGACCCGAAGATCGAAAGACTTATGACCAATACGGAGCAAAGGGAAGAAACCGTCGGAGGACCGCTTTTTACCCCAGGACGAGAAAACTGAGTCCGGGGCATTCCTGCTCGCGTTTTCTTGGGACGAGCACCGGAAGTCCTCGAGCTCAGCCCGTTTCCTTCGCTGCAAGTGCATTTCCAGTGGTTTCTGACACCGGACGAGCGTTCGCCACTCGTTGGAAGCTTCGGCCATCTTTTGGACCGTTTTGGGTCGCACCACAGTTCTCCCTCCAACGAGCTCGCTTCCCGACCTATACCTCCGGAAAACGTGTCAGGGAGCATGCCAGGAGTGTGGGTTGAAGTCCTCGGACCACGAGACCCGAAGATCGAAAGACTTATGACCAATACGGATCAAAGGGAAGAAACCGTCGGGGGACCGCTTTTTACCCCAGGATGAGAAAACTGAGTCCGGGGCATTCCCGCTCGCGTTTTCTTGGGACGAGCACCGGAAGTCCTCGAGCTCAGCCCGTTTCCTTCGCTGCAAGTGCATTTCCAGTGGTTTCTGACACCGGAGGAGTGTGGGTTGAAGTCCTCGGAGCACGAGACCCGAAGATCGAAAGACTTATGACCAATACGGAGCAAAGGGAAGAAACCGTCGGGGGACCGCTTTTTACCCCAGGACGAGAAAACTGAGTCCGGGGCATTCCCGCTCGCGTTTTCTTGGGACGAGCACCGGAAGTCCTCGAGCTCAGCCCGTTTCCTTCGCTGCAAGTGCATTTCCAGTGGTTTCTAACACCGGACGAGCGTTCGCCACTCGTTGGAAGCTTCGGCCATCTTTTGGACCGTTTTGGGTCGCACCCTAGTTCTCCCTCGAACGAGCTCGCTTCCCGACCTATACCTCCGGAAAACGTGTCAGGGAGCATGCCAGGAGTGTGGGTTGAAGTCCTCGGAGCACGAGACCCGAAGATCGAAAGACTTATGACCAATACGGAGCAAAGGGAAGAAACCGTCGGGGGACCGCTTTTTACCCCAGGACGAGAAAACTGAGTCCGGGGTATTCCCGCTCGCGTTTTCTTGGGACGAGCACCGGAAGTCCTCGAGCTCAGCCCGTTTCCTTCGCTGCAAGTGCATTTCCAGTGGTTTCTGACACCGGAGGAGTGTGGGTTGAAGTCCTCGGAGCACGAGACCCGAAGATCGAAAGACTTATGACCAATACGGAGCAAAGGGAAGAAACCGTCGGGGGACCGCTTTTTACCCCAGGACGAGAAAACTGAGTCCGAGGCATTCCCTCTCGCGTTTTCTTGGGACGAGCACCGGAAGTCCTCGAGCTCAGCCCGTTTCCTTCGCTGCAAGTGCATTTCCAGTGGTTTCTGACACCGGACGAGCGTTCGCCACTCGTTGGAAGCTTCGGCCATCTTTTGGACCGTTTTGGGTCGCACCACAGTTCTCCCTCCAACGAGCTCGCTTCCCGACCTATACCTCCGGAAAACGTGTCAGGGAGCATGCCAGGAGTGTGGGTTGAAGTCCTCGGAGCACGAGACCCGAAGATCGAAAGACTTATGACCAATACGGAGCAAAGGGAAGAAACCGTCGGGGGACCGCTTTTTACCCCAGGACGAGAAAACTGAGTCCGGGGCATTCCCGCTCGCGTTTTCTTGGGACGAGCACCGGAAGTCCTCGAGCTCAGCCCGTTTCCTTCGCTGCAAGTGCATTTCCAGTGGTTTCTGACACCGGAGGAGTGTGGGTTGAAGCCCTCGGAGCACGAGACCCGAAGATCGAAAGACTTATGACCAATACGGAGCAAAGGGAAGAAACCGTCGGGGGACCGCTTTTTACCCCAGGACGAGAAAACTGAGTCCGGGGCATTCCCGCTCGCGTTTTCTTGGGACGAGCACCGGAAGTCCTCGAGCTCAGCCCGTTTCCTTCGCTGCAAGTGCATTTCCAGTGGTTTCTGACACCGGACGAGCGTTCGCCACTCGTTGGATGCTTCGGCCATCTTTTGGACCGTTTTGGGTCGCACCCTAGTTCTCCCTCGAACGAGCTCGCTTCCCGACCTATACCTCCGGAAAACGTGTCAGGGAGCATGCCAGGAGTGTGGGTTGAAGTCCTCGGAGCACGAGACCTGAAGATCGAAAGACTTATGACCAATACGGAGCAAAGGGAAGAAACCGTCGGGGGACCGCTTTTTACCCCAGGACGAGAAAACTGAGTCCGGGGCATTCCCGCTCGCGTTTTCTTGGGACGAGCACCGGAAGTCCTCGAGCTCAGCCCGTTTCCTTCGCAGCAAGTGCATTTCCAGTGGTTTCTGACACCGGAGGAGTGTGGGTTGAAGTCCTCGGAGCACGAGACCCGAAGATCGAAAGACTTATGACCAATACGGAGCAAAGGGAAGAAACCGTCGGGGGACCGCTTTTTACCCCAGGACGAGAAAACTGAGTCCGAGGCATTCCCTCTCGCGTTTTCTTGGGACGAGCACCGGAAGTCCTCGAGCTCCGCCCGTTTCCTTCGCTGCAAGTGCATTTCCAGTGGTTTCTGACACCGGACGAGCGTTCGCCACTCGTTGGAAGCTTCGGCCATCTTTTGGACCGTTTTGGGTCGCACCACAGTTCTCCCTCCAACGAGCTCGCTTCCCGACCTATACCTCCGGAAAACGTGTCAGGGAGCATGCCAGGAGTGTGGGTTGAAGTCCTCGGAGCACGAGACCCGAAGATCGAAATACTTATGACCAATACGGAGCAAAGGGAAGAAACCGTCGGGGGACCGCTTTTTACCCCAGGACGAGAAAACTGAAGTCCGGGGCATTCCCGCTCGCGTTTTCTTGGGACGAGCACCGGAAGTCCTCGAGCTCAGCCCGTTTCCTTCGCTGCAAGTGCGTTTCCAGTGGTTTCTGACACCGGACGAGCGTTCGCCACTCGTTGGAAGCTTCGGCCATCTTTTGGACCGTTTTGGGTCGCACCACAGTTCTCCCTCCAACGAGCTCGCTTCCCGACCTATACCTCCGGAAAACGTGTCAGGGAGCATGCCAGGAGTGTGGGTTGAAGTCCTCGGAGCACGAGACCCGAAGATCGAAAGACTTATGACCAATACGGAGCAAAGGGAAGAAACCGTCGGGGGACCGCTTTTTACCCCAGGACGAGAAAACTGAGTCCGGGGCATTCCCGCTCGCGTTTTCTTGGGACGAGCACCGGAAGTCCTCGAGCTCAGCCCGTTTCCTTCGCTGCAAGTGCATTTCCAGTGGTTTCTGACACCGGACGAGCGTTCGCCACTCGTTGGAAGCTTCGGCCATCTTTTGGACCGTTTTGGGTCGCACCACAGTTCTCCCTCTAACGAGCTCGCTTCCCGACCTATACCTCCGGAAAACGTGTCAGGGAGCATGCCAGGAGTGTGGGTTGAAGTCCTCGGAGCACGAGACCCGAAGATCGAAAGACTTATGACCAATACGGAGCAAAGGGAAGAAACCGTCGGGGGACCGCTTTTTACCCCAGGACGAGAAAACTGAGTCCGGGGCATTCCCGCTCGCGTTTTCTTGGGACGAGCACCGGAAGTCCTCTAGCTCAGCCTATTTCCTTCGCTGCAAGTGCATTTCCAGTGGTTTCTGACACCGGACGAGCGTTCGCCACTCGTTGGAAGCTTCGGCCATCTTTTGGACCGTTTTGGGTCGCACCACAGTTCTCCCTCCAACGAGCTCGCTTCCCGACCTATACCTCCGGAAAACGTGTCAGGGAGCATGCCAGGAGTGTGGGTTGAAGTCCTCGGAGCACGAGACCCGAAGATCGAAAGACTTATGACCAATACGGAGCAAAGGGAAGAAACCGTCGGGGGACCGCTTTTTACCCCAGGACGAGAAAACTGAGTCCGGGGCATTCCCGCTCGCGTTTTCTTGGGACGAGCACCGGAAGTCCTCGAGCTCAGCCCGTTTCCTTCGCTGCAAGTGCATTTCCAGTGGTTTCTGACACCGGACGAGCGTTCGCCACTCGTTGGAAGCTTCGGCCATCTTTTGGACCGTTTTGGGTCGCACCACAGTTCTCCCTCCAACGAGCTCGCTTCCCGACCTATACCTCCGGAAAACGTGTCAGTGAGCATGCCAGGAGTGTGGGTTGAAGTCCTCGGAGCACGAGACCCGAAGATCGAAAGACTTATGACCAATACGGAGCAAAGGGAAGAAACCGTCGGGGGACCGCTTTTTACCCCAGGACGAGAAAACTGAGTCCGGGGCATTCCCGCTCGCGTTTTCTTGGGACGAGCACCGGAAGTCCTCGAGCTCAGCCCGTTTCCTTCGCTGCAAGTGCATTTCGAGTGGTTTCTGACACCGGACGAGCGTTCGCCACTCGTTGGAAGCTTCGGCCATCTTTTGGACCGTTTTGGGTCGCACCACAGTTCTCCCTCCAACGAGCTCGCTTCCCGACCTATACCTCCGGAAAACGTGTCAGGGAGCATGCCAGGAGTGTGGGTTGAAGTCCTCGGAGCACGAGACCCGAAGATCGAAAGACTTATGACCAATACGGAGCAAAGGGAAGAAACCGTCGGGGGACCGCTTTTTACCCCAGGACGAGAAAACTGAGTCCGGGGCATTCCCGCTCGCGTTTTCTTGGGACGAGCACCGGAAGTCCTCGAGCTCAGCCCGTTTCCTTCGCTGCAAGTGCATTTCCAGTGGTTTCTGACACCGGACGAGCGTTCGCCACTCGTTGGAAGCTTCGGCCATCTTTTGGACCGTTTTGGGTCGCACCACAGTTCTCCCTCCAACGAGCTCGCTTCCCGACCTATACCTCCGGAAAACGTGTCAGGGAGCATGCCAGGAGTGTGGGTTGAAGTCCTCGGAGCACGAGACCCGAAGATCGAAAGACTTATGACCAATACGGAGCAAAGGGAAGAAACCGTCGGGGGACCGCTTTTTACCCCAGGACGAGAAAACTGAGTCCGGGGCATTCCCACTCGCGTTTTCTTGGGACGAGCACCGGAAGTCCTCGAGCTCAGCCCGTTTCCTTCGCTGCAAGTGCATTTCCAGTGGTTTCTGACACCGGACGAGCGTTCGCCACTCGTTGGAAGCTTCGGCCATCTTTTGGACCGTTTTGGGTCGCACCACAGTTCTCCCTCCAACGAGCTCGCTTCCCGACCTATACCTCCGGAAAACGTGTCAGGGAGCATGCCAGGAGTGTGGGTTGAAGTCCTCGGAGCACGAGACCCGAAGATCGAAAGACTTATGACCAATACGGAGCAAAGGGAAGAAACCGTCGGGGAACCGCTTTTTACCCCAGGACGAGAAAACTGAGTTCGGGGCATTCCCGCTCGCGTTTTCTTGGGACGAGCACCGGAAGTCCTCGAGCTCAGCCCGTTTCCTTCGCTGCAAGTGCATTTCCAGTGGTTTCTGACACCGGACGAGCGTTCGCCACTCGTTGGAAGCTTCGGCCATCTTTTGGACCGTTTTGGGTCGCACCACAGTTCTCCCTCCAACGAGCTCGCTTCCCGACCTATATCTCCGGAAAACGTGTCAGGGAGCATGCCAGGAGTGTGGGTTGAAGTCCTCAGAGCACGAGACCCGAAGATCGAAAGACTTATGACCAATACGGAGCAAAGGGAAGAAACCGTCGGGGGACCGCTTTTTACCCCAGGACGAGAAAACTGAGTCCGGGGCATTCCCGCTCGTGTTTTCTTGGGACGAGCACCGGAAGTCCTCGAGCTCACCCCATTTCCTTCGCTGCAAGTGCATTTCCAGTGGTTTCTGACACCGGACGAGCGTTCGCCACTCGTTGGAAGCTTCGGCCATCTTTTGGACCGTTTTGGGTCGCACCACAGTTCTCCCTCCAACGAGCTCGCTTCCCGACCTATACCTCCGGAAAACGTGTCAGGGAGCATGCCAGGAGTGTGGGTTGAAGTCCTCGGAGCACGAGACCCGAAGATCGAAAGACTTATGACCAATACGGAGCAAAGGGAAGAAACCGTCGGGGGACCGCTTTTTACCCCAGGACGAGAAAACTGAGTCCGGGGCATTCCCGCTCGCGTTTTCTTGGGACGAGCACCGGAAGTCCTCGAGCTCAGCCCGTTTCCTTTGCTGCAAGTGCATTTCCAGTGGTTTCTGACACCGGACGAGCGTTCGCCACTCGTTGGAAGCTTCGGCCATCTTTTGGACCGTTTTGGGTCGCACCACAGTTCTCCCTCCAACGAGCTCGCTTCCCGACCTATACCTCCGGAAAACGTGTCAGGGAGCATGCCAGCAGTGTGGGTTGAAGTCCTCGGAGCACGAGACCCGAAGATCGAAAGACTTATGACCAATACGGAGCAAAGGGAAGAAACCGTCGGGGGACCGCTTTTTACCCCAGGACGAGAAAACTGAGTCCGGGGCATTCCCGCTCGCGTTTTCTTGGGACGAGCACCGGAAGTCCTCGAGCTCAGCCCGTTTCCTTCGCTGCAAGTGCATTTCCAGTGGTTTCTGACACCGGACGAGCGTTCGCCACTCGTTGGAAGCTTCGGCCATCTTTTGGACCGTTTTGGGTCGCACCGCAGTTCTCCCTCCAACGAGCTCGCTTCCCGACCTATACCTCCGGAAAACGTGTCAGGGAGCATGCCAGGAGTGTGGGTTGAAGTCCTCGGAGCACGAGACCCGAAGATCGAAAGACTTATGACCAATACGGAGCAAAGGGACGAAACCGTCGAGGGACCGCTTTTTACCCCAGGACGAGAAAACATAGTCCGGGGCATTCCCGCTCGTGTTTTCTTGGGACGAGCACCGGAACTCCTCGAGCTCAGCCCGTTTCCTTCGCTGCAAGTGCATTTCCAGTGGTTTCTGACACCGGACGAGCGTTCGCCACTCGTTGGAAGCTTCGGCCATCTTTTGGACCGTTTTGGGTCGCACCACAGTTCTCCCTCCAACGAGCTCGCTTCCCGACCTATACCTCCGGAAAACGTGTCAGGGAGCATGCCAAAGTGTGGGTTGAAGTCCTCGGAGCACGAGACCCGAAGATCGAAAGACTTATGACCAATACGGAGCAAAGGGAAGAAACCGTCGGGGGATCGCTTTTTACCCCAGGACGAGAAAACTGAGTCCGGGGCATTCCCGCTCGCGTTTTCTTGGGACGAGCACCGGAAGTCCTCGAGCTCAGCCCGTTTCCTTCGCTGCAAGTGCATTTCCAGTTGTTTCTGACACCGGACGAGCGTTCGCCACTCGTTGGAAGCTTCGGCCATCTTTTGGACCGTTTTGGGTCGCACCACAGTTCTCCCTCCAACGAGCTCGCTTCCCGACCTATACCTCCAGAAAACGTGTCAGGGAGCATGCCAGGAGTGTGGGTTGAAGTCCTCGGAGCACGAGACCCGAAGATCGAAAGACTTATGACCAATACGGAGCAAAGGGAAGAAACCGTCGGGGGACCGCTTTTTACCCCAGGACGAGAAAACTGAGTCCGGGGCATTCCCGCTCGCGTTTTCTTGGGACGAGCACCGGAAGTCCTCGAGCTCAGCCCGTTTCCTTCGCTGCAAGTGCATTTCCAGTGGTTTCTGACACCGGACGAGCGTTCGCCACTCGTTGGAAGCTTCGGCCATCTTTTGGACCGTTTTGGGTCGCACCACAGTTCTCCCTCCAACGAGCTCGCTTCCCGACCTATACCTCCGGAAAACGTGTCAGTGAGCATGCCAGGAGTGTGGGTTGAAGTCCTCGGAGCACGAGACCCGAAGATCGAAAGACTTATGACCAATACGGAGCAAAGGGAAGAAACCGTCGGGGGACCGCTTTTTACCCCAGGACGAGAAAACTGAGTCCGGGGCATTCCCGCTCGCGTTTTCTTGGGACGAGCACCGGAAGTCCTCGAGCTCAGCCCGTTTCCTTCGCTGCAAGTGCATTTCCAGTGGTTTCTGACACCGGACGAGCGTTCGCCACTCGTTGGAAGCTTCGGCCATCTTTTGGACCGTTTTGGGTCGCACCACAGTTCTCCCTCCAACGAGCTGGCTTCCCGACCTATACCTCTGGGAAACGTGTCAGGGAGCATGCCAGGAGTGTGGGTTGAAGTCCTCGGAGCACGAGACCCGAAGATCGAAAGACTTATGACCAATACGGAGCAAAGGGAAGAAACCGTCGGGGGACCGCTTTTTACCCCAGGACGAGAAAACTGAGTCCGGGGCATTCCCGCTCGCGTTTTCTTGGGACGAGCACCGGAAGTCCTCGAGCTCAGCCCGTTTCCTTCGCTGCAAGTGCATTTCCAGTGGTTTCTGACACCGGACGAGCGTTCGCCACTCATTGGAAGCTTCGGCCATCTTTTGGACCGTTTTGGGTCGCACCACAGTTCTCCCTCCAACGAGCTCGCTTCCCGACCTATACCTCCGGGAAACGTGTCAGGGAGCATGCCAGGAGTGTGGGTTGAAGTCCTCGGAGCACGAGACCCGAAGATCGAAAGACTTATGACCAATACGGAGCAAAGGGAAGAAACCGTCGGGGGACCGCTTTTTACCCCAGGACGAGAAAACTGAGTCCGGGGCATTCCCGCTCGCGTTTTCTTGGGACGAGCACCGGAAGTCCTCGAGCTCAGCCCGTTTCCTTCGCTGCAAGTGCATTTCCAGTGGTTTCTGACACCGGACGAGCGTTCGCCACTCGTTGGAAGCTTCGGCCATCTTTTGGACCGTTTTGGGTCGCACCACAGTTCTCCCTCCAACGAGCTCGCTTCCCGACCTATACCTCCGGAAAACGTGTCAGGGAGCATGCCAGGAGTGTGGGTTGAAGTCCTCGGAGCACGAGACCCGAAGATCGAAAGACTTATGACCAATACGGAGCAAAGGGAAGAAACCGTCGGGGGACCGCTTTTTACCCCAGGACGAGAAAACTGAGTCCGGGGCATTCCCGCTCGCGTTTTCTTGGGACGAGCACCGGAAGTCCTCGAGCTCAGCCCGTTTCCTTCGCTGCAAGTGCATTTCCAGTGGTTTCTGACACCGGACGAGCGTTCGCCACTCGTTGGAAGCTTCGGCCATCTTTTGGACCGTTTTGGGTCGCACCACAGTTCTCCCTCCAACGAGCTGGCTTCCCGACCTATACCTCCGGGAAACGTGTCAGGGAGCATGCCAGGAGTGTGGGTTGAAGTCCTCGGAGCACGAGACCCGAAGATCGAAAGACTTATGACCAATACGGAGCAAAGGGAAGAAACCGTCGGGGGACCGCTTTTTACCCCAGGACGAGAAAACTGAGTCCGGGGCATTCCCGCTCGCGTTTTCTTGGGACGAGCACCGGAAGTCCTCGAGCTCAGCCCGTTTCCTTCGCTGCAAGTGCATTTCCAGTGGTTTCTGACACCGGACGAGCGTTCGCCACTCGTTGGAAGCTTCGGCCATCTTTTGGACCGTTTTGGGTCGCACCACAGTTCTCCCTCCAACGAGCTGGCTTCCCGACCTATACCTCCGGGAAACGTGTCAGGGAGCATGCCAGGAGTGTGGGTTGAAGTCCTCGGAGCACGAGACCCGAAGATCGAAAGACTTATGACCAATACGGAGCAAAGGGAAGAAACCGTCGGGGGACCGCTTTTTACCCCAGGACGAGAAAACTGAGTCCGGGGCATTCCCGCTCGCGTTTTCTTGGGACGAGCACCGGAAGTCCTCGAGCTCAGCCCGTTTCCTTCGCTGCAAGTGCATTTCCAGTGGTTTCTGACACCGGACGAGCGTTCGCCACTCGTTGGAAGCTTCGGCCATGTTTTGGACCGTTTTGGGTCGCACCACAGTTCTCCCTCCAACGAGCTCGCTTCCCGACCTATACCTCCGGAAAACGTGTCAGGGAGCATGCCAGGCGTGTGGGTTGAAGTCCTCGGAGCACGAGACCCGAAGATCGAAAGACTTATGACCAATACGGAGCAAAGGGAAGAAACCGTCGGGGGACCGCTTTTTACCCCAGGACGAGAAAACTGAGTCCGGGGCATTCCCGCTCGCGTTTTCTTGGGACGAGCACCGGAAGTCCTCGAGCTCAGCCCGTTTCCTTCGCTGCAAGTGCATTTCCAGTGGTTTCTGACACCGGACGAGCGTTCGCCACTCGTTGGAAGCTTCGGCCATCTTTTGGACCGTTTTGGGTCGCACCACAGTTCTCCCTCCAACGAGCTCGCTTCCCGACCTATACCTCCGGAAAACGTGTCAGGGAGCATGCCAGGCGTGTGGGTTGAAGTCCTCGGAGCACGAGACCCGAAGATCGAAAGACTTATGACCAATACGGAGCAAAGGGAAGAAACCGTCGGGGGACCGCTTTTTACCCCAGGACGAGAAAACTGAGTCCGGGGCATTCCCGCTCGCGTTTTCTTGGGACGAGCACCGGAAGTCCTCGAGCTCAGCCCGTTTCCTTCGCTGCAAGTGCATTTCCAGTGGTTTCTAACACCGGACGAGCGTTCGCCACTCGTTGGAAGCTTCGGCCATCTTTTGGACCGTTTTGGGTCGCACCACAGTTCTCCCTCCAACGAGCTCGCTTCCCGACCTATACCTCCGGAAAACGTGTCAGGGAGCATGCCAGGCGTGTGGGTTGAAGTCCTCGGAGCACGTGACCCGAAGATCGAAAGACTTATGACCAATACGGAGCAAAGGGAAGAAACCGTCGGGGGACCGCTTTTTACCCCAGGACGAGAAACTGAGTCCGGGGCATTCCCGCTCGCGTTTTCTTGGGACGAGCACCGGAAGTCCTCGAGCTCAGCCCGTTTCCTTCGCTGCAAGTGCATTTCCAGTGGTTTCTGACACCGGACGAGCGTTCGCCACTCGTTGGAAGCTTCGGCCATCTTTTGGACCGTTTTGGGTCGCACCACAGTTCTCCCTCCAACGAGCTCGCTTCCCGACCTATACCTCCGGAAAACGTGTCAGGGAGCATGCCAGGAGTGTGGGTTGAAGTCCTCGGAGCACGAGACCCGAAGATCGAAAGACTTATGACCAATACGGAGCAAAGGGAAGAAACCGTCGGGGGACCGCTTTTTACCCCAGGACGAGAAAACTGAGTCCGGGGCATTCCCGCTCGCGTTTTCTTGGGACGAGCACCGGAAGTCCTCGAGCTCAGCCCGTTTCCTTCGCTGCAAGTGCATTTCCAGTGGTTTCTAACACCGGACGAGCGTTCGCCACTCGTTGGAAGCTTCGGCCATCTTTTGGACCGTTTTGGGTCGCACCACAGTTCTCCCTCCAACGAGCTCGCTTCCCGACCTATACCTCCGGAAAACGTGTCAGGGAGCATGCCAGGCGTGTGGGTTGAAGTCCTCGGAGCACGTGACCCGAAGATCGAAAGACTTATGACCAATACGGAGCAAAGGGAAGAAACCGTCGGGGGACCGCTTTTTACCCCAGGACGAGAAACTGAGTCCGGGGCATTCCCGCTCGCGTTTTCTTGGGACGAGCACCGGAAGTCCTCGAGCTCAGCCCGTTTCCTTCGCTGCAAGTGCATTTCCAGTGGTTTCTGACACCGGACGAGCGTTCGCCACTCGTTGGAAGCTTCGGCCATCTTTTGGACCGTTTTGGGTCGCACCACAGTTCTCCCTCCAACGAGCTCGCTTCCCGACCTATACCTCCGGAAAACGTGTCAGGGAGCATGCCAGGAGTGTGGGTTGTAGTCCTCGGAGCACGAGACCCGAAGATCGAAAGAATTATGACCAATACGGAGCAAAGGGAAGAAACCGTCGGGGGACCGCTTTTTACCCCAGGACGAGAAACTGAGTCCGGGGCATTCCCGCTCGCGTTTTCTTGGGACGAGCACCGGAAGTCCTCGAGCTCAGCCCGTTTCCTTCGCTGCAAGTGCATTTCCAGTGGTTTCTGACACCGGACGAGCGTTCGCCACTCGTTGGAAGCTTCGGCCATCTTTTGGACCGTTTTGGGTCGCACCACAGTTCTCCCTCCAACGAGCTCGCTTCCCGACCTATACCTCCGGAAAACGTGTCAGGGAGCATGCCAGGAGTGTGGGTTGAAGTCCTCGGAGCACGAGACCCGAAGATCGAAAGACTTATGACCAATACGGAGCAAAGGGAAGAAACCGTCGGGGGACCGCTTTTTACCCCAGGACGAGAAAACTGAGTCCGGGGCATTCCCGCTCGCGTTTTCTTGGGACGAGCACCGGAAGTCCTCGAGCTCAGCCCGTTTCCTTCGCTGCAAGTGCATTTCCAGTGGTTTCTGACACCGGACGAGCGTTCGCCACTCGTTGGAAGCTTCGGCCATCTTTTGGACCGTTTTGGGTCGCACCACAGTTCTCCCTCCAACGAGCTCGCTTCCCGACCTATACCTCCGGAAAACGTGTCAGCGAGCATGCCAGGAGTGTGGGTTGAAGTCCTCGGAGCACGAGACCCGAAGATCGAAAGACTTATGACCAATACGGAGCAAAGGGAAGAAACCGTCGGGGGACCGCTTTTTACCCCAGGACGAGAAAACTGAGTCCGGGGCATTCCCGCTCGCGTTTTCTTGGGACGAGCACCGGAAGTCCTCGAGCTCAGCCCGTTTCCTTCGCTGCAAGTGCATTTCCAGTGGTTTCTAACACCGGACGAGCGTTCGCCACTCGTTGGAAGCTTCGGCCATCTTTTGGACCGTTTTGGGTCGCACCACAGTTCTCCCTCCAACGAGCTCGCTTCCCGACCTATACCTCCGGAAAACGTGTCAGGGAGCATGCCAGGCGTGTGGGTTGAAGTCCTCGGAGCACGTGACCCGAAGATCGAAAGACTTATGACCAATACGGAGCAAAGGGAAGAAACCGTCGGGGGACCGCTTTTTACCCCAGGACGAGAAACTGAGTCCGGGGCATTCCCGCTCGCGTTTTCTTGGGACGAGCACCGGAAGTCCTCGAGCTCAGCCCGTTTCCTTCGCTGCAAGTGCATTTCCAGTGGTTTCTGACACCGGACGAGCGTTCGCCACTCGTTGGAAGCTTCGGCCATCTTTTGGACCGTTTTGGGTCGCACCACAGTTCTCCCTCCAACGAGCTCGCTTCCCGACCTATACCTCCGGAAAACGTGTCAGGGAGCATGCCAGGAGTGTGGGTTGTAGTCCTCGGAGCACGAGACCCGAAGATCGAAAGAATTATGACCAATACGGAGCAAAGGGAAGAAACCGTCGGGGGACCGCTTTTTACCCCAGGACGAGAAACTGAGTCCGGGGCATTCCCGCTCGCGTTTTCTTGGGACGAGCACCGGAAGTCCTCGAGCTCAGCCCGTTTCCTTCGCTGCAAGTGCATTTCCAGTGGTTTCTGACACCGGACGAGCGTTCGCCACTCGTTGGAAGCTTCGGCCATCTTTTGGACCGTTTTGGGTCGCACCACAGTTCTCCCTCCAACGAGCTCGCTTCCCGACCTATACCTCCGGAAAACGTGTCAGGGAGCATGCCAGGAGTGTGGGTTGAAGTCCTCGGAGCACGAGACCCGAAGATCGAAAGACTTATGACCAATACGGAGCAAAGGGAAGAAACCGTCGGGGGACCGCTTTTTACCCCAGGACGAGAAAACTGAGTCCGGGGCATTCCCGCTCGCGTTTTCTTGGGACGAGCACCGGAAGTCCTCGAGCTCAGCCCGTTTCCTTCGCTGCAAGTGCATTTCCAGTGGTTTCTGACACCGGACGAGCGTTCGCCACTCGTTGGAAGCTTCGGCCATCTTTTGGACCGTTTTGGGTCGCACCACAGTTCTCCCTCCAACGAGCTCGCTTCCCGACCTATACCTCCGGAAAACGTGTCAGCGAGCATGCCAGGAGTGTGGGTTGAAGTCCTCGGAGCACGAGACCCGAAGATCGAAAGACTTATGACCAATACGGAGCAAAGGGAAGAAACCGTCGGGGGACCGCTTTTTACCCCAGGACGAGAAAACTGAGTCCGGGGCATTCCCGCTCGCGTTTTCTTGGGACGAGCACCGGAAGTCCCCGAGCTCAGCCCGTTTCCTTCGCTGCAAGTGCATTTCCAGTGGTTTCTGACACCGGACGAGCGTTCGCCACTCGTTGGAAGCTTCGGCCATCTTTTGGACCGTTTTGGGTCGCACCACAGTTCTCCCTCCAACGAGCTCGCTTCCCGACCTATACCTCCGGAAAACGTGTCAGGGAGCATGCCAGGAGTGTGGGTTGAAGTCCTCGGAGCACGAGACCCGAAGATCGAAAGACTTATGACCAATACGGAGCAAAGGGAAGAAACCGTCGGGGGACCGCTTTTTACCCCAGGACGAGAAAACTGAGTCCGGGGCATTCCCGCTCGCGTTTTCTTGGGACGAGCACCGGAAGTCCTCGAGCTCAGCCCGTTTCCTTCGCTGCAAGTGCATTTCCAGTGGTTTCTGACACCGGACGAGCGTTCGCCACTCGTTGGAAGCTTCGGCCATCTTTTGTACCGTTTTGGGTCGCACCACAGTTCTCCCTCCAACGAGCTCGCTTCCCGACCTATACCTCCGGAAAACGTGTCAGGGAGCATGCCAGGAGTGTGGGTTGAAGTCCTCGGAGCACGAGACCCGAAGATCGAAAGACTTATGACCAATACGGAGCAAAGGGAAGAAACCGTCGGGGGACCGCTTTTTACCCCAGGACGAGAAAACTGAGTCCGGGGCATTCCCGCTCGCGTTTTCTTGGGACGAGCACCGGAAGTCCTCGAGCTCAGCCCGTTTCCTTCGCTGCAAGTGCATTTCCAGTGGTTTCTGACACCGGACGAGCGTTCGCCACTCGTTGGAAGCTTCGGCCATCTTTTGGACCGTTTTGGGTCGCACCACAGTTCTCCCTCCAACGAGCTCGCTTCCCGACCTATACCTCCGGAAAACGTGTCAGGGAGCATGCCAGGAGTGTGGGTTGAAGTCCTCGGAGCACGAGACCCGAAGATCGAAAGACTTATGACCAATACGGAGCAAAGGGAAGAAACCGTCGGGGGACCGCTTTTTACCCCAGGACGAGAAAACTGAGTCCGGGGCATTCCCGCTCGCGTTTTCTTGGGACGAGCACCGGAAGTCCTCGAGCTCAGCCCGTTCCCTTCGCTGCAAGTGCATTTTCAGTGGTTTCTGACACCGGACGAGCGTTCGCCACTCGTTGGAAGCTTCGGCCATCTTTTGGACCGTTTTGGGTCGCACCACAGTTCTCCCTCCAACGAGCTCGCTTCCCGACCTATACCTCCGGAAAACGTGTCAGGGAGCATGCCAAGAGTGTGGGTTGAAGTCCTCGGAGCACGAGACCCGAAGATCGAAAGACTTATGACCAATACGGAGCAAAGGGAAGAAACCGTCGGGGGACCGCTTTTTACCCCAGGACGAGAAAACTGAGTCCGGGGCATTCCCGCTCGCGTTTTCTTGGGACGAGCACCGGAAGTCCTCGAGCTCAGCCCGTTTCCTTCGCTGCAAGTGCATTTCCAGTGGTTTCTGACACCGGACGAGCGTTCGCCACTCGTTGGAAGCTTCGGCCATCTTTTGGACCGTTTTGGGTCGCACCACAGTTCTCCCTCCAACGAGCTCGCTTCCCGACCTATACCTCCGGAAAACGTGTCAGGGAGCATGCCAGGAGTGTGGGTTGAAGTCCTCGGAGCACGAGACCCGAAGATCGAAAGACTTATGACCAATACGGAGCAAAGGGAAGAAACCGTCGGGGGACCGCTTTTTACCCCAGGACGAGAAAACTGAGTCCGGGGCATTCCCGCTCGCGTTTTCTTGGGACGAGCACCGGAAGTCCTCGAGCCCAGCCCGTTTCCTTCGCTGCAAGTGCATTTCCAGTGGTTTCTGACACCGGACGAGCGTTCGCCACTCGTTGGAAGCTTCGGCCATCTTTTGGACCGTTTTGGGTCGCACCACAGTTCTCCCTCCAACGAGCTCGCTTCCCGACCTATACCTCCGGAAAACGTGTCAGGGAGCATGCCAGGAGTGTGGGTTGAAGTCCTCGGAGCACGAGACCCGAAGATCGAAAGACTTATGACCAATACGGAGCAAAGGGAAGAAACCGTCGGGGGACCGCTTTTTACCCCAGGACGAGAAAACTGAGTCCGGGGCATTCCCGCTCGCGTTTTCTTGGGACGAGCACCGGAAGTCCTCGAGCCCAGCCCGTTTCCTTCGCTGCAAGTGCATTTCCAGTGGTTTCTGACACCGGACGAGCGTTCGCCACTCGTTGGAAGCTTCGGCCATCTTTTGGACCGTTTTGGGTCGCACCACAGTTCTCCCTCCAACGAGCTCGCTTCCCGACCTATACCTCCGGAAAACGTGTCAGGGAGCATGCCAGGAGTGTGGGTTGAAGTCCTCGGAGCACGAGACCCGAAGATCGAAAGACTTATGACCAATACGGAGCAAAGGGAAGAAACCGTCGGGGGACCGCTTTTTACCCCAGGACGAGAAAACTGAGTCCGGGGCATTCCCGCTCGCGTTTTCTTGGGACGAGCACCGGAAGTCCTCGAGCTCAGCCCGTTTCCTTCGCTGCAAGTGCATTTCCAGTGGTTTCTGACACCGGACGAGCGTTCGCCACTCGTTGGAAGCTTCGGCCATCTTTTGGACCGTTTTGGGTCGCACCACAGTTCTCTCTCCAACGAGCTCGCTTCCCGACCTATACCTCCGGAAAACGTGTCAGGGAGCATGCCAGGAGTGTGGGTTGAAGTCCTCGGAGCACGAGACCCGAAGATCGAAAGACTTATGACCAATACGGAGCAAAGGGAAGAAACCGTCGGGGGACCGCTTTTTACCCCAGGACGAGAAAACTGAGTCCGGGGCATTCCCGCTCGCGTTTTCTTGGGACGAGCACCGGAAGTCCTCGAGCTCAGCCCGTTTCCTTCGCTGCAAGTGCATTTCCAGTGGTTTCTGACACCGGACGAGCGTTCGCCACTCGTTGGAAGCTTCGGCCATCTTTTGGACCGTTTTGGGTCGCACCACAGTTCTCCCTCCAACGAGCTCGCTTCCCGACCTATACCTCCGGAAAACGTGTCAGGGAGCATGCCAGGAGTGTGGGTTGAAGTCCTCGGAGCACGAGACCCGAAGATCGAAAGACTTATGACCAATACGGAGCAAAGGGAAGAAACCGTCGGGGGACCGCTTTTTACCCCAGGACGAGAAAACTGAGTCCGGGGCATTCCCGCTCGCGTTTTGGGGGACGAGCACCGGAAGTCCTCGAGCTCAGCCCGTTTCCTTCGCTGCAAGTGCATTTCCAGTGGTTTCTGACACCGGACGAGCGTTCGCCACTCGTTGGAAGCTTCGGCCATCTTTTGGACCGTTTTGGGTCGCACCACAGTTCTCCCTCCAACGAGCTGGCTTCCCGACCTATACCTCCGGGAAACGTGTCAGGGAGCATGCCTGGAGTGTGGGTTGAAGTCCTCGGAGCACGAGACCCGAAGATCGAAAGACTTATGACCAATACGGAGCAAAGGGAAGAAACCGTCGAGGGACCGCTTTTTACCCCAGGACGAGAAAACTGAGTCCGGGGCATTCCCGCTCGCGTTTTCTTGGGACGAGCACCGGAAGTCCTCGAGCTCAGCCCGTTTCCTTCGCTGCAAGTGCATTTCCAGTGGTTTCTGACACCGGACGAGCGTTCGCCACTCGTTGGAAGCTTCGGCCATCTTTTGGACCGTTTTGGGTCGCACCACAGTTCTCCCTCCAACGAGCTCGCTTCCCGACCTATACCTCCGGAAAACGTGTCAGGGAGCATGCCAGGCGTGTGGGTTGAAGTCCTCGGAGCACGAGACCCGAAGATCGAAAGACTTATGACCAATACGGAGCAAAGGGAAGAAACCGTCGGGGGACCGCTTTTTACCCCAGGACGAGAAAACTGAGTCCGGGGCATTCCCGCTCGCGTTTTCTTGGGACGAGCACCGGAAGTCCTCGAGCTCAGCCCGTTTCCTTCGCTGCAAGTGCATTTCCAGTGGTTTCTGACACCGGACGAGCGTTCGCCACTCGTTGGAAGCTTCGGCCATCTTTTGGACCGTTTTGGGTCGCACCACAGTTCTCCCTCCAACGAGCTCGCTTCCCGACCTATACCTCCGGAAAACGTGTCAGGGAGCATGCCAGGCGTGTGGGTTGAAGTCCTCGGAGCACGAGACCCGAAGATCGAAAGACTTATGACCAATACGGAGCAAAGGGAAGAAACCGTTGGGGGACCGCTTTTTACCCCAGGACGAGAAAACTGAGTCCGGGGCATTCCCGCTCGCGTTTTCTTGGGACGAGCACCGGAAGTCCTCGAGCTCAGCCCGTTTCCTTCGCTGCAAGTGCATTTCCAGTGGTTTCTAACACCGGACGAGCGTTCGCCACTCGTTGGAAGCTTCGGCCATCTTTTGGACCGTTTTGGGTCGCACCACAGTTCTCCCTCCAACGAGCTCGCTTCCCGACCTATACCTCCGGAAAACGTGTCAGGGAGCATGCCAGGCGTGTGGGTTGAAGTCCTCGGAGCACGTGACCCGAAGATCGAAAGACTTATGACCAATACGGAGCAAAGGGAAGAAACCGTCGGGGGACCGCTTTTTACCCCAGGACGAGAAATTTGAGTCCGGGGCATTCCCGCTCGCGTTTTCTTGGGACGAGCACCGGAAGTCCTCGAGCTCAGCCCGTTTCCTTCGCTGCAAGTGCATTTCCAGTGGTTTCTGACACCGGACGAGCGTTCGCCACTCGTTGGAAGCTTCGGCCATCTTTTGGACCGTTTTGGGTCGCACCACAGTTCTCCCTCCAACGAGCTCGCTTCCCGACCTATACCTCCGGAAAACGTGTCAGGGAGCATGCCAGGAGTGTGGGTTGAAGTCCTCGGAGCACGAGACCCGAAGATCGAAAGACTTATGACCAATACGGAGCAAAGGGAAGAAACCGTCGGGGGACCGCTTTTTACCCCAGGACGAGAAACTGAGTCCGGGGCATTCCCGCTCGCGTTTTCTTGGGACGAGCACCGGAAGTCCTCGAGCTCAGCCCGTTTCCTTCGCTGCAAGTGCATTTCCAGTGGTTTCTGACACCGGACGAGCGTTCGCCACTCGTTGGAAGCTTCGGCCATCTTTTGGACCGTTTTGGGTCGCACCACAGTTCTCCCTCCAACGAGCTCGCTTCCCGACCTATACCTCCGGAAAACGTGTCAGGGAGCATGCCAGGAGTGTGGGTTGAAGTCCTCGGAGCACGAGACCCGAAGATCGAAAGACTTATGACCAATACGGAGCAAAGGGAAGAAACCGTCGGGGGACCGCTTTTTACCCCAGGACGAGAAAACTGAGTCCGGGGCATTCCCGCTCGCGTTTTCTTGGGACGAGCACCGGAAGTCCTCGAGCTCAGGCCGTTTCCTTCGCTGCAAGTGCATTTCCAGTGGTTTCTGACACCGGACGAGCGTTCGCCACTCGTTGGAAGCTTCGGCCATCTTTTGGACCGTTTTGGGTCGCACCACAGTTCTCCCTCCAACGAGCTCGCTTCCCGACCTATACCTCCGGAAAACGTGTCAGCGAGCATGCCAGGAGTGTGGGTTGAAGTCCTCGGAGCACGAGACCCGAAGATCGAAAGACTTATGACCAATACGGAGCAAAGGGAAGAAACCGTCGGGGGACCGCTTTTTACCCCAGGACGAGAAAACTGAGTCCGGGGCATTCCCGCTCGCGTTTTCTTGGGACGAGCACCGGAAGTCCCCGAGCTCAGCCCGTTTCCTTCGCTGCAAGTGCATTTCCAGTGGTTTCTGACACCGGACGAGCGTTCGCCACTCGTTGGAAGCTTCGGCCATCTTTTGGACCGTTTTGGGTCGCACCACAGTTCTCCCTCCAACGAGCTCGCTTCCCGACCTATACCTCCGGAAAACGTGTCAGGGAGCATGCCAGGAGTGTGGGTTGAAGTCCTCGGAGCACGAGACCCGAAGATCGAAAGACTTATGACCAATACGGAGCAAAGGGAAGAAACCGTCGGGGGACCGCTTTTTACCCCAGGACGAGAAAACTGAGTCCGGGGCATTCCCGCTCGCGTTTTCTTGGGACGAGCACCGGAAGTCCTCGAGCTCAGCCCGTTTCCTTCGCTGCAAGTGCATTTCCAGTGGTTTCTGACACCGGACGAGCGTTCGCCACTCGTTGGAAGCTTCGGCCATCTTTTGGACCGTTTTGGGTCGCACCACAGTTCTCCCTCCAACGAGCTCGCTTCCCGACCTATACCTCCGGAAAACGTGTCAGGGAGCATGCCAGGAGTGTGGGTTGAAGTCCTCGGAGCACGAGACCCGAAGATCGAAAGACTTATGACCAATACGGAGCAAAGGGAAGAAACCGTCGGGGGACCGCTTTTTACCCCAGGACGAGAAAACTGAGTCCGGGGCATTCCCGCTCGCGTTTTCTTGGGACGAGCACCGGAAGTCCTCGAGCTCAGCCCGTTTCCTTCGCTGCAAGTGCATTTCCAGTGGTTTCTGACACCGGACGAGCGTTCGCCACTCGTTGGAAGCTTCGGCCATCTTTTGGACCGTTTTGGGTCGCACCACAGTTCTCCCTCCAACGAGCTCGCTTCCCGACCTATACCTCCGGAAAACGTGTCAGGGAGCATGCCAGGAGTGTGGGTTGAAGTCCTCGGAGCACGAGACCCGAAGATCGAAAGACTTATGACCAATACGGAGCAAAGGGAAGAAACCGTCGGGGGACCGCTTTTTACCCCAGGACGAGAAAACTGAGTCCGGGGCATTCCCGCTCGCGTTTTCTTGGGACGAGCACCGGAAGTCCTCGAGCTCAGCCCGTTTCCTTCGCTGCAAGTGCATTTTCAGTGGTTTCTGACACCGGACGAGCGTTCGCCACTCGTTGGAAGCTTCGGCCATCTTTTGGACCGTTTTGGGTCGCACCACAGTTCTCCCTCCAACGAGCTCGCTTCCCGACCTATACCTCCGGAAAACGTGTCAGGGAGCATGCCAGGAGTGTGGGTTGAAGTCCTCGGAGCACGAGACCCGAAGATCGAAAGACTTATGACCAATACGGAGCAAAGGGAAGAAACCGTCGGGGGACCGCTTTTTACCCCAGGACGAGAAAACGGAGTCCGGGGCATTCCCGCTCGCGTTTTCTTGGGACGAGCACCGGAAGTCCTCGAGCTCAGCCCGTTTCCTTCGCTGCAAGTGCATTTCCAGTGGTTTCTGACACCGGACGAGCGTTCGCCACTCGTTGGAAGCTTCGGCCATCTTTTGGACCGTTTTGGGTCGCACCACAGTTCTCCCTCCAACGAGCTCGCTTCCCGACCTATACCTCCGGAAAACGTGTCAGGGAGCATGCCAGGAGTGTGGGTTGAAGTCCTCGGAGCACGAGACCCGAAGATCGAAAGACTTATGACCAATACGGAGCAAAGGGAAGAAACCGTCGGGGGACCGCTTTTTACCCCAGGACGAGAAAACTGAGTCCGGGGCATTCCCGCTCGCGTTTTCTTGGGACGAGCACCGGAAGTCCTCGAGCTCAGCCCGTTTCCTTCGCTGCAAGTGCATTTCCAGTGGTTTCTGACACCGGACGAGCGTTCGCCACTCGTTGGAAGCTTCGGCCATCTTTTGGACCGTTTTGGGTCGCACCACAGTTCTCCCTCCAACGAGCTCGCTTCCCGACCTATACCTCCGGAAAACGTGTCAGGGAGCATGCCAGGAGTGTGGGTTGAAGTCCTCGGAGCACGAGACCCGAAGATCGAAAGACTTATGACCAATACGGAGCAAAGGGAAGAAACCGTCGGGGGACCGCTTTTTACCCCAGGACGAGAAAACTGAGTCCGGGGCATTCCCGCTCGCGTTTTCTTGGGACGAGCACCGGAAGTCCTCGAGCTCAGCCCGTTTCCTTCGCTGCAAGTGCATTTCCAGTGGTTTCTGACACCGGACGAGCGTTCGCCACTCGTTGGAAGCTTCGGCCATCTTTTGGACCGTTTTGGGTCGCACCACAGTTCTCCCTCCAATGAGCTCGCTTCCCGATCTATACCTCCGAAAAACGTGTCAGCGAGCATGCCAGGAGTGTGGGTTGAAGTCCTCGGAGCACGAGACCCGAAGATCGAAAGACTTATGACCAATACGGAGCAAAGGGAAGAAACCGTCGGGGGATCGCTTTTTACCCCAGGACGAGAAAACTGAGTCCGGGGCATTCCCGCTCGCGTTTTCTTGGGACGAGCACCAGAAGTCCTCGAGCTCAGCCCGTTTCCTTCGCTGCAAGTGCATTTCCAGTGGTTTCTGACACCGGACGAGCGTTCGCCACTCGTTGGAAGCTTCGGCCATCTTTTGGACCGTTTTGGGTCGCACCACAGTTCTCCCTCCAACGAGCTCGCTTCCCGACCTATACCTCCGGAAAACGTGTCAGGGAGCATGCCAGGAGTGTGGGTTGAAGTCCTCGGAGCACGAGACCCGAAGATCGAAAGACTTATGACCAATACGGAGCAAAGGGAAGAAACCGTCGGGGGACCGCTTTTTACCCCAGGACGAGAAAACTGAGTCCGGGGCATTCCCGCTCGCGTTTTCTTGGGACGAGCACCGGAAGTCCTCGAGCTCAGCCCGTTTCCTTCGCTGCAAGTGCATTTCCAGTGGTTTCTGACACCGGACGAGCGTTCGCCACTCGTTGGAAGCTTCGGCCATCTTTTGGACCGTTTTGGGTCGCACCACAGTTCTCCCTCCAACGAGCTCGCTTCCCGACCTATACCTCCGGAAAACGTGTCAGGGAGCATGCCAGGAGTGTGGGTTGAAGTCCTCGGAGCACGAGACCCGAAGATCGAAAGACTTATGACCAATACGGAGCAAAGGGAAGAAACCGTCGGGGGACCGCTTTTTACCCCAGGACGAGAAAACTGAGTCCGGGGCATTCCCGCTCGCGTTTTCTTGGGACGAGCACCGGAAGTCCTCGAGCTCAGCCCGTTTCCTTCGCTGCAAGTGCATTTCCAGTGGTTTCTGACACCGGACGAGCGTTCGCCACTCGTTGGAAGCTTCGGCCATCTTTTGGACCGTTTTGGGTCGCACCACAGTTCTCCCTCCAACGAGCTGGCTTCCCGACCTATACCTCCGGGAAACGTGTCAGGGAGCATGCCAGGAGTGTGGGTTGAAGTCCTCGGAGCACGAGACCCGAAGATCGAAAGACTTATGACCAATACGGAGCAAAGGGAAGAAACCGTCGGGGGACCGCTTTTTACCCCAGGACGAGAAAACTGAGTCCGGGGCATTCCCGCTCGCGTTTTCTTGGGACGAGCACCGGAAGTCCTCGAGCTCAGCCCGTTTCCTTCGCTGCAAGTGCATTTCCAGTGGTTTCTGACACCGGACGAGCGTTCGCCACTCGTTGGAAGCTTCGGCCATCTTTTGGACCGTTTTGGGTCGCACCACAGTTCTCCCTCCAACGAGCTGGCTTCCCGACCTATACCTCCGGGAAACGTGTCAGGGAGCATGCCAGGAGTGTGGGTTGAAGTCCTCGGAGCACGAGACCCGAAGATCGAAAGACTTATGACCAATACGGAGCAAAGGGAAGAAACCGTCGGGGGACCGCTTTTTACCCCAGGACGAGAAAACTGAGTCCGGGGCATTCCCGCTCGCGTTTTCTTGGGACGAGCACCGGAAGTCCTCGAGCTCAGCCCGTTTCCTTCGCTGCAAGTGCATTTCCAGTGGTTTCTGACACCGGACGAGCGTTCGCCACTCGTTGGAAGCTTCGGCCAACTTTTGGACCGTTTTGGGTCGCACCACAGTTCTCCCTCCAACGAGCTCGCTTCCCGACCTATACCTCCGGAAAACGTGTCAGGGAGCATGCCAGGAGTGTGGGTTGAAGTCCTCGGAGCACGAGACCCGAAGATCGAAAGACTTATGACCAATACGGAGCAAAGGGAAGAAACCGTCGGGGGACCGCTTTTTACCCCAGGACGAGAAAACTGAGTCCGGGGCATTCCCGCTCGCGTTTTCTTGGGACGAGCACCGGAAGTCCTCGAGCTCAGCCCGTTTCCTTCGCTGCAAGTGCATTTCCAGTGGTTTCTGACACCGGACGAGCGTTCGCCACTCGTTGGAAGCTTCGGCCATCTTTTGGACCGTTTTGGGTCGCACCACAGTTCTCCCTCCAACGAGCTGGCTTCCCGACCTATACCTCCGGGAAACGTGTCAGGGAGCATGCCAGGAGTGTGGGTTGAAGTCCTCGGAGCACGAGACCCGAAGATCGAAAGACTTATGACCAATACGGAGCAAAGGGAAGAAACCGTCGGGGGACCGCTTTTTACCCCAGGACGAGAAAACTGAGTCCGGGGCATTCCCGCTCGCGTTTTCTTGGGACGAGCACCGGAAGTCCTCGAGCTCAGCCCGTTTCCTTCGCTGCAAGTGCATTTCCAGTGGTTTCTGACACCGGACGAGCGTTCGCCACTCGTTGGAAGCTTCGGCCATCTTTTGGACCGTTTTGGGTCGCACCACAGTTCTCCCTCCAACGAGCTGGCTTCCCGACCTATACCTCCGGGAAACGTGTCAGGGAGCATGCCAGGAGTGTGGGTTGAAGTCCTCGGAGCACGAGACCCGAAGATCGAAAGACTTATGACCAATACGGAGCAAAGGGAAGAAACCGTCGGGGGACCGCTTTTTACCCCAGGACGAGAAAACTGAGTCCGGGGCATTCCCGCTCGCGTTTTCTTGGGACGAGCACCGGAAGTCCTCGAGCTCAGCCCGTTTCCTTCGCTGCAAGTGCATTTCCAGTGGTTTCTGACACCGGACGAGCGTTCGCCACTCGTTGGAAGCTTCGGCCATCTTTTGGACCGTTTTGGGTCGCACCACAGTTCTCCCTCCAACGAGCTCGCTTCCCGACCTATACCTCCGGAAAACGTGTCAGGGAGCATGCCAGGAGTGTGGGTTGAAGTCCTCGGAGCACGAGACCCGAAGATCGAAAGACTTATGACCAATACGGAGCAAAGGGAAGAAACCGTCGGGGGACCGCTTTTTACCCCAGGACGAGAAAACTGAGTCCGGGGCATTCCCGCTCGCGTTTTCTTGGGACGAGCACCGGATGTCCTCGAGCTCAGCCCGTTTCCTTCGCTGCAAGTGCATTTCCAGTGGTTTCTGACACCGGACGAGCGTTCGCCACTCGTTGGAAGCTTCGGCCATCTTTTGGACCGTTTTGGGTCGCACCACAGTTCTCCCTCCAACGAGCTCGCTTCCCGACCTATACCTCCGGAAAACGTGTCAGGGAGCATGCCAGGAGTGTGGGTTGAAGTCCTCGGAGCACGAGACCCGAAGATCGAAAGACTTATGACCAATACGGAGCAAAGGGAAGAAACCGTCAGGGGACCGCTTTTTACCCCAGGACGAGAAAACTGAGTCCGGGGCATTCCCGCTTGCGTTTTCTTGGGACGAGCACCGGAAGTCCTCGAGCGCAGCCCGTTTCCTTCGCTGCAAGTGCATTTCCAGTGGTTTCTGACACCGGACGAGCGTTCGCCACTCGTTGGAAGCTTCGGCCATCTTTTGGACCGTTTTGGGTCGCACCACAGTTCTCCCTCCAACGAGCTCGCTTCCCGACCTATACCTCCGGAAAACGTGTCAGGGAGCATGCCAGGAGTGTGGGTTGAAGTCCTCGGAGCACGAGACCCGAAGATCGAAAGACTTATGACCAATACGGAGCAAAGGGAAGAAACCGTCGGGGGACCGCTTTTTACCCCAGGACGAGAAAACTGAGTCCGGGGCATTCCCCCTCGCGTTTTCTTGGGACGAGCACCGGAAGTCCTCGAGCTCAGCCCGTTTCCTTCGTTGCAAGTGCATTTCCAGTGGTTTCTGACACCGGACGAGCGTTCGCCACTCGTTGGAAGCTTCGGCCATCTTTTGGACCGTTTTGGGTCGCACCACAGTTCTCCCTCCAACGAGCTCGCTTCCCGACCTATACCTCCGGAAAACGTGTCAGGGAGCATGCCAGGAGTGTGGGTTGAAGTCCTCGGAGCACGAGACCCGAAGATCGAAAGACTTATGACCAATACGGAGCAAAGGGAAGAAACCGTCGGGGGACCGCTTTTTACCCCAGGACGAGAAAACGGAGTCCGGGGCATTCCCGCTCGCGTTTTCTTGGGACGAGCACCGGAAGTCCTCGAGCTCAGCCCGTTTCCTTCGCTGCAAGTGCATTTCCAGTGGTTTCTGACACCGGACGAGCGTTCGCCACTCGTTGGAAGCTTCGGCCATGTTTTGGACCGTTTTGGGTCGCACCACAGTTCTCCCTCCAACGAGCTCGCTTCCCGACCTATACCTCCGGAAAACGTGTCAGGGAGCATGCCAGGAGTGTGGGTTGAAGTCCTCGGAGCACGAGACCCGAAGATCGAAAGACTTATGACCAATACGGAGCAAAGGGAAGAAACCGTCGGGGGACCGCTTTTTACCCCAGGACGAGAAAACTGAGTCCGGGGCATTCCCGCTCGCGTTTTCTTGGGACGAGCACCGGAAGTCCTCGAGCTCAGCTCGTTTCCTTCGCTGCAAGTGCATTTCCAGTGGTTTCTGACACCGGACGAGCGTTCGCCACTCGTTGGAAGCTTCGGCCATCTTTTGGACCGTTTTGGGTCGCACCACAGTTCTCCCTCCAACGAGCTGGCTTCCCGACCTATACCTCCGGGAAACGTGTCAGGGAGCATGCCAGGAGTGTGGGTTGAAGTCCTCGGAGCACGAGACCCGAAGATCGAAAGACTTATGACCAATACGGAGCAAAGGGAAGAAACCGTCGGGGGACCGCTTTTTACCCCAGGACGAGAAAACTGAGTCCGGGGCATTCCCGCTCGCGTTTTCTTGGGACGAGCACCGGAAGTCCTCGAGCTCAGCCCGTTTCCTTCGCTGCAAGTGCATTTCCAGTGGTTTCTGACACCGGACGAGCGTTCGCCACTCGTTGGAAGCTTCGGCCATCTTTTGGACCGTTTTGGGTCGCACCACAGTTCTCCCTCCAACGAGCTCGCTTCCCGACCTATACCTCCGGAAAACGTGTCAGGGAGCATGCCAGGAGTGTGGGTTGAAGTCCTCGGAGCACGAGACCCGAAGATCGAAAGACTTATGACCAATACGGAGCAAAGGGAAGAAACCGTCGGGGGACCGCTTTTTACCCCAGGACGAGAAAACTGAGTCCGGGGCATTCCCGCTCGCGTTTTCTTGGGACGAGCACCGGATGTCCTCGAGCTCAGCCCGTTTCCTTCGCTGCAAGTGCATTTCCAGTGGTTTCTGACACCGGACGAGCGTTCGCCACTCGTTGGAAGCTTCGGCCATCTTTTGGACCGTTTTGGGTCGCACCACAGTTCTCCCTCCAACGAGCTCGCTTCCCGACCTATACCTCCGGAAAACGTGTCAGGGAGCATGCCAGGAGTGTGGGTTGAAGTCCTCGGAGCACGAGACCCGAAGATCGAAAGACTTATGACCAATACGGAGCAAAGGGAAGAAACCGTCAGGGGACCGCTTTTTACCCCAGGACGAGAAAACTGAGTCCGGGGCATTCCCGCTTGCGTTTTCTTGGGACGAGCACCGGAAGTCCTCGAGCGCAGCCCGTTTCCTTCGCTGCAAGTGCATTTCCAGTGGTTTCTGACACCGGACGAGCGTTCGCCACTCGTTGGAAGCTTCGGCCATCTTTTGGACCGTTTTGGGTCGCACCACAGTTCTCCCTCCAACGAGCTCGCTTCCCGACCTATACCTCCGGAAAACGTGTCAGGGAGCATGCCAGGAGTGTGGGTTGAAGTCCTCGGAGCACGAGACCCGAAGATCGAAAGACTTATGACCAATACGGAGCAAAGGGAAGAAACCGTCGGGGGACCGCTTTTTACCCCAGGACGAGAAAACTGAGTCCGGGGCATTCCCGCTCGCGTTTTCTTGGGACGAGCACCGGAAGTCCTCGAGCCCAGCCCGTTTCCTTCGCTGCAAGTGCATTTCCAGTGGTTTCTGACACCGGACGAGCGTTCGCCACTCGTTGGAAGCTTCGGCCATCTTTTGGACCGTTTTGGGTCGCACCACAGTTCTCCCTCCAACGAGCTCGCTTCCCGACCTATACCTCCGGAAAACGTGTCAGGGAGCATGCCAGGAGTGTGGGTTGAAGTCCTCGGAGCACGAGACCCGAAGATCGAAAGACTTATGACCAATACGGAGCAAAGGGAAGAAACCGTCGGGGGACCGCTTTTTACCCCAGGACGAGAAAACTGAGTCCGGGGCATTCCCGCTCGCGTTTTCTTGGGACGAGCACCGGAAGTCCTCGAGCTCAGCCCGTTTCCTTCGCTGCAAGTGCATTTCCAGTGGTTTCTGACACCGGACGAGCGTTCGCCACTCGTTGGAAGCTTCGGCCATCTTTTGGACCGTTTTGGGTCGCACCACAGTTCTCCCTCCAACGAGCTCGCTTCCCGACCTATACCTCCGGAAAACGTGTCAGGGAGCATGCCAGGAGTGTGGGTTGAAGTCCTCGGAGCACGAGACCCGAAGATCGAAAGACTTATGACCAATACGGAGCAAAGGGAAGAAACCGTCGGGGGACCGCTTTTTACCCCAGGACGAGAAAACTGAGTCCGGGGCATTCCCGCTCGCGTTTTCTTGGGACGAGCACCGGAAGTCCTCGAGCTCAGCCCGTTTCCTTCGCTGCAAGTGCATTTCCAGTGGTTTCTGACACTGGACGAGCGTTCGCCACTCGTTGGAAGCTTCGGCCATCTTTTGGACCGTTTTGGGTCGCACCACAGTTCTCCCTCCAACGAGCTCGCTTCCCGACCTATACCTCCGGAAAACGTGTCAGGGAGCATGCCAGGAGTGTGGGTTGAAGTCCTCGGAGCACGAGACCCGAAGATCGAAAGACTTATGACCAATACGGAGCAAAGGGAAGAAACCGTCGGGGGACCGCTTTTTACCCCAGGACGAGAAAACTGAGTCCGGGGCATTCCCGCTCGCGTTTTGTGGGACGAGCACCGGAAGTCCTCGAGCTCAGCCCGTTTCCTTCGCTGCAAGTGCATTTCCAGTGGTTTCTGACACCGGACGAGCGTTCGCCACTCGTTGGAAGCTTCGGCCATCTTTTGGACCGTTTTGGGTCGCACCACAGTTCTCCCTCCAACGAGCTGGCTTCCCGACCTATACCTCCGGGAAACGTGTCAGGGAGCATGCCTGGAGTGTGGGTTGAAGTCCTCGGAGCACGAGACCCGAAGATCGAAAGACTTATGACCAATACGGAGCAAAGGGAAGAAACCGTCGGGGGACCGCTTTTTACCCCAGGACGAGAAAACTGAGTCCGGGGCATTCCCGCTCGCGTTTTCTTGGGACGAGCACCGGAAGTCCTCGAGCTCAGCCCGTTTCCTTCGCTGCAAGTGCATTTCCAGTGGTTTCTGACACCGGACGAGCGTTCGCCACTCGTTGGAAGCTTCGGCCATCTTTTGGACCGTTTTGGGTCGCACCACAGTTCTCCCTCCAACGAGCTCGCTTCCCGACCTATACCTCCGGAAAACGTGTCAGGGAGCATGCCAGGCGTGTGGGTTGAAGTCCTCGGAGCACGAGACCCGAAGATCGAAAGACTTATGACCAATACGGAGCAAAGGGAAGAAACCGTCGGGGGACCGCTTTTTACCCCAGGACGAGAAAACTGAGTCCGGGGCATTCCCGCTCGCGTTTTCTTGGGACGAGCACCGGAAGTCCTCGAGCTCAGCCCGTTTCCTTCGCTGCAAGTGCATTTCCAGTGGTTTCTGACACCGGACGAGCGTTCGCCACTCGTTGGAAGCTTCGGCCATCTTTTGGACCGTTTTGGGTCGCACCACAGTTCTCCCTCCAACGAGCTCGCTTCCCGACCTATACCTCCGGAAAACGTGTCAGCGAGCATGCCAGGAGTGTGGGTTGAAGTCCTCGGAGCACGAGACCCGAAGATCGAAAGACTTATGACCAATACGGAGCAAAGGGAAGAAACCGTCGGGGGACCGCTTTTTACCCCAGGACGAGAAAACTGAGTCCGGGGCATTCCCGCTCGCGTTTTCTTGGGACGAGCACCGGAAGTCCCCGAGCTCAGCCCGTTTCCTTCGCTGCAAGTGCATTTCCAGTGGTTTCTGACACCGGACGAGCGTTCGCCACTCGTTGGAAGTTTCGGCCATCTTTTGGACCGTTTTGGGTCGCACCACAGTTCTCCCTCCAACGAGCTCGCTTCCCGACCTATACCTCCGGAAAACGTGTCAGGGAGCATGCCAGGAGTGTGGGTTGAAGTCCTCGGAGCACGAGACCCGAAGATCGAAAGACTTATGACCAATACGGAGCAAAGGGAAGAAACCGTCGGGGGACCGCTTTTTACCCCAGGACGAGAAAACTGAGTCCGGGGCATTCCCGCTCGCGTTTTCTTGGGACGAGCACCGGAAGTCCTCGAGCTCAGCCCGTTTCCTTCGCTGCAAGTGCATTTCCAGTGGTTTCTGACACCGGACGAGCGTTCGCCACTCGTTGGAAGCTTCGGCCATCTTTTGGACCGTTTTGGGTCGCACCACAGTTCTCCCTCCAACGAGCTCGCTTCCCGACCTATACCTCCGGAAAACGTGTCAGGGAGCATGCCAGGAGTGTGGGTTGAAGTCCTCGGAGCACGAGACCCGAAGATCGAAAGACTTATGACCAATACGGAGCAAAGGGAAGAAACCGTCGGGGGACCGCTTTTTACCCCAGGACGAGAAAACTGAGTCCGGGGCATTCCCGCTCGCGTTTTCTTGGGACGAGCACCGGAAGTCCTCGAGCTCAGCCCGTTTCCTTCGCTGCAAGTGCATTTCCAGTGGTTTCTGACACCGGACGAGCGTTCGCCACTCGTTGGAAGCTTCGGCCATCTTTTGGACCGTTTTGGGTCGCACCACAGTTCTCCCTCCAACGAGCTCGCTTCCCGACCTATACCTCCGGAAAACGTGTCAGGGAGCATGCCAGGAGTGTGGGTTGAAGTCCTCGGAGCACGAGACCCGAAGATCGAAAGACTTATGACCAATACGGAGCAAAGGGAAGAAACCGTCGGGGGACCGCTTTTTACCCCAGGACGAGAAAACTGAGTCCGGGGCATTCCCGCTCGCGTTTTCTTGGGACGAGCACCGGAAGTCCTCGAGCTCAGCCCGTTTCCTTCGCTGCAAGTGCATTTTCAGTGGTTTCTGACACCGGACGAGCGTTCGCCACTCGTTGGAAGCTTCGGCCATCTTTTGGACCGTTTTGGGTCGCACCACAGTTCTCCCTCCAACGAGCTCGCTTCCCGACCTATACCTCCGGAAAACGTGTCAGGGAGCATGCCAGGAGTGTGGGTTGAAGTCCTCGGAGCACGAGACCCGAAGATCGAAAGACTTATGACCAATACGGAGCAAAGGGAAGAAACCGTCGGGGGACCGCTTTTTACCCCAGGACGAGAAAACTGAGTCCGGGGCATTCCCGCTCGCGTTTTCTTGGGACGAGCACCGGAAGTCCTCGAGCTCAGCCCGTTTCCTTCGCTGCAAGTGCATTTCCAGTGGTTTCTGACACCGGACGAGCGTTCGCCACTCGTTGGAAGCTTCGGCCATCTTTTGGACCGTTTTGGGTCGCACCACAGTTCTCCCTCCAACGAGCTCGCTTCCCGACCTATACCTCCGGAAAACGTGTCAGGGAGCATGCCAGGAGTGTGGGTTGAAGTCCTCGGAGCACGAGACCCGAAGATCGAAAGACTTATGACCAATACGGAGCAAAGGGAAGAAACCGTCGGGGGACCGCTTTTTACCCCAGGACGAGAAAACTGAGTCCGGGGCATTCCCGCTCGCGTTTTGTGGGACGAGCACCGGAAGTCCTCGAGCTCAGCCCGTTTCCTTCGCTGCAAGTGCATTTCCAGTGGTTTCTGACACCGGACGAGCGTTCGCCACTCGTTGGAAGCTTCGGCCATCTTTTGGACCGTTTTGGGTCGCACCACAGTTCTCCCTCCAACGAGCTGGCTTCCCGACCTATACCTCCGGGAAACGTGTCAGGGAGCATGCCTGGAGTGTGGGTTGAAGTCCTCGGAGCACGAGACCCGAAGATCGAAAGACTTATGACCAATACGGAGCAAAGGGAAGAAACCGTCGGGGGACCGCTTTTTACCCCAGGACGAGAAAACTGAGTCCGGGGCATTCCCGCTCGCGTTTTCTTGGGACGAGCACCGGAAGTCCTCGAGCTCAGCCCGTTTCCTTCGCTGCAAGTGCATTTCCAGTGGTTTCTGACACCGGACGAGCGTTCGCCACTCGTTGGAAGCTTCGGCCATCTTTTGGACCGTTTTGGGTCGCACCACAGTTCTCCCTCCAACGAGCTCGCTTCCCGACCTATACCTCCGGAAAACGTGTCAGGGAGCATGCCAGGCGTGTGGGTTGAAGTCCTCGGAGCACGAGACCCGAAGATCGAAAGACTTATGACCAATACGGAGCAAAGGGAAGAAACCGTCGGGGGACCGCTTTTTACCCCAGGACGAGAAAACTGAGTCCGGGGCATTCCCGCTCGCGTTTTCTTGGGACGAGCACCGGAAGTCCTCGAGCTCAGCCCGTTTCCTTCGCTGCAAGTGCATTTCCAGTGGTTTCTGACACCGGACGAGCGTTCGCCACTCGTTGGAAGCTTCGGCCATCTTTTGGACCGTTTTGGGTCGCACCACAGTTCTCCCTCCAACGAGCTCGCTTCCCGACCTATACCTCCGGAAAACGTGTCAGCGAGCATGCCAGGAGTGTGGGTTGAAGTCCTCGGAGCACGAGACCCGAAGATCGAAAGACTTATGACCAATACGGAGCAAAGGGAAGAAACCGTCGGGGGACCGCTTTTTACCCCAGGACGAGAAAACTGAGTCCGGGGCATTCCCGCTCGCGTTTTCTTGGGACGAGCACCGGAAGTCCCCGAGCTCAGCCCGTTTCCTTCGCTGCAAGTGCATTTCCAGTGGTTTCTGACACCGGACGAGCGTTCGCCACTCGTTGGAAGCTTCGGCCATCTTTTGGACCGTTTTGGGTCGCACCACAGTTCTCCCTCCAACGAGCTCGCTTCCCGACCTATACCTCCGGAAAACGTGTCAGGGAGCATGCCAGGAGTGTGGGTTGAAGTCCTCGGAGCACGAGACCCGAAGATCGAAAGACTTATGACCAATACGGAGCAAAGGGAAGAAACCGTCGGGGGACCGCTTTTTACCCCAGGACGAGAAAACTGAGTCCGGGGCATTCCCGCTCGCGTTTTCTTGGGACGAGCACCGGAAGTCCTCGAGCTCAGCCCGTTTCCTTCGCTGCAAGTGCATTTCCAGTGGTTTCTGACACCGGACGAGCGTTCGCCACTCGTTGGAAGCTTCGGCCATCTTTTGGACCGTTTTGGGTCGCACCACAGTTCTCCCTCCAACGAGCTCGCTTCCCGACCTATACCTCCGGAAAACGTGTCAGGGAGCATGCCAGGAGTGTGGGTTGAAGTCCTCGGAGCACGAGACCCGAAGATCGAAAGACTTATGACCAATACGGAGCAAAGGGAAGAAACCGTCGGGGGACCGCTTTTTACCCCAGGACGAGAAAACTGAGTCCGGGGCATTCCCGCTCGCGTTTTCTTGGGACGAGCACCGGAAGTCCTCGAGCTCAGCCCGTTTCCTTCGCTGCAAGTGCATTTCCAGTGGTTTCTGACACCGGACGAGCGTTCGCCACTCGTTGGAAGCTTCGGCCATCTTTTGGACCGTTTTGGGTCGCACCACAGTTCTCCCTCCAACGAGCTCGCTTCCCGACCTATACCTCCGGAAAACGTGTCAGGGAGCATGCCAGGAGTGTGGGTTGAAGTCCTCGGAGCACGAGACCCGAAGATCGAAAGACTTATGACCAATACGGAGCAAAGGGAAGAAACCGTCGGGGGACCGCTTTTTACCCCAGGACGAGGAAAACTGAGTCCGGGGCATTCCCGCTCGCGTTTTCTTGGGACGAGCACCGGAAGTCCTCGAGCTCAGCCCGTTTCCTTCGCTGCAAGTGCATTTTCAGTGGTTTCTGACACCGGACGAGCGTTCGCCACTCGTTGGAAGCTTCGGCCATCTTTTGGACCGTTTTGGGTCGCACCACAGTTCTCCCTCCAACGAGCTCGCTTCCCGACCTATACCTCCGGAAAACGTGTCAGGGAGCATGCCAGGAGTGTGGGTTGAAGTCCTCGGAGCACGAGACCCGAAGATCGAAAGACTTATGACCAATACGGAGCAAAGGGAAGAAACCGTCGGGGGACCGCTTTTTACCCCAGGACGAGAAAACTGAGTCCGGGGCATTCCCGCTCGCGTTTTCTTGGGACGAGCACCGGAAGTCCTCGAGCTCAGCCCGTTTCCTTCGCTGCAAGTGCATTTCCAGTGGTTTCTGACACCGGACGAGCGTTCGCCACTCGTTGGAAGCTTCGGCCATCTTTTGGACCGTTTTGGGTCGCACCACAGTTCTCCCTCCAACGAGCTCGCTTCCCGACCTATACCTCCGGAAAACGTGTCAGGGAGCATGC
The DNA here is from genome assembly GCF_025177605.1 of Cucumis melo. Taxonomy (NCBI): domain Eukaryota; kingdom Viridiplantae; phylum Streptophyta; class Magnoliopsida; order Cucurbitales; family Cucurbitaceae; genus Cucumis; species Cucumis melo. The sequence continues at coordinate 229,289 of NW_026123826.1, forward strand.
CAGGAGTGTGGGTTGAAGTCCTCGGAGCACGAGACCCGAAGATCGAAAGACTTATGACCAATACGGAGCAAAGGGAAGAAACCGTCGGGGGACCGCTTTTTACCCCAGGACGAGAAAACTGAGTCCGGGGCATTCCCGCTCGCGTTTTCTTGGGACGAGCACCGGAAGTCCTCGAGCTCAGCCCGTTTCCTTCGCTGCAAGTGCATTTTCAGTGGTTTCTGACACCAGACGAGCGTTCGCCACTCGTTGGAAGCTTCGGCCATCTTTTGGACCGTTTTGGGTCGCACCACAGTTCTCCCTCCAACGAGCTCGCTTCCCGACCTATACCTCCGGAAAACGTGTCAGGGAGCATGCCAGGAGTGTGGGTTGAAGTCCTCGGAGCACGAGACCCGAAGATCGAAAGACTTATGACCAATACGGAGCAAAGGGAAGAAACCGTCGGGGGACCGCTTTTTACCCCAGGACGAGAAACTGAGTCCGGGGCATTCCCGCTCGCGTTTTCTTGGGACGAGCACCGGAAGTCCTCGAGCTCAGCCCGTTTCCTTCGCTGCAAGTGCATTTCCTGTGGTTTCTGACACCGGACGAGCGTTCGCCACTCGTTGGAAGCTTCGGCCATCTTTTGGACCGTTTTGGGTCGCACCACAGTTCTCCCTCCAACGAGCTCGCTTCCCGACCTATACCTCCGGAAAACGTGTCAGGGAGCATGCCAGGAGTGTGGGTTGAAGTCCTCGGAGCACGAGACCCGAAGATCGAAAGACTTATGACCAATACGGAGCAAAGGGAAGAAACCGTCGGGGGACCGCTTTTTACCCCAGGACGAGAAAACTTAGTCCGAGGCATTCCCGCTCGCGTTTTCTTGGGACGAGCACCGGAAGTCCTCGAGCTCAGCCCGTTTCCTTCGCTGCAAGTGCATTTCCAGTGGTTTCTGACACCGGACGAGCGTTCGCCACTCGTTGGAAGCTTCGGCCATCTTTTGGACCGTTTTGGGTCGCACCACAGTTCTCCCTCCAACGAGCTCGCTTCCCGACCTATACCTCCGGAAAACGTGTCAGCGAGCATGCCAGGAGTGTGGGTTGAAGTCCTCGGAGCACGAGACCCGAAGATCGAAAGACTTATGACCAATACGGAGCAAAGGGAAGAAACCGTCGGGGGACCGCTTTTTACCCCAGGACGAGAAAACTGAGTCCGGGGCATTTCCGCTCGCGTTTTCTTGGGACGAGCACCGGAAGTCCCCGAGCTCAGCCCGTTTCCTTCGCTGCAAGTGCATTTCCAGTGGTTTCTGACACCGGACGAGCGTTCGCCACTCGTTGGAAGCTTCGGCCATCTTTTGGACCGTTTTGGGTCGCACCACAGTTCTCCCTCCAACGAGCTCGCTTCCCGACCTATACCTCCGGAAAACGTGTCAGGGAGCATGCCAGGAGTGTGGGTTGAAGTCCTCGGAGCACGAGACCCGAAGATCGAAAGACTTATGACCAATACGGAGCAAAGGGAAGAAACCGTCGGGGGACCGCTTTTTACCCCAGGACGAGAAAACTGAGTCCGGGGCATTCCCGCTCGCGTTTTCTTGGGACGAGCACCGGAAGTCCTCGAGCTCAGCCCGTTTCCTTCGCTGCAAGTGCATTTCCAGTGGTTTCTGACACCGGACGAGCGTTCGCCACTCGTTGGAAGCTTCGGCCATCTTTTGGACCGTTTTGGGTCGCACCACAGTTCTCCCTCCAACGAGCTCGCTTCCCGACCTATACCTCCGGAAAACGTGTCAGCGAGCATGCCAGGAGTGTGGGTTGAAGTCCTCGGAGCACGAGACCCGAAGATCGAAAGACTTATGACCAATACGGAGCAAAGGGAAGAAACCGTCGGGGGACCGCTTTTTACCCCAGGACGAGAAAACTGAGTCCGGGGCATTCCCGCTCGCGTTTTCTTGGGACGAGCACCGGAAGTCCCCGAGCTCAGCCCGTTTCCTTCGCTGCAAGTGCATTTCCAGTGGTTTCTGACACCGGACGAGCGTTCGCCACTCGTTGGAAGCTTCGGCCATCTTTTGGACCGTTTTGGGTCGCACCACAGTTCTCCCTCCAACGAGCTCGCTTCCCGACCTATACCTCCGGAAAACGTGTCAGGGAGCATGCCAGGAGTGTGGGTTGAAGTCCTCGGAGCACGAGACCCGAAGATCGAAAGACTTATGACCAATACGGAGCAAAGGGAAGAAACCGTCGGGGGACCGCTTTTTACCCCAGGACGAGAAAACTGAGTCCGGGGCATTCCCGCTCGCGTTTTCTTGGGACGAGCACCGGAAGTCCTCGAGCTCAGCCCGTTTCCTTCGCTGCAAGTGCATTTCCAGTGGTTTCTGACACCGGACGAGCGTTCGCCACTCGTTGGAAGCTTCGGCCATCTTTTGGACCGTTTTGGGTCGCACCACAGTTCTCCCTCCAACGAGCTCGCTTCCCGACCTATACCTCCGGAAAACGTGTCAGGGAGCATGCCAGGAGTGTGGGTTGAAGTCCTCGGAGCACGAGACCCGAAGATCGAAAGACTTATGACCAATACGGAGCAAAGGGAAGAAACCGTCGGGGGACCGCTTTTTACCCCAGGACGAGAAAACTGAGTCCGGGGCATTCCCGCTCGCGTTTTCTTGGGACGAGCACCGGAAGTCCTCGAGCTCAGCCCGTTTCCTTCGCTGCAAGTGCATTTCCAGTGGTTTCTGACACCGGACGAGCGTTCGCCACTCGTTGGAAGCTTCGGCCATCTTTTGGACCGTTTTGGGTCGCACCACAGTTCTCCCTCCAACGAGCTCGCTTCCCGACCTATACCTCCGGAAAACGTGTCAGGGAGCATGCCAGGAGTGTGGGTTGAAGTCCTCGGAGCACGAGACCCGAAGATCGAAAGACTTATGACCAATACGGAGCAAAGGGAAGAAACCGTCGGGGGACCGCTTTTTACCCCAGGACGAGAAAACTGAGTCCGGGGCATTCCCGCTCGCGTTTTCTTGGGACGAGCACCGGAAGTCCTCGAGCCCAGCCCGTTTCCTTCGCTGCAAGTGCATTTCCAGTGGTTTCTGACACCGGACCAGCGTTCGCCACTCGTTGGAAGCTTCGGCCATCTTTTGGACCGCTTTGGGTCGCACCACAGTTCTCCCTCCAACGAGCTCGCTTCCCGACCTATACCTCCGGAAAACGTGTCAGGGAGCATGCCAGGAGTGTGGGTTGAAGTCCTCGGAGCACGAGACCCGAAGATCGAAAGACTTATGACCAATACGGAGCAAAGGGAAGAAACCGTCGGGGGACCGCTTTTTACCCCAGGACGAGAAAACTGAGTCCGGGGCATTCCCGCTCGCGTTTTCTTGGGACGAGCACCGGAAGTCCTCGAGCCCAGCCCGTTTCCTTCGCTGCAAGTGCATTTCCAGTGGTTTCTGACACCGGACGAGCGTTCGCCACTCGTTGGAAGCTTCGGCCATCTTTTGGACCGTTTTGGGTCGCACCACAGTTCTCCCTCCAACGAGCTCGCTTCCCGACCTATACCTCCGGAAAACGTGTCAGGGAGCATGCCAGGAGTGTGGGTTGAAGTCCTCGGAGCACGAGACCCGAAGATCGAAAGACTTATGACCAATACGGAGCAAAGGGAAGAAACCGTCGGGGGACCGCTTTTTACCCCAGGACGAGAAAACTGAGTCCGGGGCATTCCCGCTCGCGTTTTGTGGGACGAGCACCGGAAGTCCTCGAGCTCAGCCCGTTTCCTTCGCTGCAAGTGCATTTCCAGTGGTTTCTGACACCGGACGAGCGTTCGCCACTCGTTGGAAGCTTCGGCCATCTTTTGGACCGTTTTGGGTCGCACCACAGTTCTCCCTCCAACGAGCTGGCTTCCCGACCTATACCTCCGGGAAACGTGTCAGGGAGCATGCCAGGAGTGTGGGTTGAAGTCCTCGGAGCACGAGACCCGAAGATCGAAAGACTTATGACCAATACGGAGCAAAGGGAAGAAACCGTCGGGGGACCGCTTTTTACCCCAGGACGAGAAAACTGAGTCCGGGGCATTCCCGCTCGCGTTTTCTTGGGACGAGCACCGGAAGTCCTCGAGCTCAGCCCGTTTCCTTCGCTGCAAGTGCATTTCCAGTCGTTTCTGACACCGGACGAGCGTTCGCCACTCGTTGGAAGCTTCGGCCATCTTTTGGACCGTTTTGGGTCGCACCACAGTTCTCCCTCCAACGAGCTCGCTTCCCGACCTATACCTCCGGAAAACGTGTCAGGGAGCATGCCAGGAGTGTGGGTTGAAGTCCTCGGAGCACGAGACCCGAAGATCGAAAGACTTATGACCAATACGGAGCAAAGGGAAGAAACCGTCGGGGGACCGCTTTTTACCCCAGGACGAGAAAACTGAGTCCGGGGCATTCCCGCTCGCGTTTTCTTGGGACGAGCACCGGAAGTCCTCGAGCTCAGCCCGTTTCCTTCGCTGCAAGTGCATTTCCAGTGGTTTCTGACACCGGACGAGCGTTCGCCACTCGTTGGAAGCTTCGGCCATCTTTTGGACCGTTTTGGGTCGCACCACAGTTCTCCCTCCAACGAGCTCGCTTCCCGACCTATACCTCCGGAAAACGTGTCAGGGAGCATGCCAGGAGTGTGGGTTGAAGTCCTCGGAGCACGAGACCCGAAGATCGAAAGACTTATGACCAATACGGAGCAAAGGGAAGAAACCGTCGGGGGACCGCTTTTTACCCCAGGACGAGAAAACTGAGTCCGGGGCATTCCCGCTCGCGTTTTCTTGGGACGAGCACCGGAAGTCCTCGAGCTCAGCCTGTTTCCTTCGCTGCAAGTGCATTTTCAGTGGTTTCTGACACCGGACGAGCGTTCGCCACTCGTTGGAAGCTTCGGCCATCTTTTGGACCGTTTTGGGTCGCACCACAGTTCTCCCTCCAACGAGCTCGCTTCCCGACCTATACCTCCGGAAAACGTGTCAGGGAGCATGCCAAGAGTGTGGGTTGAAGTCCTCGGAGCACGAGACCCGAAGATCGAAAGACTTATGACCAATACGGAGCAAAGGGAAGAAACCGTCGGGGGACCGCTTTTTACCCCAGGACGAGAAAACTGAGTCCGGGGCATTCCCGCTCGCGTTTTCTTGGGACGAGCACCGGAAGTCCTCGAGCTCAGCCCGTTTCCTTCGCTGCAAGTGCATTTCCAGTGGTTTCTGACACCGGACGAGCGTTCGCCACTCGTTGGAAGCTTCGGCCATCTTTTGGACCGTTTTGGGTCGCACCACAGTTCTCCCTCCAACGAGCTCGCTTCCCGACCTATACCTCCGGAAAACGTGTCAGGGAGCATGCCAGGAGTGTGGGTTGAAGTCCTCGGAGCACGAGACCCGAAGATCGAAAGACTTATGACCAATACGGAGCAAAGGGAAGAAACCGTCGGGGGACCGCTTTTTACCCCAGGACGAGAAAACTGAGTCCGGGGCATTCCCGCTCGCGTTTTCTTGGGACGAGCACCGGAAGTCCTCGAGCCCAGCCCGTTTCCTTCGCTGCAAGTGCATTTCCAGTGGTTTCTGACACCGGACGAGCGTTCGCCACTCGTTGGAAGCTTCGGCCATCTTTTGGACCGTTTTGGGTCGCACCACAGTTCTCCCTCCAACGAGCTCGCTTCCCGACCTATACCTCCGGAAAACGTGTCAGGGAGCATGCCAGGAGTGTGGGTTGAAGTCCTCGGAGCACGAGACCCGAAGATCGAAAGACTTATGACCAATACGGAGCAAAGGGAAGAAACCGTCGGGGGACCGCTTTTTACCCCAGGACGAGAAAACTGAGTCCGGGGCATTCCCGCTCGCGTTTTCTTGGGACGAGCACCGGAAGTCCTCGAGCTCAGCCCGTTTCCTTCGCTGCAAGTGCATTTCCAGTGGTTTCTGACACCGGACGAGCGTTCGCCACTCGTTGGAAGCTTCGGCCATCTTTTGGACCGTTTTGGGTCGCACCACAGTTCTCCCTCCAACGAGCTCGCTTCCCGACCTATACCTCCGGAAAACGTGTCAGGGAGCATGCCAGGAGTGTGGGTTGAAGTCCTCGGAGCACGAGACCCGAAGATCGAAAGACTTATGACCAATACGGAGCAAAGGGAAGAAACCGTCGGGGGACCGCTTTTTACCCCAGGACGAGAAAACTGAGTCCGGGGCATTCCCGCTCGCGTTTTGTGGGACGAGCACCGGAAGTCCTCGAGCTCAGCCCGTTTCCTTCGCTGCAAGTGCATTTCCAGTGGTTTCTGACACCGGACGAGCGTTCGCCACTCGTTGGAAGCTTCGGCCATCTTTTGGACCGTTTTGGGTCGCACCACAGTTCTCCCTCCAACGAGCTGGCTTCCCGACCTATACCTCCGGGAAACGTGTCAGGGAGCATGCCTGGAGTGTGGGTTGAAGTCCTCGGAGCACGAGACCCGAAGATCGAAAGACTTATGACCAATACGGAGCAAAGGGAAGAAACCGTCGGGGGACCGCTTTTTACCCCAGGACGAGAAAACTGAGTCCGGGGCATTCCCGCTCGCGTTTTCTTGGGACGAGCACCGGAAGTCCTCGAGCTCAGCCCGTTTCCTTCGCTGCAAGTGCATTTCCAGTGGTTTCTGACACCGGACGAGCGTTCGCCACTCGTTGGAAGCTTCGGCCATCTTTTGGACCGTTTTGGGTCGCACCACAGTTCTCCCTCCAACGAGCTCGCTTCCCGACCTATACCTCCGGAAAACGTGTCAGGGAGCATGCCAGGCGTGTGGGTTGAAGTCCTCGGAGCACGAGACCCGAAGATCGAAAGACTTATGACCAATACGGAGCAAAGGGAAGAAACCGTCGGGGGACCGCTTTTTACCCCAGGACGAGAAAACTGAGTCCGGGGCATTCCCGCTCGCGTTTTCTTGGGACGAGCACCGGAAGTCCTCGAGCTCAGCCCGTTTCCTTCGCTGCAAGTGCATTTCCAGTGGTTTCTGACACCGGACGAGCGTTCGCCACTCGTTGGAAGCTTCGGCCATCTTTTGGACCGTTTTGGGTCGCACCACAGTTCTCCCTCCAACGAGCTCGCTTCCCGACCTATACCTCCGGAAAACGTGTCAGGGAGCATGTTGAAGTTCCTCGGAGCACGAGACCCGAAGATCGAAAGACTTATGACCAATACGGAGCAAAGGGAAGAAACCGTCGGGGGACCGCTTTTTACCCCAGGACGAGAAACTGAGTCCGGGGCATTCCCACTCGCGTTTTCTTGGGACGAGCACCGGAAGTCCTCGAGCTCAGCCCGTTTCCTTCGCTGCAAGTGCATTTCCAGTGGTTTCTGACACCGGACGAGCGTTCGCCACTCGTTGGAAGCTTCGGCCATCTTTTGGACCGTTTTGGGTCGCACCACAGTTCTCCCTCTAACGAGCTCGCTTCCCGACCTATACCTCCGGAAAACGTGTCAGGGAGCATGCCAGGAGTGTGGGTTGAAGTCCTCGGAGCACGAGACCCGAAGATCGAAAGACTTATGACCAATACGGAGCAAAGGGAAGAAACCGTCGGGGGACCGCTTTTTTACCCCAGGACGAGAAAACTGAGTCCGGGGCATTCCCGCTCGCGTTTTCTTGGGACGAGCACCGGAAGTCCTCGAGCTCAGCCCGTTTCCTTCGCTGCAAGTGCATTTCCAGTGGTTTCTGACACCGGACGAGCGTTCGCCACTCGTTGGAAGCTTCGGCCATCTTTTGGGACCGTTTTGGGTCGCACCACAGTTCTCCCTCCAACGAGCTCGCTTCCCGACCTATACCTCCGGAAAACGTGTCAGCGAGCATGCCAGGAGTGTGGGTTGAAGTCCTCGGAGCACGAGACCCGAAGATCGAAAGACTTATGACCAATACGGAGCAAAGGGAAGAAACCGTCGGGGGGACCGCTTTTTTACCCCAGGACGAGAAAACTGAGTCCGGGGCATTCCCCCGCTCGCGTTTTCTTGGGACGAGCACCGGAAGTCCCCGAGCTCAGCCCGTTTCCTTCGCTGCAAGTGCATTTCCAGTGGTTTCTGACACCGGACGAGCGTTCGCCACTCGTTGGAAGCTTCGGCCATCTTTTGGACCGTTTTGGGTCGCACCACAGTTCTCCCTCCAACGAGCTCGCTTCCCGACCTATACCTCCGGAAAACGTGTCAGGGAGCATGCCAGGAGTGTGGGTTGAAGTCCTCGGAGCACGAGACCCGAAGATCGAAAGACTTATGACCAATACGGAGCAAAGGGAAGAAACCGTCGGGGGACCGCTTTTTACCCCAGGACGAGAAAACTGAGTCCGGGGCATTCCCGCTCGCGTTTTCTTGGGGACGAGCACCGGAAGTCCTCGAGCTCAGCCCGTTTCCTTCGCTGCAAGTGCATTTCCAGTGGTTTCTGACACCGGACGAGCGTTCGCCACTCGTTGGAAGCTTCGGCCATCTTTTGGACCGTTTTGGGTCGCACCACAGTTCTCCCTCCAACGAGCTCGCTTCCCGACCTATACCTCCGGAAAACGTGTCAGGGAGCATGCCAGGAGTGTGGGTTGAAGTCCTCGGAGCACGAGACCCGAAGATCGAAAGACTTATGACCAATACGGAGCAAAGGGAAGAAACCGTCGGGGGACCGCTTTTTACCCCAGGACGAGAAAACTGAGTCCGGGGCATTCCCGCTCGCGTTTTCTTGGGACGAGCACCGGAAGTCCTCGAGCTCAGCCCGTTTCCTTCGCTGCAAGTGCATTTCCAGTGGTTTCTGACACCGGACGAGCGTTCGCCACTCGTTGGAAGCTTCGGCCATCTTTTGGACCGTTTTGGGTCGCACCACAGTTCTCCCTCCAACGAGCTCGCTTCCCGACCTATACCTCCGGAAAACGTGTCAGGGGAGCATGCCAGGAGTGTGGGTTGAAGTCCTCGGAGCACGAGGACCCGAAGATCGAAAGACTTATGACCAATACGGAGCAAAGGGAAGAAACCGTCGGGGGACCGCTTTTTACCCCAGGACGAGAAAACTGAGTCCGGGGCATTCCCCGCTCGCGTTTTCTTGGGACGAGCACCGGAAGTCCTCGAGCTCAGCCCGTTTCCTTCGCTGCAAGTGCAATTTTCAGTGGTTTCTGACACCGGACGAGCGTTCGCCACTCGTTGGAAGCTTCGGCCATCTTTTGGACCGTTTTGGGTCGCACCACAGTTCTCCCTCCAACGAGCTCGCTTCCCGACCTATACCTCCGGAAAACGTGTCAGGGAGCATGCCAGGAGTGTGGGTTGAAGTCCTCGGAGCACGAGACCCGAAGATCGAAAGACTTATGACCAATACGGAGCAAAGGGAAGAAACCGTCGGGGGACCGCTTTTTACCCCAGGACGAGAAAACTGAGTCCGGGGCATTCCCGCTCGCGTTTTCTTGGGACGAGCACCGGAAGTCCTCGAGCTCAGCCCGTTTCCTTCGCTGCAAGTGCATTTCCAGTGGTTTCTGACACCGGACGAGCGTTCGCCACTCGTTGGAAGCTTCGGCCATCTTTTGGACCGTTTTGGGTCGCACCACAGTTCTCCCTCCAACGAGCTCGCTTCCCGACCTATACCTCCGGAAAACGTGTCAGGGAGCATGCCAGGAGTGTGGGTTGAAGTCCTCGGAGCACGAGACCCGAAGATCGAAAGACTTATGACCAATACGGAGCAAAGGGAAGAAACCGTCGGGGGACCGCTTTTTACCCCAGGACGAGAAAACTGAGTCCGAGGCATTCCCGCTCGCGTTTTCTTGGGACGAGCACCGGAAGTCCTCGAGCTCAGCCCGTTTCCTTCGCTGCAAGTGCATTTCCAGTGGTTTCTGACACCGGACGAGCGTTCGCCACTCGTTGGAAGCTTCGGCCATCTTTTGGACCGTTTTGGGTCGCACCACAGTTCTCCCTCCAACGAGCTCGCTTCCCGACCTATACCTCCGGAAAACGTGTCAGCGAGCATGCCAGGAGTGTGGGTTGAAGTCCTCGGAGCACGAGACCCGAAGATCGAAAGACTTATGACCAATACGGAGCAAAGGGAAGAAACCGTCGGGGGACCGCTTTTTACCCCAGGACGAGAAAACTGAGTCCGGGGCATTCCCGCTCGCGTTTTCTTGGGACGAGCACCGGAAGTCCCCGAGCTCAGCCCGTTTCCTTCGCTGCAAGTGCATTTCCAGTGGTTTCTGACACCGGACGAGCGTTCGCCACTCGTTGGAAGCTTCGGCCATCTTTTGGACCGTTTTGGGTCGCACCACAGTTCTCCCTCCAACGAGCTCGCTTCCCGACCTATACCTCCGGAAAACGTGTCAGGGAGCATGCCAGGAGTGTGGGTTGAAGTCCTCGGAGCACGAGACCCGAAGATCGAAAGACTTATGACCAATACGGAGCAAAGGGAAGAAACCGTCGGGGGACCGCTTTTTACCCCAGGACGAGAAAACTGAGTCCGGGGCATTCCCGCTCGCGTTTTCTTGGGACGAGCACCGGAAGTCCTCGAGCTCAGCCCGTTTCCTTCGCTGCAAGTGCATTTCCAGTGGTTTCTGACACCGGACGAGCGTTCGCCACTCGTTGGAAGCTTCGGCCATCTTTTGGACCGTTTTGGGTCGCACCACAGTTCTCCCTCCAACGAGCTCGCTTCCCGACCTATACCTCCGGAAAACGTGTCAGGGAGCATGCCAGGAGTGTGGGTTGAAGTCCTCGGAGCACGAGACCCGAAGATCGAAAGACTTATGACCAATACGGAGCAAAGGGAAGAAACCGTCGGGGGGACCGCTTTTTACCCCAGGACGAGAAAACTTGTCCGGGGCATTCCCGCTCGCGTTTTCTTGGGACGAGCACCGGAAGTCCTCGAGCTCAGCCCGTTTCCTTCGCTGCAAGTGCATTTCCAGTGGTTTCTGACACCGGACGAGCGTTCGCCACTCGTTGGAAGCTTCGGCCATCTTTTGGACCGTTTTGGGTCGCACCACAGTTCTCCCTCCAACGAGCTCGCTTCCCGACCTATACCTCCGGAAAACGTGTCAGGGAGCATGCCAGGAGTGTGGGTTGAAGTCCTCGGAGCACGAGACCCGAAGATCGAAAGACTTATGACCAATACGGAGCAAAGGGAAGAAACCGTCGGGGGACCGCTTTTTACCCCAGGACGAGAAAACTGAGTCCGGGGCATTCCCGCTCGCGTTTTCTTGGGACGAGCACCGGAAGTCCTCGAGCTCAGCCCGTTTCCTTCGCTGCAAGTGCATTTTCAGTGGTTTCTGACACCGGACGAGCGTTCGCCACTCGTTGGAAGCTTCGGCCATCTTTTGGACCGTTTTGGGTCGCACCACAGTTCTCCCTCCAACGAGCTCACTTCCCGACCTATACCTCCGGAAAACGTGTCAGGGAGCATGCCAGGAGTGTGGGTTGAAGTCCTCGGAGCACGAGACCCGAAGATCGAAAGACTTATGACCAATACGGAGCAAAGGGAAGAAACCGTCGGGGGACCGCTTTTTACCCCAGGACGAGAAAACTGAGTCCGGGGCATTCCCGCTCGCGTTTTCTTGGGACGAGCACCGGAAGTCCTCGAGCTCAGCCCGTTTCCTTCGCTGCAAGTGCATTTCCAGTGGTTTCTGACACCGGACGAGCGTTCGCCACTCGTTGGAAGCTTCGGCCATCTTTTGGACCGTTTTGGGTCGCACCACAGTTCTCCCTCCAACGAGCTCGCTTCCCGACCTATACCTCCGGAAAACGTGTCAGGGAGCATGCCAGGAGTGTGGGTTGAAGTCCTCGGAGCACGAGACCCGAAGATCGAAAGACTTATGACCAATACGGAGCAAAGGGAAGAAACCGTCGGGGGACCGCTTTTTACCCCAGGACGAGAAAACTGAGTCCGGGGCATTCCCGCTCGCGTTTTCTTGGGACGAGCACCGGAAGTCCTCGAGCCCAGCCCGTTTCCTTCGCTGCAAGTGCATTTCCAGTGGTTTCTGACACCGGACGAGCGTTCGCCACTCGTTGGAAGCTTCGGCCATCTTTTGGACCGCTTTGGGTCGCACCACAGTTCTCCCTCCAACGAGCTCGCTTCCCGACCTATACCTCCGGAAAACGTGTCAGGGAGCATGCCAGGAGTGTGGGTTGAAGTCCTCGGAGCACGAGACCCGAAGATCGAAAGACTTATGACCAATACGGAGCAAAGGGAAGAAACCGTCGGGGGACCGCTTTTTACCCCAGGACGAGAAAACTGAGTCCGGGGCATTCCCGCTCGCGTTTTCTTGGGACGAGCACCGGAAGTCCTCGAGCCCAGCCCGTTTCCTTCGCTGCAAGTGCATTTCCAGTGGTTTCTGACACCGGACGAGCGTTCGCCACTCGTTGGAAGCTTCGGCCATCTTTTGGACCGTTTTGGGTCGCACCACAGTTCTCCCTCCAACGAGCTCGCTTCCCGACCTATACCTCCGGAAAACGTGTCAGGGAGCATGCCAGGAGTGTGGGTTGAAGTCCTCGGAGCACGAGACCCGAAGATCGAAAGACTTATGACCAATACGGAGCAAAGGGAAGAAACCGTCGGGGGACCGCTTTTTACCCCAGGACGAGAAAACTGAGTCCGGGGCATTCCCGCTCGCGTTTTCTTGGGACGAGCACCGGAAGTCCTCGAGCTCAGCCCGTTTCCTTCGCTGCAAGTGCATTTCCAGTGGTTTCTGACACCGGACGAGCGTTCGCCACTCGTTGGAAGCTTCGGCCATCTTTTGGACCGTTTTGGGTCGCACCACAGTTCTCCCTCCAACGAGCTCGCTTCCCGACCTATACCTCCGGAAAACGTGTCAGGGAGCATGCCAGGAGTGTGGGTTGAAGTCCTCGGAGCACGAGACCCGAAGATCGAAAGACTTATGACCAATACGGAGCAAAGGGAAGAAACCGTCGGGGGACCGCTTTTTACCCCAGGACGAGAAAACTGAGTCCGGGGCATTCCCGCTCGCGTTTTCTTGGGACGAGCACCGGAAGTCCTCGAGCTCAGCCCGTTTCCTTCGCTGCAAGTGCATTTCCAGTGGTTTCTGACACCGGACGAGCGTTCGCCACTCGTTGGAAGCTTCGGCCATCTTTTGGACCGTTTTGGGTCGCACCACAGTTCTCCCTCCAACGAGCTCGCTTCCCGACCTATACCTCCGGAAAACGTGTCAGGGAGCATGCCAGGAGTGTGGGTTGAAGTCCTCGGAGCACGAGACCCGAAGATCGAAAGACTTATGACCAATACGGAGCAAAGGAAAGAAACCGTCGGGGGATCGCTTTTTACCCCAGGACGAGAAAACTGAGTCCGGGGCATTCCCGCTCGCGTTTTCTTGGGACGAGCACCGGAAGTCCTCGAGCTCAGCCCGTTTCCTTCGCTGCAAGTGCATTTTCAGTGGTTTCTGACACCGGACGAGCGTTCGCCACTCGTTGGAAGCTTCGGCCATCTTTTGGACCGTTTTGGGTCGCACCACAATTCTCCCTCCAACGAGCTCGCTTCCCGACCTATACCTCCGGAAAACGTGTCAGGGAGCATGCCAGGAGTGTGGGTTGAAGTCTTCGGAGCACGAGACCCGAAGATCGAAAGACTTATGACCAATACGGAGCAAAGGGAAGAAACCGTCGGGGGACCGCTTTTTACCCCAGGACGAGAAAACTGAGTCAGGGGCATTCCCGCTCGCGTTTTCTTGGGACGAGCACCGGAAGTCCTCGAGCTCAGCCCGTTTCCTTCGCTGCAAGTGCATTTCCAGTGGTTTCTGACACCGGACGAGCGTTCGCCACTCGTTGGAAGCTTCGGCCATCTTTTGGACCGTTTTGGGTCGCACCACAGTTCTCCCTCCAACGAGCTCGCTTCCCGACCTATACCTCCGGAAAACGTGTCAGGGAGCATGCCAGGAGTGTGGGTTGAAGTCCTCGGAGCACGAGACCCGAAGATCGAAAGACTTATGACCAATACGGAGCAAAGGGAAGAAACCGTCGGGGGACCGCTTTTTACCCCAGGACGAGAAAACTGAGTCCGGGGCATTCCCGCTCGCGTTTTCTTGGGACGAGCACCGGAAGTCCTCGAGCTCAGCCCGTTTCCTTCGCTGCAAGTGCATTTTCAGTGGTTTCTGACACCGGACGAGCGTTCGCCACTCGTTGGAAGCTTCGGCCATCTTTTGGACCGTTTTGGGTCGCACCACAGTTCTCCCTCCAACGAGCTCGCTTCCCGACCTATACCTCCGGAAAACGTGTCAGGGAGCATGCCAGGAGTGTGGGTTGAAGTCCTCGGAGCACGAGACCCGAAGATCGAAAGACTTATGACCAATACGGAGCAAAGGGAAGAAACCGTCGGGGGACCGCTTTTTACCCCAGGACGAGAAAACTGAGTCCGGGGCATTCCCGCTCGCGTTTTCTTGGGACGAGCACCGGAAGTCCTCGAGCTCAGCCCGTTTCCTTCGCTGCAAGTGCATTTCCAGTGGTTTCTGACACCGGACGAGCGTTCGCCACTCGTTGGAAGCTTCGGCCATCTTTTGGACCGTTTTGGGTCGCACCACAGTTCTCCCTCCAACGAGCTCGCTTCCCGACCTATACCTCCGGAAAACGTGTCAGGGAGCATGCCAGGAGTGTGGGTTGAAGTCCTCGGAGCACGAGACCCGAAGATCGAAAGACTTATGACCAATACGGAGCAAAGGAAAGAAACCGTCGGGGGATCGCTTTTTACCCCAGGACGAGAAAACTGAGTCCGGGGCATTCCCGCTCGCGTTTTCTTGGGACGAGCACCGGAAGTCCTCGAGCTCAGCCCGTTTCCTTCGCTGCAAGTGCATTTCAGTGGTTTCTGACACCGGACGAGCGTTCGCCACTCGTTGGAAGCTTCGGCCATCTTTTGGACCGTTTTGGGTCGCACCACAGTTCTCCCTCCAACGAGCTCGCTTCCCGACCTATACCTCCGGAAAACGTGTCAGGGAGCATGCCAGGAGTGTGGGTTGAAGTCCTCGGAGCACGAGACCCGAAGATCGAAAGACTTATGACCAATACGGAGCAAAGGAAAGAAACCGTCGGGGGATCGCTTTTTACCCCAGGACGAGAAAACTGAGTCCGGGGCATTCCCGCTCGCGTTTTCTTGGGACGAGCACCGGAAGTCCTCGAGCTCAGCCCGTTTCCTTCGCTGCAAGTGCATTTTCAGTGGTTTCTGACACCGGACGAGCGTTCGCCACTCGTTGGAAGCTTCGGCCATCTTTTGGACCGTTTTGGGTCGCACCACAGTTCTCCCTCCAACGAGCTCGCTTCCCGACCTATACCTCCGGAAAACGTGTCAGGGAGCATGCCAGGAGTGTGGGTTGAAGTCTTCGGAGCACGAGACCCGAAGATCGAAAGACTTATGACCAATACGGAGCAAAGGGAAGAAACCGTCGGGGGACCGCTTTTTACCCCAGGACGAGAAAACTGAGTCAGGGGCATTCCCGCTCGCGTTTTCTTGGGACGAGCACCGGAAGTCCTCGAGCTCAGCCCGTTTCCTTCGCTGCAAGTGCATTTCCAGTGGTTTCTGACACCGGACGAGCGTTCGCCACTCGTTGGAAGCTTCGGCCATCTTTTGGACCGTTTTGGGTCGCACCACAGTTCTCCCTCCAACGAGCTCGCTTCCCGACCTATACCTCCGGAAAACGTGTCAGGGAGCATGCCAGGAGTGTGGGTTGAAGTCCTCGGAGCACGAGACCCGAAGATCGAAAGACTTATGACCAATACGGAGCAAAGGGAAGAAACCGTCGGGGGACCGCTTTTTACCCCAGGACGAGAAAACTGAGTCCGGGGCATTCCCGCTCGCGTTTTCTTGGGACGAGCACCGGAAGTCCTCGAGCTCAGCCCGTTTCCTTCGCTGCAAGTGCATTTCCAGTGGTTTCTGACACCGGACGAGCGTTCGCCACTCGTTGGAAGCTTCGGCCATCTTTTGGACCGTTTTGGGTCGCACCACAGTTCTCCCTCCAACGAGCTCGCTTCCCGACCTATACCTCCGGAAAACGTGTCAGGGAGCATGCCAGGAGTGTGGGTTGAAGTCCTCGGAGCACGAGACCCGAAGATCGAAAGACTTATGACCAATACGGAGCAAAGGGAAGAAACCGTCGGGGGACCGCTTTTTACCCCAGGACGAGAAAACTGAGTCCGGGGCATTCCCGCTCGCGTTTTCTTGGGACGAGCACCGGAAGTCCTCGAGCTCAGCCCGTTTCCTTCGCTGCAAGTGCATTTCCAGTGGTTTCTGACACCGGACGAGCGTTCGCCACTCGTTGGAAGCTTCGGCCATCTTTTGGACCGTTTTGGGTCGCACCACAGTTCTCCCTCCAACGAGCTCGCTTCCCGACCTATACCTCCGGAAAACGTGTCAGCGAGCATGCCAGGAGTGTGGGTTGAAGTCCTCGGAGCACGAGACCCAAAGATCGAAAGACTTATGACCAATACGGAGCAAAGGGAAGAAACCGTCGGGGGACCGCTTTTTACCCCAGGACGAGAAAACTGAGTCCGGGGCATTCCCGCTCGCGTTTTCTTGGGACGAGCACCGGAAGTCCTCGAGCTCAGCCCGTTTCCTTCGCTGCAAGTGCATTTCCAGTGGTTTCTGACACCGGACGAGCGTTCGCCACTCGTTGGAAGCTTCGGCCATCTTTTGGACCGTTTTGGGTCGCACCACAGTTCTCCCTCCAACGAGCTCGCTTCCCGACCTATACCTCCGGAAAACGTGTCAGGGAGCATGCCAGGAGTGTGGGTTGAAGTCCTCGGAGCACGAGACCCGAAGATCGAAAGACTTATGACCAATACGGAGCAAAGGGAAGAAACCGTCGGGGGACCGCTTTTTACCCCAGGACGAGAAAACTGAGTCCGGGGCATTCCCGCTCGCGTTTTCTTGGGACGAGCACCGGAAGTCCTCGAGCTCAGCCCGTTTCCTTCGCTGCAAGTGCATTTCCAGTGGTTTCTGACACCGGACGAGCGTTCGCCACTCGTTGGAAGCTTCGGCCATCTTTTGGACCGTTTTGGGTCGCACCACAGTTCTCCCTCCAACGAGCTCGCTTCCCGACCTATACCTCCGGAAAACGTGTCAGGGAGCATGCCAGGAGTGTGGGTTGAAGTCCTCGGAGCACGAGACCCGAAGATCGAAAGACTTATGACCAATACGGAGCAAAGGAAAGAAACCGTCGGGGGATCGCTTTTTACCCCAGGACGAGAAAACTGAGTCCGGGGCATTCCCGCTCGCGTTTTCTTGGGACGAGCACCGGAAGTCCTCGAGCTCAGCCCGTTTCCTTCGCTGCAAGTGCATTTCCAGTGGTTTCTGACACCGGACGAGCGTTCGCCACTCGTTGGAAGCTTCGGCCATCTTTTGGACCGTTTTGGGTCGCACCACAGTTCTCCCTCCAACGAGCTCGCTTCCCGACCTATACCTCCGGAAAACGTGTCAGGGAGCATGCCAGGAGTGTGGGTTGAAGTCCTCGGAGCACGAGACCCGAAGATCGAAAGACTTATGACCAATACGGAGCAAAGGGAAGAAACCGTCGGGGGACCGCTTTTTACCCCAGGACGAGAAAACTGAGTCAGGGGCATTCCCGCTCGCGTTTTCTTGGGACGAGCACCGGAAGTCCTCGAGCTCAGCCCGTTTCCTTCGCTGCAAGTGCATTTCCAGTGGTTTCTGACACCGGACGAGCGTTCGCCACTCGTTGGAAGCTTCGGCCATCTTTTGGACCGTTTTGGGTCGCACCACAGTTCTCCCTCCAACGAGCTCGCTTCCCGACCTATACCTCCGGAAAACGTGTCAGGGAGCATGCCAGGAGTGTGGGTTGAAGTCCTCGGAGCACGAGACCCGAAGATCGAAAGACTTATGACCAATACGGAGCAAAGGGAAGAAACCGTCGGGGGACCGCTTTTTACCCCAGGACGAGAAAACTGAGTCCGGGGCATTCCCGCTCGCGTTTTCTTGGGACGAGCACCGGAAGTCCTCGAGCTCAGCCCGTTTCCTTCGCTGCAAGTGCATTTCCAGTGGTTTCTGACACCGGACGAGCGTTCGCCACTCGTTGGAAGCTTCGGCCATCTTTTGGACCGTTTTGGGTCGCACCACAGTTCTCCCTCCAACGAGCTCGCTTCCCGACCTATACCTCCGGAAAACGTGTCAGGGAGCATGCCAGGAGTGTGGGTTGAAGTCCTCGGAGCACGAGACCCGAAGATCGAAAGACTTATGACCAATACGGAGCAAAGGGAAGAAACCGTCGGGGGACCGCTTTTTACCCTAGGACGAGAAAACTGAGTCCGGGGCATTCCCGCTCGCGTTTTCTTGGGACGAGCACCGGAAGTCCTCGAGCTCAGCCCGTTTCCTTCGCTGCAAGTGCATTTTCAGTGGTTTCTGACACCGGACGAGCGTTCGCCACTCGTTGGAAGCTTCGGCCATCTTTTGGACCGTTTTGGGTCGCACCACAGTTCTCCCTCCAACGAGCTCGCTTCCCGACCTATACCTCCGGAAAACGTGTCAGGGAGCATGCCAGGAGTGTGGGTTGAAGTCTTCGGAGCACGAGACCCGAAGATCGAAAGACTTATGACCAATACGGAGCAAAGGGAAGAAACCGTCGGGGGACCGCTTTTTACCCCAGGACGAGAAAACTGAGTCAGGGGCATTCCCGCTCGCGTTTTCTTGGGACGAGCACCGGAAGTCCTCGAGCTCAGCCCGTTTCCTTCGCTGCAAGTGCATTTCCAGTGGTTTCTGACACCGGACGAGCGTTCGCCACTCGTTGGAAGCTTCGGCCATCTTTTGGACCGTTTTGGGTCGCACCACAGTTCTCCCTCCAACGAGCTCGCTTCCCGACCTATACCTCCGGAAAACGTGTCAGGGAGCATGCCAGGAGTGTGGGTTGAAGTCCTCGGAGCACGAGACCCGAAGATCGAAAGACTTATGACCAATACGGAGCAAAGGGAAGAAACCGTCGGGGGACCGCTTTTTACCCCAGGACGAGAAAACTGAGTCCGGGGCATTCCCGCTCGCGTTTTCTTGGGACGAGCACCGGAAGTCCTCGAGCTCAGCCCGTTTCCTTCGCTGCAAGTGCATTTCCAGTGGTTTCTGACACCGGACGAGCGTTCGCCACTCGTTGGAAGCTTCGGCCATCTTTTGGACCGTTTTGGGTCGCACCACAGTTCTCCCTCCAACGAGCTCGCTTCCCGACCTATACCTCCGGAAAACGTGTCAGGGAGCATGCCAGGAGTGTGGGTTGAAGTCCTCGGAGCACGAGACCCGAAGATCGAAAGACTTATGACCAATACGGAGCAAAGGGAAGAAACCGTCGGGGGACCGCTTTTTACCCCAGGACGAGAAAACTGAGTCCGGGGCATTCCCGCTCGCGTTTTCTTGGGACGAGCACCGGAAGTCCTCGAGCTCAGCCCGTTTCCTTCGCTGCAAGTGCATTTTCAGTGGTTTCTGACACCGGACGAGCGTTCGCCACTCGTTGGAAGCTTCGGCCATCTTTTGGACCGTTTTGGGTCGCACCACAGTTCTCCCTCCAACGAGCTCGCTTCCCGACCTATACCTCCGGAAAACGTGTCAGGGAGCATGCCAGGAGTGTGGGTTGAAGTCCTCGGAGCACGAGACCCGAAGATCGAAAGACTTATGACCAATACGGAGCAAAGGGAAGAAACCGTCGGGGGACCGCTTTTTACCCCAGGACGAGAAAACTGAGTCCGGGGCATTCCCGCTCGCGTTTTCTTGGGACGAGCACTGGAAGTCCTCGAGCTCAGCCCGTTTCCTTCGCTGCAAGTGCATTTCCAGTGGTTTCTGACACCGGACGAGCGTTCGCCACTCGTTGGAAGCTTCGGCCATCTTTTGGACCGTTTTGGGTCGCACCACAGTTCTCCCTCCAACGAGCTCGCTTCCCGACCTATACCTCCGGAAAACGTGTCAGGGAGCATGCCAGGAGTGTGGGTTGAAGTCCTCGGAGCACGAGACCCGAAGATCGAAAGACTTATGACCAATACGGAGCAAAGGGAAGAAACCGTCGGGGGACCGCTTTTTACCCCAGGACGAGAAAACTGAGTCCGGGGCATTCCCGCTCGCGTTTTCTTGGGACGAGCACCGGAAGTCCTCGAGCCCAGCCCGTTTCCTTCGCTGCAAGTGCATTTCCAGTGGTTTCTGACACCGGACGAGCGTTCGCCACTCGTTGGAAGCTTCGGCCATCTTTTGGACCGCTTTGGGTCGCACCACAGTTCTCCCTCCAACGAGCTCGCTTCCCGACCTATACCTCCGGAAAACGTGTCAGGGAGCATGCCAGGAGTGTGGGTTGAAGTCCTCGGAGCACGAGACCCGAAGATCGAAAGACTTATGACCAATACGGAGCAAAGGGAAGAAACCGTCAGGGGACCGCTTTTTACCCCAAGACGAGAAAACTGAGTCCGGGGCATTCCCGCTCGCGTTTTCTTGGGACGAGCACCGGAAGTCCTCGAGCCCAGCCCGTTTCCTTCGCTGCAAGTGCATTTCCAGTGGTTTCTGACACCGGACGAGCGTTCGCCACTCGTTGGAAGCTTCGGCCATCTTTTGGACCGTTTTGGGTCGCACCACAGTTCTCCCTCCAACGAGCTCGCTTCCCGACCTATACCTCCGGAAAACGTGTCAGGGAGCATGCCAGGAGTGTGGGTTGAAGTCCTCGGAGCACGAGACCCGAAGATCGAAAGACTTATGACCAATACGGAGCAAAGGGAAGAAACCGTCGGGGGACCGCTTTTTACCCCAGGACGAGAAAACTGAGTCCGGGGCATTCCCGCTCGCGTTTTCATGGGACGAGCACCGGAAGTCCTCGAGCTCAGCCCGTTTCCTTCGCTGCAAGTGCATTTCCAGTGGTTTCTGACACCGGACGAGCGTTCGCCACTCGTTGGAAGCTTCGGCCATCTTTTGGACCGTTTTGGGTCGCACCACAGTTCTCCCTCCAACGAGCTCGCTTCCCGACCTATACCTCCGGAAAACGTGTCAGGGAGCATGCCAGGAGTGTGGGTTGAAGTCCTCGGAGCACGAGACCCGAAGATCGAAAGACTTATGACCAATACGGAGCAAAGGGAAGAAACCGTCGGGGGACCGCTTTTTACCCCAGGACGAGAAAACTGAGTCCGGGGCATTCCCGCTCGCGTTTTCTTGGGACGAGCACCGGAAGTCCTCGAGCTCAGCCCGTTTCCTTCGCTGCAAGTGCATTTCCAGTGGTTTCTGACACCGGACGAGCGTTCGCCACTCGTTGGAAGCTTCGGCCATCTTTTGGACCGTTTTGGGTCGCACCACAGTTCTCCCTCCAACGAGCTCGCTTCCCGACCTATACCTCCGGAAAACGTGTCAGGGAGCATGCCAGGAGTGTGGGTTGAAGTCCTCGGAGCACGAGACCCGAAGATCGAAAGACTTATGACCAATACGGAGCAAAGGGAAGAAACCGTCGGGGGACCGCTTTTTACCCCAGGACGAGAAAACTGAGTCCGGGGCATTCCCGCTCGCGTTTTCTTGGGACGAGCACCGGAAGTCCTCGAGCTCAGCCCGTTTCCTTCGCTGCAAGTGCATTTCCAGTGGTTTCTGACACCGGACGAGCGTTCGCCACTCGTTGGAAGCTTCGGCCATCTTTTGGACCGTTTTGGGTCGCACCACAGTTCTCCCTCCAACGAGCTCGCTTCCCGACCTATACCTCCGGAAAACGTGTCAGCGAGCATGCCAGGAGTGTGGGTTGAAGTCCTCGGAGCACGAGACCCAAAGATCGAAAGACTTATGACCAATACGGAGCAAAGGGAAGAAACCGTCGGGGGACCGCTTTTTACCCCAGGACGAGAAAACTGAGTCCGGGGCATTCCCGCTCGCGTTTTCTTGGGACGAGCACCGGAAGTCCTCGAGCTCAGCCCGTTTCCTTCGCTGCAAGTGCATTTCCAGTGGTTTCTGACACCGGACGAGCGTTCGCCACTCGTTGGAAGCTTCGGCCATCTTTTGGACCGTTTTGGGTCGCACCACAGTTCTCCCTCCAACGAGCTCGCTTCCCGACCTATACCTCCGGAAAACGTGTCAGGGAGCATGCCAGGAGTGTGGGTTGAAGTCCTCGGAGCACGAGACCCGAAGATCGAAAGACTTATGACCAATACGGAGCAAAGGGAAGAAACCGTCGGGGGACCGCTTTTTACCCCAGGACGAGAAAACTGAGTCCGGGGCATTCCCGCTCGCGTTTTCTTGGGACGAGCACCGGAAGTCCTCGAGCTCAGCCCGTTTCCTTCGCTGCAAGTGCATTTCCAGTGGTTTCTGACACCGGACGAGCGTTCGCCACTCGTTGGAAGCTTCGGCCATCTTTTGGACCGTTTTGGGTCGCACCACAGTTCTCCCTCCAACGAGCTCGCTTCCCGACCTATACCTCCGGAAAACGTGTCAGGGAGCATGCCAGGAGTGTGGGTTGAAGTCCTCGGAGCACGAGACCCGAAGATCGAAAGACTTATGACCAATACGGAGCAAAGGGAAGAAACCGTCGGGGGACCGCTTTTTACCCCAGGACGAGAAAACTGAGTCCGGGGCATTCCCGCCCGCGTTTTCTTGGGACGAGCACCGGAAGTCCTCGAGCTCAGCCCGTTTCCTTCGCTGCAAGTGCATTTCCAGTGGTTTCTGACACCGGACGAGCGTTCGCCACTCGTTGGAAGCTTCGGCCATCTTTTGGACCGTTTTGGGTCGCACCACAGTTCTCCCTCCAACGAGCTCGCTTCCCGACCTATACCTCCGAAAAACGTGTCAGCGAGCATGCCAGGAGTGTGGGTTGAAGTCCTCGGAGCACGAGACCCGAAGATCGAAAGACTTATGACCAATACGGAGCAAAGGGAAGAAACCGTCGGGGGACCGCTTTTTACCCCAGGACGAGAAAACTGAGTTCGGAGCATTCCCGCTCGCGTTTTCTTGGGACGAGCACCGGAAGTCCTCGAGCTCAGCCCGTTTCCTTCGCTGCAAGTGCATTTCCAGTGGTTTCTGACACCGGACGAGCGTTCGCCACTCGTTGGAAGCTTCGGCCATCTTTTGGACCGTTTTGGGTCGCACCACAGTTCTCCCTCCAACGAGCTCGCTTCCCGACCTATACCTCCGGAAAACGTGTCAGGGAGCATGCCAGGAGTGTGGGTTGAAGTCCTCGGAGCACGAGACCCGAAGATCGAAAGACTTATGACCAATACGGAGCAAAGGGAAGAAACCGTCGGGGGACCGCTTTTTACCCCAGGACGAGAAAACTGAGTCCGGGGCATTCCCGCTCGCGTTTTCTTGGGACGAGCACCGGAAGTCCTCGAGCTCGGCCCGTTTCCTTCGCTGCAAGTGCATTTCCAGTGGTTTCTGACACCGGACGAGCGTTCGCCACTCGTTGGAAGCTTCGGCCATCTTTTGGACCGTTTTGGGTCGCACCACAGTTCTCCCTCCAACGAGCTCGCTTCCCGACCTATACCTCCGGAAAACGTGTCAGGGAACATGCCAGGAGTGTGGGTTGAAGTCCTCGGAGCACGAGACCCGAAGATCGAAAGACTTATGACCAATACGGAGCAAAGGGAAGAAACCGTCGGGGGACCGCTTTTTACCCCAGGACGAGAAAACTGAGTCCGGGGCATTCCCGCTCGCGTTTTCTTGGGACGAGCACCGGAAGTCCTCGAGCTCCGCCCGTTTCCTTCGCTGCAAGTGCATTTCCAGTGGTTTCTGACACCGGACGAGCGTTCGCCACTCGTTTTAAGCTTCGGCCATCTTTTGGACCGTTTTGGGTCGCACCACAGTTCTCCCTCCAACGAGCTCGCTTCCCGACCTATACCTCCGGAAAACGTGTCAGGGAGCATGCCAGGAGTGTGGGTTGAAGTCCTCGGAGCACGAGACCCGAAGATCGAAAGACTTATGACCAATACGGAGCAAAGGGAAGAAACCATCGGGGGACCGCTTTTTACCCCAGGACGAGAAAACTGAGTCCGGGGCATTCCCGCTCTCGTTTTCTTGGGACGAGCACCGGAAGTCCTCGAGCTCAGCCCGTTTCCTTCGCTGCAAGTGCATTTCCAGTGGTTTCTGACACCGGACGAGCGTTCGCCACTCGTTGGAAGCTTCGGCCATCTTTTGGACCGTTTTGGGTCGCACCACAGTTCTCCCTCCAACGAGCTCGCTTCCCGACCTATACCTCCGGAAAACGTGTCAGGGAGCATGCCAGGAGTGTGGGTTGAAGTCCTCGGAGCACGAGACCCGAAGATCGAAAGACTTATGACCAATACGGAGCAAAGGGAAGAAACCGTCGGGGGACCGCTTTTTACCCCAGGACGAGAAAACTGAGTCCGGGGCATTCCCGCTCGCGTTTTCTTGGGACGAGCACCGGAAGTCCTCGAGCTCAGCCCGTTTCCTTCGCTGCAAGTGCATTTCCAGTGGTTTCTGACACCGGACGAGCGTTCGCCACTCGTTGGAAGCTTCGGCCATCTTTTGGACCGTTTTGGGTCGCACCACAGTTCTCCCTCCAACGAGCTCGCTTCCCGACCTATACCTCCGGAAAACGTGTCAGGGAGCATGCCAGGAGTGTGGGTTGAAGTCCTCGGAGCACGAGACCCGAAGATCGAAAGACTTATGACCAATACGGAGCAAAGGGAAGAAACCGTCGGGGGACCGCTTTTTACCCCAGGACGAGAAAACTGAGTCCGGGGCATTCCCGCTCGCGTTTTCTTGGGACGAGCACCGGAAGTCCTCGAGCTCAGCCCGTTTCCTTCGCTGCAAGTGCATTTCCAGTGGTTTCTGACACCGGACGAGCGTTCGCCACTCGTTGGAAGCTTCGGCCATCTTTTGGACCGTTTTGGGTCGCACCACAGTTCTCCCTCCAATGAGCTCGCTTCCCGATCTATACCTCCGAAAAACGTGTCAGCGAGCATGCCAGGAGTGTGGGTTGAAGTCCTCGGAGCACGAGACCCGAAGATCGAAAGACTTATGACCAATACGGAGCAAAGGGAAGAAACCGTCGGGGGATCGCTTTTTACCCCAGGACGAGAAAACTGAGTCCGGGGCATTCCCGCTCGCGTTTTCTTGGGACGAGCACCGGAAGTCCTCGAGCTCAGCCCGTTTCCTTCGCTGCAAGTGCATTTCCAGTGGTTTCTGACACCGGACGAGCGTTCGCCACTCGTTGGAAGCTTCGGCCATCTTTTGGACCGTTTTGGGTCGCACCACAGTTCTCCCTCCAACGAGCTCGCTTCCCGACCTATACCTCCGGAAAACGTGTCAGGGAGCATGCCAGGAGTGTGGGTTGAAGTCCTCGGAGCACGAGACCCGAAGATCGAAAGACTTATGACCAATACGGAGCAAAGGGAAGAAACCGTCGGGGGACCGCTTTTTACCCCAGGACGAGAAAACTGAGTCCGGGGCATTCCCGCTCGCGTTTTCTTGGGACGAGCACCGGAAGTCCTCGAGCTCAGCCCGTTTCCTTCGCTGCAAGTGCATTTCCAGTGGTTTCTGACACCGGACGAGCGTTCGCCACTCGTTGGAAGCTTCGGCCATCTTTTGGACCGTTTTGGGTCGCACCACAGTTCTCCCTCCAACGAGCTCGCTTCCCGACCTATACCTCCGGAAAACGTGTCAGGGAGCATGCCAGGAGTGTGGGTTGAAGTCCTCGGAGCACGAGACCCAAAGATCGAAAGACTTATGACCAATACGGAGCAAAGGGAAGAAACCGTCGGGGGACCGCTTTTTACCCCAGGACGAGAAAACTGAGTCCGGGGCATTCCCGCTCGCGTTTTCTTGGGACGAGCACCGGAAGTCCTCGAGCTCAGCCCGTTTCCTTCGCTGCAAGTGCATTTCCAGTGGTTTCTGACACCGGACGAGCGTTCGCCACTCGTTGGAAGCTTCGGCCATCTTTTGGACCGTTTTGGGTCGCACCACAGTTCTCCCTCCAACGAGCTCGCTTCCCGACCTATACCTCCGGAAAACGTGTCAGGGAGCATGCCAGGAGTGTGGGTTGAAGTCCTCGGAGCACGAGACCCGAAGATCGAAAGACTTATGACCAATACGGAGCAAAGGGAAGAAACCGTCGGGGGACCGCTTTTTACCCCAGGACGAGAAAACTGAGTCCGGGGCATTCCCGCTCGCGTTTTCTTGGGACGAGCACCGGAAGTCCTCGAGCTCAGCCCGTTTCCTTCGCTGCAAGTGCATTTCCAGTGGTTTCTGACACCGGACGAGCGTTCGCCACTCGTTGGAAGCTTCGGCCATCTTTTGGACCGTTTTGGGTCGCACCACAGTTCTCCCTCCAACGAGCTCGCTTCCCGACCTATACCTCCGGAAAACGTGTCAGGGAGCATGCCAGGAGTGTGGGTTGAAGTCCTCGGAGCACGAGACCCGAAGATCGAAAGACTTATGACCAATACGGAGCAAAGGGAAGAAACCGTCGGGGGACCGCTTTTTACCCCAGGACGAGAAAACTGAGTCCGGGGCATTCCCGCCCGCGTTTTCTTGGGACGAGCACCGGAAGTCCTCGAGCTCAGCCCGTTTCCTTCGCTGCAAGTGCATTTCCAGTGGTTTCTGACACCGGACGAGCGTTCGCCACTCGTTGGAAGCTTCGGCCATCTTTTGGACCGTTTTGGGTCGCACCACAGTTCTCCCTCCAACGAGCTCGCTTCCCGACCTATACCTCCGAAAAACGTGTCAGCGAGCATGCCAGGAGTGTGGGTTGAAGTCCTCGGAGCACGAGACCCGAAGATCGAAAGACTTATGACCAATACGGAGCAAAGGGAAGAAACCGTCGGGGGACCGCTTTTTACCCCAGGACGAGAAAACTGAGTCCGGAGCATTCCCGCTCGCGTTTTCTTGGGACGAGCACCGGAAGTCCTCGAGCTCAGCCCGTTTCCTTCGCTGCAAGTGCATTTCCAGTGGTTTCTGACACCGGACGAGCGTTCGCCACTCGTTGGAAGCTTCGGCCATCTTTTGGACCGTTTTGGGTCGCACCACAGTTCTCCCTCCAACGAGCTCGCTTCCCGACCTATACCTCCGGAAAACGTGTCAGGGAGCATGCCAGGAGTGTGGGTTGAAGTCCTCGGAGCACGAGACCCGAAGATCGAAAGACTTATGACCAATACGGAGCAAAGGGAAGAAACCGTCGGGGGACCGCTTTTTACCCCAGGACGAGAAAACTGAGTCCGGGGCATTCCCGCTCGCGTTTTCTTGGGACGAGCACCGGAAGTCCTCGAGCTCGGCCCGTTTCCTTCGCTGCAAGTGCATTTCCAGTGGTTTCTGACACCGGACGAGCGTTCGCCACTCGTTGGAAGCTTCGGCCATCTTTTGGACCGTTTTGGGTCGCACCACAGTTCTCCCTCCAACGAGCTCGCTTCCCGACCTATACCTCCGGAAAACGTGTCAGGGAACATGCCAGGAGTGTGGGTTGAAGTCCTCGGAGCACGAGACCCGAAGATCGAAAGACTTATGACCAATACGGAGCAAAGGGAAGAAACCGTCGGGGGACCGCTTTTTACCCCAGGACGAGAAAACTGAGTCCGGGGCATTCCCGCTCGCGTTTTCTTGGGACGAGCACCGGAAGTCCTCGAGCTCCGCCCGTTTCCTTCGCTGCAAGTGCATTTCCAGTGGTTTCTGACACCGGACGAGCGTTCGCCACTCGTTGGAAGCTTCGGCCATCTTTTGGACCGTTTTGGGTCGCACCACAGTTCTCCCTCCAACGAGCTCGCTTCCCGACCTATACCTCCGGAAAACGTGTCAGGGAGCATGCCAGGAGTGTGGGTTGAAGTCCTCGGAGCACGAGACCCGAAGATCGAAAGACTTATGACCAATACGGAGCAAAGGGAAGAAACCATCGGGGGACCGCTTTTTACCCCAGGACGAGAAAACTGAGTCCGGGGCATTCCCGCTCTCGTTTTCTTGGGACGAGCACCGGAAGTCCTCGAGCTCAGCCCGTTTCCTTCGCTGCAAGTGCATTTCCAGTGGTTTCTGACACCGGACGAGCG
The DNA here is from genome assembly GCF_025177605.1 of Cucumis melo. Lineage (NCBI taxonomy): Eukaryota > Viridiplantae > Streptophyta > Magnoliopsida > Cucurbitales > Cucurbitaceae > Cucumis > Cucumis melo. Next base: position 257,130 of record NW_026123826.1, read on the forward strand.
TTCGCCACTCGTTGGAAGCTTCGGCCATCTTTTGGACCGTTTTGGGTCGCACCACAGTTCTCCCTCCAACGAGCTCGCTTCCCGACCTATACCTCCGGAAAACGTGTCAGGGAGCATGCCAGGAGTGTGGGTTGAAGTCCTCGGAGCACGAGACCCGAAGATCGAAAGACTTATGACCAATACGGAGCAAAGGGAAGAAACCGTCGGGGGACCGCTTTTTACCCCAGGACGAGAAAACTGAGTCCGGGGCATTCCCGCTCGCGTTTTCTTGGGACGAGCACCGGAAGTCCTCGAGCTCAGCCCGTTTCCTTCGCTGCAAGTGCATTTCCAGTGGTTTCTGACACCGGACGAGCGTTCGCCACTCGTTGGAAGCTTCGGCCATCTTTTGGACCGTTTTGGGTCGCACCACAGTTCTCCCTCCGACGAGCTCGCTTCCCGACCTATACCTCCGGAAAACGTGTCAGGGAGCATGCCAGGAGTGTGGGTTGAAGTCCTCGGAGCACGAGACCCGAAGATCGAAAGACTTATGACCAATACGGAGCAAAGGGAAGAAACCGTCGGGGGACCGCTTTTTACCCCAGGACGAGAAAACTGAGTCCGGGGCATTCCCGCTCGCGTTTTCTTGGGACGAGCACCGGAAGTCCTCGAGCTCAGCCCGTTTCCTTCGCTGCAAGTGCATTTCCAGTGGTTTCTGACACCGGACGAGCGTTCGCCACTCGTTGGAAGCTTCGGCCATCTTTTGGACCGTTTTGGGTCGCACCACAGTTCTCCCTCCAACGAGCTCGCTTCCCGACCTATACCTCCGGAAAACGTGTCAGGGAGCATGCCAGGAGTGTGGGTTGAAGTCCTCGGAGCACGAGACCCGAAGATCGAAAGACTTATGACCAATACGGAGCAAAGGGAAGAAACCGTCGGGGGACCGCTTTTTACCCCAGGACGAGAAAACTGAGTCCGGGGCATTCCCGCTCGCGTTTTCTTGGGACGAGCACCGGAAGTCCTCGAGCTCAGCCCGTTTCCTTCGCTGCAAGTGCATTTCCAGTGGTTTCTGACACCGGACGAGCGTTCGCCACTCGTTGGAAGCTTCGGCCATCTTTTGGACCGTTTTGGGTCGCACCACAGTTCTCCCTCCGACGAGCTCGCTTCCCGACCTATACCTCCGGAAAACGTGTCAGGGAGCATGCCAGGAGTGTGGGTTGAAGTCCTCGGAGCACGAGACCCGAAGATCGAAAGACTTATGACCAATACGGAGCAAAGGGAAGAAACCGTCGGGGGACCGATTTTTACCCCAGGACGAGAAAACTGAGTCCGGGGCATTCCCGCTCGCGTTTTCTTGGGACGAGCACCGGAAGTCCTCGAGCTCAGCCCGTTTCCTTCGCTGCAAGTGCATTTCCAGTGGTTTCTGACACCGGACGAGCGTTCGCCACTCGTTGGAAGCTTCGGCCATCTTTTGGACCGTTTTGGGTCGCACCACAGTTCTCCCTCCAACGAGCTCGCTTCCCGACCTATACCTCCGGAAAACGTGTCAGGGAGCATGCCAGGAGTGTGGGTTGAAGTCCTCGGAGCACGAGACCCGAAGATCGAAAGACTTATGACCAATACGGAGCAAAGGGAAGAAACCGTCGGGGGACCGCTTTTTACCCCAGGACGAGAAAACTGAGTCCGGGGCATTCCCGCTCGCGTTTTCTTGGGACGAGCACCGGAAGTCCTCGAGCTCAGCCCGTTTCCTTCGCTGCAAGTGCATTTCCAGTGGTTTCTGACACCGGACGAGCGTTCGCCACTCGTTGGAAGCTTCGGCCATCTTTTGGACCGTTTTGGGTCGCACCACAGTTCTCCCTCCAACGAGCTCGCTTCCCGACCTATACCTCCGGAAAACGTGTCAGGGAGCATGCCAGGAGTGTGGGTTGAAGTCCTCGGAGCACGAGACCCGAAGATCGAAAGACTTATGACCAATACGGAGCAAAGGGAAGAAACCGTCGGGGGACCGCTTTTTACCCCAGGACGAGAAAACTGAGTCCGGGGCATTCCCGCTCGCGTTTTCTTGGGACGAGCACCGGAAGTCCTCGAGCTCAGCCCGTTTCCTTCGCTGCAAGTGCATTTCCAGTGGTTTCTGACACCGGACGAGCGTTCGCCACTCGTTGGAAGCTTCGGCCATCTTTTGGACCGTTTTGGGTCGCACCACAGTTCTCCCTCCAACGAGCTCGCTTCCCGACCTATACCTCCGGAAAACGTGTCAGGGAGCATGCCAGGAGTGTGGGTTGAAGTCCTCGGAGCACGAGACCCGAAGATCGAAAGACTTATGACCAATACGGAGCAAAGGGAAGAAACCGTCGGGGGACCGCTTTTTACCCCAGGACGAGAAAACTGAGTCCGGGGCATTCCCGCTCGCGTTTTCTTGGGACGAGCACCGGAAGTCCTCGAGCTCAGCCCGTTTCCTTCGCTGCAAGTGCATTTCCAGTGGTTTCTGACACCGGACGAGCGTTCGCCACTCGTTGGAAGCTTCGGCCATCTTTTGGACCGTTTTGGGTCGCACCACAGTTCTCCCTCCAACGAGCTCGCTTCCCGACCTATACCTCCGGAAAACGTGTCAGGGAGCATGCCAGGAGTGTGGGTTGAAGTCCTCGGAGCACGAGACCCGAAGATCGAAAGACTTATGACCAATACGGAGCAAAGGGAAGAAACCGTCGGGGGACCGCTTTTTACCCCAGGACGAGAAAACTGAGTCCGGGGCATTCCCGCTCGCGTTTTCTTGGGACGAGCACCGGAAGTCCTCGAGCTCAGCCCGTTTCCTTCGCTGCAAGTGCATTTCCAGTGGTTTCTGACACCGGACGAGCGTTCGCCACTCGTTGGAAGCTTCGGCCATCTTTTGGACCGTTTTGGGTCGCACCACAGTTCTCCCTCCAACGAGCTCGCTTCCCGACCTATACCTCCGGAAAACGTGTCAGGGAGCATGCCAGGAGTGTGGGTTGAAGTCCTCGGAGCACGAGACCCGAAGATCGAAAGACTTATGACCAATACGGAGCAAAGGGAAGAAACCGTCGGGGGACCGCTTTTTACCCCAGGACGAGAAAACTGAGTCCGGGGCATTCCCGCTCGCGTTTTCTTGGGACGAGCACCGGAAGTCCTCGAGCTCAGCCCGTTTCCTTCGCTGCAAGTGCATTTCCAGTGGTTTCTGACACCGGACGAGCGTTCGCCACTCGTTGGAAGCTTCGGCCATCTTTTGGACCGTTTTGGGTCGCACCACAGTTCTCCCTCCAACGAGCTCGCTTCCCGACCTATACCTCCGGAAAACGTGTCAGGGAGCATGCCAGGAGTGTGGGTTGAAGTCCTCGGAGCACGAGACCCGAAGATCGAAAGACTTATGACCAATACGGAGCAAAGGGAAGAAACCGTCGGGGGACCGCTTTTTACCCCAGGACGAGAAAACTGAGTCCGGGGCATTCCCGCTCGCGTTTTCTTGGGACGAGCACCGGAAGTCCTCGAGCTCAGCCCGTTTCCTTCGCTGCAAGTGCATTTCCAGTGGTTTCTGACACCGGACGAGCGTTCGCCACTCGTTGGAAGCTTCGGCCATCTTTTGGACCGTTTTGGGTCGCACCACAGTTCTCCCTCCAACGAGCTCGCTTCCCGACCTATACCTCCGGAAAACGTGTCAGGGAGCATGCCAGGAGTGTGAGTTGAAGTCCTCGGAGCACGAGACCCGAAGATCGAAAGACTTATGACCAATACGGAGCAAAGGGAAGAAACCGTCGGGGGACCGCTTTTTACCCCAGGACGAGAAAACTGAGTCCGGGGCATTCCCGCTCGCGTTTTCTTGGGACGAGCACCGGATGTCCTCGAGCTCAGCCCGTTTCCTTCGCTGCAAGTGCATTTCCAGTGGTTTCTGACACCGGACGAGCGTTCGCCACTCGTTGGAAGCTTCGGCCATCTTTTGGACCGTTTTGGGTCGCACCACAGTTCTCCCTCCAACGAGCTCGCTTCCCGACCTATACCTCCGGAAAACGTGTCAGGGAGCATGCCAGGAGTGTGGGTTGAAGTCCTCGGAGCACGAGACCCGAAGATCGAAAGACTTATGACCAATACGGAGCAAAGGGAAGAAACCGTCGGGGGACCGCTTTTTACCCCAGGACGAGAAAACTGAGTCCGGGGCATTCCCGCTCGCGTTTTCTTGGGACGAGCACCGGAAGTCCTCGAGCTCAGCCCGTTTCCTTCGCTGCAAGTGCATTTCCAGTGGTTTCTGACACCGGACGAGCGTTCGCCACTCGTTGGAAGCTTCGGCCATCTTTTGGACCGTTTTGGGTCGCACCACATTTCTCCCTCCAACGAGCTCGCTTCCCGACCTATACCTCCGGAAAACGTGTCAGGGAGCATGCCAGGAGTGTGGGTTGAAGTCCTCGGAGCACGAGACCCGAAGATCGAAAGACTTATGACCAATACGGAGCAAAGGGAAGAAACCGTCGGGGGACCGCTTTTTACCCCAGGACGAGAAAACTGAGTCCGGGGCATTCCCGCTCGCGTTTTCTTGGGACGAGCACCGGAAGTCCTCGAGCTCAGCCCGTTTCCTTCGCTGCAAGTGCATTTCCAGTGGTTTCTGACACCGGACGAGCGTTCGCCACTCGTTGGAAGCTTCGGCCATCTTTTGGACCGTTTTGGGTCGCACCACAGTTCTCCCTCCAACGAGCTCGCTTCCCGACCTATACCTCCGGAAAACGTGTCAGGGAGCATGCCAGGAGTGTGGGTTGAAGTCCTCGGAGCACGAGACCCGAAGATCGAAAGACTTATGACCAATACGGAGCAAAGGGAAGAAACCGTCGGGGGACCGCTTTTTACCCCAGGACGAGAAAACTGAGTCCGGGGCATTCCCGCTCGCGTTTTCTTGGGACGAGCACCGGAAGTCCTCGAGCTCAGCCCGTTTCCTTCGCTGCAAGTGCATTTCCAGTGGTTTCTGACACCGGACGAGCGTTCGCCACTCGTTGGAAGCTTCGGCCATCTTTTGGACCGTTTTGGGTCGCACCACATTTCTCCCTCCAACGAGCTCGCTTCCCGACCTATACCTCCGGAAAACGTGTCAGCGAGCATGCCAGGAGTGTGGGTTGAAGTCCTCGGAGCACGAGACCCGAAGATCGAAAGACTTATGACCAATACGGAGCAAAGGGAAGAAACCGTCGGGGGACCGCTTTTTACCCCAGGACGAGAAAACTGAGTCCGGGGCATTCCCGCTCGCGTTTTCTTGGGACGAGCACCGGAAGTCCTCGAGCTCAGCCCGTTTCCTTCGCTGCAAGTGCATTTCCAGTGGTTTCTGACACCGGACGAGCGTTCGCCACTCGTTGGAAGCTTCGGCCATCTTTTGGACCGTTTTGGGTCGCACCACAGTTCTCCCTCCAACGAGCTCGCTTCCCGACCTATACCTCCGGAAAACGTGTCAGGGAGCATGCCAGGAGTGTGAGTTGAAGTCCTCGGAGCACGAGACCCGAAGATCGAAAGACTTATGACCAATACGGAGCAAAGGGAAGAAACCGTCGGGGGACCGCTTTTTACCCCAGGACGAGAAAACTGAGTCCGGGGCATTCCCGCTCGCGTTTTCTTGGGACGAGCACCGGATGTCCTCGAGCTCAGCCCGTTTCCTTCGCTGCAAGTGCATTTCCAGTGGTTTCTGACACCGGACGAGCGTTCGCCACTCGTTGGAAGCTTCGGCCATCTTTTGGACCGTTTTGGGTCGCACCACAGTTCTCCCTCCAACGAGCTCGCTTCCCGACCTATACCTCCGGAAAACGTGTCAGGGAGCATGCCAGGAGTGTGGGTTGAAGTCCTCGGAGCACGAGACCCGAAGATCGAAAGACTTATGACCAATACGGAGCAAAGGGAAGAAACCGTCGGGGGACCGCTTTTTACCCCAGGACGAGAAAACTGAGTCCGGGGCATTCCCGCTCGCGTTTTCTTGGGACGAGCACCGGAAGTCCTCGAGCTCAGCCCGTTTCCTTCGCTGCAAGTGCATTTCCAGTGGTTTCTGACACCGGACGAGCGTTCGCCACTCGTTGGAAGCTTCGGCCATCTTTTGGACCGTTTTGGGTCGCACCACATTTCTCCCTCCAACGAGCTCGCTTCCCGACCTATACCTCCGGAAAACGTGTCAGGGAGCATGCCAGGAGTGTGGGTTGAAGTCCTCGGAGCACGAGACCCGAAGATCGAAAGACTTATGACCAATACGGAGCAAAGGGAAGAAACCGTCGGGGGACCGCTTTTTACCCCAGGACGAGAAAACTGAGTCCGGGGCATTCCCGCTCGCGTTTTCTTGGGACGAGCACCGGAAGTCCTCGAGCTCAGCCCGTTTCCTTCGCTGCAAGTGCATTTCCAGTGGTTTCTGACACCGGACGAGCGTTCGCCACTCGTTGGAAGCTTCGGCCATCTTTTGGACCGTTTTGGGTCGCACCACAGTTCTCCCTCCAACGAGCTCGCTTCCCGACCTATACCTCCGGAAAACGTGTCAGGGAGCATGCCAGGAGTGTGGGTTGAAGTCCTCGGAGCACGAGACCCGAAGATCGAAAGACTTATGACCAATACGGAGCAAAGGGAAGAAACCGTCGGGGGACCGCTTTTTACCCCAGGACGAGAAAACTGAGTCCGGGGCATTCCCGCTCGCGTTTTCTTGGGACGAGCACCGGAAGTCCTCGAGCTCAGCCCGTTTCCTTCGCTGCAAGTGCATTTCCAGTGGTTTCTGACACCGGACGAGCGTTCGCCACTCGTTGGAAGCTTCGGCCATCTTTTGGACCGTTTTGGGTCGCACCACAGTTCTCCCTCCAACGAGCTCGCTTCCCGACCTATACCTCCGGAAAACGTGTCAGGGAGCATGCCAGGAGTGTGGGTTGAAGTCCTCGGAGCACGAGACCCGAAGATCGAAAGACTTATGACCAATACGGAGCAAAGGGAAGAAACCGTCGGGGGGACCGCTTTTTACCCCAGGACGAGAAAACTGAGTCCGGGGCATTCCCGCTCGCGTTTTCTTGGGACGAGCACCGGAAGTCCTCGAGCTCAGCCCGTTTCCTTCGCTGCAAGTGCATTTCCAGTGGTTTCTGACACCGGACGAGCGTTCGCCACTCGTTGGAAGCTTCGGCCATCTTTTGGACCGTTTTGGGTCGCACCACAGTTCTCCCTCCAACGAGCTCGCTTCCCGACCTATACCTCCGGAAAACGTGTCAGGGAGCATGCCAGGAGTGTGGGTTGAAGTCCTCGGAGCACGAGACCCGAAGATCGAAAGACTTATGACCAATACGGAGCAAAGGGAAGAAACCGTCGGGGGACCGCTTTTTACCCCAGGACGAGAAAACTGAGTCCGGGGCATTCCCGCTCGCGTTTTCTTGGGACGAGCACCGGAAGTCCTCGAGCTCAGCCCGTTTCCTTCGCTGCAAGTGCATTTCCAGTGGTTTCTGACACCGGACGAGCGTTCGCCACTCGTTGGAAGCTTCGGCCATCTTTTGGACCGTTTTGGGTCGCACCACAGTTCTCCCTCCAACGAGCTCGCTTCCCGACCTATACCTCCGGAAAACGTGTCAGGGAGCATGCCAGGAGTGTGGGTTGAAGTCCTCGGAGCACGAGACCCGAAGATCGAAAGACTTATGACCAATACGGAGCAAAGGGAAGAAACCGTCGGGGGACCGCTTTTTACCCCAGGACGAGAAAACTGAGTCCGGGGCATTCCCGCTCGCGTTTTCTTGGGACGAGCACCGGAAGTCCTCGAGCTCAGCCCGTTTCCTTCGCTGCAAGTGCATTTCCAGTGGTTTCTGACACCGGACGAGCGTTCGCCACTCGTTGGAAGCTTCGGCCATCTTTTGGACCGTTTTGGGTCGCACCACAGTTCTCCCTCCAACGAGCTCGCTTCCCGACCTATACCTCCGGAAAACGTGTCAGGGAGCATGCCAGGAGTGTGGGTTGAAGTCCTCGGAGCACGAGACCCGAAGATCGAAAGACTTATGACCAATACGGAGCAAAGGGAAGAAACCGTCGGGGGACCGCTTTTTACCCCAGGACGAGAAAACTGAGTCCGGGGCATTCCCGCTCGCGTTTTCTTGGGACGAGCACCGGAAGTCCTCGAGCTCAGCCCGTTTCCTTCGCTGCAAGTGCATTTCCAGTGGTTTCTGACACCGGACGAGCGTTCGCCACTCGTTGGAAGCTTCGGCCATCTTTTGGACCGTTTTGGGTCGCACCACAGTTCTCCCTCCAACGAGCTCGCTTCCCGACCTATACCTCCGGAAAACGTGTCAGGGAGCATGCCAGGAGTGTGGGTTGAAGTCCTCGGGCACGAGACCCGAAGATCGAAAGACTTATGACCAATACGGAGCAAAGGGAAGAAACCGTCGGGGGACCGCTTTTTACCCCAGGACGAGAAAACTGAGTCTGGGGCATTCCCGCTCGCGTTTTCTTGGGACGAGCACCGGAAGTCCTCGAGCTCAGCCCGTTTCCTTCGCTGCAAGTGCATTTCCAGTGGTTTCTGACACCGGACGAGCGTTCGCCACTCGTTGGAAGCTTCGGCCATCTTTTGGACCGTTTTGGGTCGCACCACAGTTCTCCCTCCAACGAGCTCGCTTCCCGACCTATACCTCCGGAAAACGTGTCAGGGAGCATGCCAGGAGTGTGGGTTGAAGTCCTCGGAGCACGAGACCCGAAGATCGAAAGACTTATGACCAATACGGAGCAAAGGGAAGAAACCGTCGGGGGGACCGCTTTTTACCCCAGGACGAGAAAACTGAGTCCGGGGCATTCCCGCTCGCGTTTTCTTGGGACGAGCACCGGAAGTCCTCGAGCTCAGCCCGTTTCCTTCGCTGCAAGTGCATTTCCAGTGGTTTCTGACACCGGACGAGCGTTCGCCACTCGTTGGAAGCTTCGGCCATCTTTTGGACCGTTTTGGGTCGCACCACAGTTCTCCCTCCAACGAGCTCGCTTCCCGACCTATACCTCCGGAAAACGTGTCAGGGAGCATGCCAGGAGTGTGGGTTGAAGTCCTCGGAGCACGAGACCCGAAGATCGAAAGACTTATGACCAATACGGAGCAAAGGGAAGAAACCGTCGGGGGACCGCTTTTTACCCCAGGACGAGAAAACTGAGTCCGGGGCATTCCCGCTCGCGTTTTCTTGGGACGAGCACCGGAAGTCCTCGAGCTCAGCCCGTTTCCTTCGCTGCAAGTGCATTTCCAGTGGTTTCTGACACCGGACGAGCGTTCGCCACTCGTTGGAAGCTTCGGCCATCTTTTGGACCGTTTTGGGTCGCACCACAGTTCTCCCTGCAACGAGCTCGCTTCCCGACCTATACCTCCGGAAAACGTGTCAGGGAGCATGCCAGGAGTGTGGGTTGAAGTCCTCGGAGCACGAGACCCGAAGATCGAAAGACTTATGACCAATACGGAGCAAAGGGAAGAAACCGTCGGGGGACCGCTTTTTACCCCAGGACGAGAAAACTGAGTCCGGGGCATTCCCGCTCGCGTTTTCTTGGGACGAGCACCGGAAGTCCTCGAGCTCAGCCCGTTTCCTTCGCTGCAAGTGCATTTCCAGTGGTTTCTGACACCGGACGAGCGTTCGCCACTCGTTGGAAGCTTCGGCCATCTTTTGGACCGTTTTGGGTCGCACCACAGTTCTCCCTCCAACGAGCTCGCTTCCCGACCTATACCTCCGGAAAACGTGTCAGGGAGCATGCCAGGAGTGTGGGTTGAAGTCCTCGGAGCACGAGACCCGAAGATCGAAAGACTTATGACCAATACGGAGCAAAGGGAAGAAACCGTCGGGGGACCGCTTTTTACCCCAGGACGAGAAAACTGAGTCCGGGGCATTCCCGCTCGCGTTTTCTTGGGACGAGCACCGGAAGTCCTCGAGCTCAGCCCGTTTCCTTCGCTGCAAGTGCATTTCCAGTGGTTTCTGACACCGGACGAGCGTTCGCCACTCGTTGGAAGCTTCGGCCATCTTTTGGACCGTTTTGGGTCGCACCACAGTTCTCCCTCCAACGAGCTCGCTTCCCGACCTATACCTCCGGAAAACGTGTCAGGGAGCATGCCAGGAGTGTGGGTTGAAGTCCTCGGAGCACGAGACCCGAAGATCGAAAGACTTATGACCAATACGGAGCAAAGGGAAGAAACCGTCGGGGGACCGCTTTTTACCCCAGGACGAGAAAACTGAGTCCGGGGCATTCCCGCTCGCGTTTTCTTGGGACGAGCACCGGAAGTCCTCGAGCTCAGCCCGTTTCCTTCGCTGCAAGTGCATTTCCAGTGGTTTCTGACACCGGACGAGCGTTCGCCACTCGTTGGAAGCTTCGGCCATCTTTTGGACCGTTTTGGGTCGCACCACAGTTCTCCCTCCAACGAGCTCGCTTCCCGACCTATACCTCCGGAAAACGTGTCAGGGAGCATGCCAGGAGTGTGGGTTGAAGTCCTCGGAGCACGAGACCCGAAGATCGAAAGACTTATGACCAATACGGAGCAAAGGGAAGAAACCGTCGGGGGACCGCTTTTTACCCCAGGACGAGAAAACTGAGTCCGGGGCATTCCCGCTCGCGTTTTCTTGGGACGAGCACCGGAAGTCCTCGAGCTCAGCCCGTTTCCTTCGCTGCAAGTGCATTTCCAGTGGTTTCTGACACCGGACGAGCGTTCGCCACTCGTTGGAAGCTTCGGCCATCTTTTGGACCGTTTTGGGTCGCACCACAGTTCTCCCTCCAACGAGCTCGCTTCCCGACCTATACCTCCGGAAAACGTGTCAGGGAGCATGCCAGGAGTGTGGGTTGAAGTCCTCGGAGCACGAGACCCGAAGATCGAAAGACTTATGACCAATACGGAGCAAAGGGAAGAAACCATCGGGGGGACCGCTTTTTACCCCAGGACGAGAAAACTGAGTCCGGGGCATTCCCGCTCGCGTTTTCTTGGGACGAGCACCGGAAGTCCTCGAGCTCAGCCCGTTTCCTTCGCTGCAAGTGCATTTCCAGTGGTTTCTGACACCGGACGAGCGTTCGCCACTCGTTGGAAGCTTCGGCCATCTTTTGGACCGTTTTGGGTCGCACCACAGTTCTCCCTCCAACGAGCTCGCTTCCCGACCTATACCTCCGGAAAACGTGTCAGGGAGCATGCCAGGAGTGTGGGTTGAAGTCCTCGGAGCACGAGACCCGAAGATCGAAAGACTTATGACCAATACGGAGCAAAGGGAAGAAACCATCGGGGGGACCGCTTTTTACCCCAGGACGAGAAAACTGAGTCCGGGGCATTCCCGCTCGCGTTTTCTTGGGACGAGCACCGGAAGTCCTCGAGCTCAGCCCGTTTCCTTCGCTGCAAGTGCATTTCCAGTGGTTTCTGACACCGGACGAGCGTTCGCCACTCGTTGGAAGCTTCGGCCATCTTTTGGACCGTTTTGGGTCGCACCACAGTTCTCCCTCCAACGAGCTCGCTTCCCGACCTATACCTCCGGAAAACGTGTCAGGGAGCATGCCAGGAGTGTGGGTTGAAGTCCTCGGAGCACGAGACCCGAAGATCGAAAGACTTATGACCAATACGGAGCAAAGGGAAGAAACCGTCGGGGGACCGCTTTTTACCCCAGGACGAGAAAACTGAGTCCGGGGCATTCCCGCTCGCGTTTTCTTGGGACGAGCACCGGAAGTCCTCGAGCTCAGCCCGTTTCCTTCGCTGCAAGTGCATTTCCAGTGGTTTCTGACACCGGACGAGCGTTCGCCACTCGTTGGAAGCTTCGGCCATCTTTTGGACCGTTTTGGGTCGCACCACAGTTCTCCCTCCAACGAGCTCGCTTCCCGACCTATACCTCCGGAAAACGTGTCAGGGAGCATGCCAGGAGTGTGGGTTGAAGTCCTCGGAGCACGAGACCCGAAGATCGAAAGACTTATGACCAATACGGAGCAAAGGGAAGAAACCGTCGGGGGACCGCTTTTTACCCCAGGACGAGAAAACTGAGTCCGGGGCATTCCCGCTCGCGTTTTCTTGGGACGAGCACCGGAAGTCCTCGAGCTCAGCCCGTTTCCTTCGCTGCAAGTGCATTTCCAGTGGTTTCTGACACCGGACGAGCGTTCGCCACTCGTTGGAAGCTTCGGCCATCTTTTGGACCGTTTTGGGTCGCACCACAGTTCTCCCTCCAACGAGCTCGCTTCCCGACCTATACCTCCGGAAAACGTGTCAGGGAGCATGCCAGGAGTGTGGGTTGAAGTCCTCGGAGCACGAGACCCGAAGATCGAAAGACTTATGACCAATACGGAGCAAAGGGAAGAAACCGTCGGGGGACCGCTTTTTACCCCAGGACGAGAAAACTGAGTCCGGGGCATTCCCGCTCGCGTTTTCTTGGGACGAGCACCGGAAGTCCTCGAGCTCAGCCCGTTTCCTTCGCTGCAAGTGCATTTCCAGTGGTTTCTGACACCGGACGAGCGTTCGCCACTCGTTGGAAGCTTCGGCCATCTTTTGGACCGTTTTGGGTCGCACCACAGTTCTCCCTCCAACGAGCTCGCTTCCCGACCTATACCTCCGGAAAACGTGTCAGGGAGCATGCCAGGAGTGTGGGTTGAAGTCCTCGGAGCACGAGACCCGAAGATCGAAAGACTTATGACCAATACGGAGCAAAGGGAAGAAACCATCGGGGGGACCGCTTTTTACCCCAGGACGAGAAAACTGAGTCCGGGGCATTCCCGCTCGCGTTTTCTTGGGACGAGCACCGGAAGTCCTCGAGCTCAGCCCGTTTCCTTCGCTGCAAGTGCATTTCCAGTGGTTTCTGACACCGGACGAGCGTTCGCCACTCGTTGGAAGCTTCGGCCATCTTTTGGACCGTTTTGGGTCGCACCACAGTTCTCCCTCCAACGAGCTCGCTTCCCGACCTATACCTCCGGAAAACGTGTCAGGGAGCATGCCAGGAGTGTGGGTTGAAGTCCTCGGAGCACGAGACCCGAAGATCGAAAGACTTATGACCAATACGGAGCAAAGGGAAGAAACCGTCGGGGGACCGCTTTTTACCCCAGGACGAGAAAACTGAGTCCGGGGCATTCCCGCTCGCGTTTTCTTGGGACGAGCACCGGAAGTCCTCGAGCTCAGCCCGTTTCCTTCGCTGCAAGTGCATTTCCAGTGGTTTCTGACACCGGACGAGCGTTCGCCACTCATTGGAAGCTTCGGCCATCTTTTGGACCGTTTTGGGTCGCACCACAGTTCTCCCTCCAACGAGCTCGCTTCCCGACCTATACCTCCGGAAAACGTGTCAGGGAGCATGCCAGGAGTGTGGGTTGAAGTCCTCGGAGCACGAGACCCGAAGATCGAAAGACTTATGACCAATACGGAGCAAAGGGAAGAAACCGTCGGGGGACCGCTTTTTACCCCAGGACGAGAAAACTGAGTCCGGGGCATTCCCGCTCGCGTTTTCTTGGGACGAGCACCGGAAGTCCTCGAGCTCAGCCCGTTTCCTTCGCTGCAAGTGCATTTCCAGTGGTTTCTGACACCGGACGAGCGTTCGCCACTCGTTGGAAGCTTCGGCCATCTTTTGGACCGTTTTGGGTCGCACCACAGTTCTCCCTCCAACGAGCTCGCTTCCCGACCTATACCTCCGGAAAACGTGTCAGGGAGCATGCCAGGAGTGTGGGTTGAAGTCCTCGGAGCACGAGACCCGAAGATCGAAAGACTTATGACCAATACGGAGCAAACGGAAGAAACCGTCGGGGGACCGCTTTTTACCCCAGGACGAGAAAACTGAGTCCGGGGCATTCCCGCTCGCGTTTTCTTGGGACGAGCACCGGAAGTCCTCGAGCTCAGCCCGTTTCCTTCGCTGCAAGTGCATTTCCAGTGGTTTCTGACACCGGACGAGCGTTCGCCACTCGTTGGAAGCTTCGGCCATCTTTTGGACCGTTTTGGGTCGCACCACAGTTCTCCCTCCAACGAGCTCGCTTCCCGACCTATACCTCCGGAAAACGTGTCAGGGAGCATGCCAGGAGTGTGGGTTGAAGTCCTCGGAGCCCGAGACCCGAAGATCGAAAGACTTATGACCAATACGGAGCAAAGGGAAGAAACCGTCGGGGGATCGCTTTTTACCCCAGGACGAGAAAACTGAGGCCGGGGCATTCCCGCTCGCGTTTTCTTGGGACGAGCACCGGAAGTCCTCGAGCTCAGCCCGTTTCCTTCGCTGCAAGTGCATTTCCAGTGGTTTCTGACACCGGACGAGCGTTCGCCACTCGTTGGAAGCTTCGGCCATCTTTTGGACCGTTTTGGGTCGCACCACAGTTCTCCCTCCAACGAGCTCGCTTCCCGACCTATACCTCCGGAAAACGTGTCAGGGAGCATGCCAGGAGTGTGGGTTGAAGTCCTCGGAGCACGAGACCCGAAGATCGAAAGACTTATGACCAATACGGAGCAAAGGGAAGAAACCGTCGGGGGACCGCTTTTTACCCCAGGACGAGAAAACTGAGTCCGGGGCATTCCCGCTCGCGTTTTCTTGGGACGAGCACCGGAAGTCCTCGAGCTCAGCCCGTTTCCTTCGCTGCAAGTGCATTTCCAGTGGTTTCTGACACCGGACGAGCGTTCGCCACTCGTTGGAAGCTTCGGCCATCTTTTGGACCGTTTTGGGTCGCACCACAGTTCTCCCTCCAACGAGCTCGCTTCCCGACCTATACCTCCGGAAAACGTGTCAGGGAGCATGCCAGGAGTGTGGGTTGAAGTCCTCGGAGCACGAGACCCGAAGATCGAAAGACTTATGACCAATACGGAGCAAAGGGAAGAAACCGTCGGGGGACCGCTTTTTACCCCAGGACGAGAAAACTGAGTCCGGGGCATTCCCGCTCGCGTTTTCTTGGGACGAGCACCGGAAGTCCTCGAGCTCAGCCCGTTTCCTTCGCTGCAAGTGCATTTCCAGTGGTTTCTGACACCGGACGAGCGTTCGCCACTCGTTGGAAGCTTCGGCCATCTTTTGGACCGTTTTGGGTCGCACCACAGTTCTCCCTCCAACGAGTTCGCTTCCCGACCTATACCTCCGGAAAACGTGTCAGGGAGCATGCCAGGAGTGTGGGTTGAAGTCCTCGGAGCACGAGACCCGAAGATCGAAAGACTTATGACCAATACGGAGCAAAGGGAAGAAACCGTCGGGGGACCGCTTTTTACCCCAGGACGAGAAAACTGAGTCCGGGGCATTCCCGCTCGCGTTTTCTTGGGACGAGCACCGGAAGTCCTCGAGCTCAGCCCGTTTCCTTCGCTGCAAGTGCATTTCCAGTGGTTTCTGACACCGGACGAGCGTTCGCCACTCGTTGGAAGCTTCGGCCATCTTTTGGACCGTTTTGGGTCGCACCACAGTTCTCCCTCCAACGAGCTCGCTTCCCGACCTATACCACCGGAAAACGTGTCAGGGAGCATGCCAGGAGTGTGGGTTGAAGTCCTCGGAGCCCGAGACCCGAAGATCGAAAGACTTATGACCAATACGGAGCAAAGGGAAGAAACCGTCGGGGGATCGCTTTTTACCCCAGGACGAGAAAACTGAGTCCGGGGCATTCCCGCTCGCGTTTTCTTGGGACGAGCACCGGAAGTCCTCGAGCTCAGCCCGTTTCCTTCGCTGCAAGTGCATTTCCAGTGGTTTCTGACACCGGACGAGCGTTCGCCACTCGTTGGAAGCTTCGGCCATCTTTTGGACCGTTTTGGGTCGCACCACAGTTCTCCCTCCAACGAGCTCGCTTCCCGACCTATACCTCCGGAAAACGTGTCAGGGAGCATGCCAGGAGTGTGGGTTGAAGTCCTCGGAGCACGAGACCCGAAGATCGAAAGACTTATGACCAATACGGAGCAAAGGGAAGAAACCGTCGGGGGACCGCTTTTTACCCCAGGACGAGAAAACTGAGTCCGGGGCATTCCCGCTCGCGTTTTCTTGGGACGAGCACCGGAAGTCCTCGAGCTCAGCCCGTTTCCTTCGCTGCAAGTGCATTTCCAGTGGTTTCTGACACCGGACGAGCGTTCGCCACTCGTTGGAAGCTTCGGCCATCTTTTGGACCGTTTTGGGTCGCACCACAGTTCTCCCTCCAACGAGCTCGCTTCCCGACCTATACCTCCGGAAAACGTGTCAGGGAGCATGCCAGGAGTGTGGGTTGAAGTCCTCGGAGCACGAGACCCGAAGATCGAAAGACTTATGACCAATACGGAGCAAAGGGAAGAAACCGTCGGGGGACCGCTTTTTACCCCAGGACGAGAAAACTGAGTCCGGGGCATTCCCGCTCGCGTTTTCTTGGGACGAGCACCGGAAGTCCTCGAGCTCAGCCCGTTTCCTTCGCTGCAAGTGCATTTCCAGTGGTTTCTGACACCGGACGAGCGTTCGCCACTCGTTGGAAGCTTCGGCCATCTTTTGGACCGTTTTGGGTCGCACCACAGTTCTCCCTCCAACGAGCTCGCTTCCCGACCTATACCTCCGGAAAACGTGTCAGGGAGCATGCCAGGAGTGTGGGTTGAAGTCCTCGGAGCACGAGACCCGAAGATCGAAAGACTTATGACCAATACGGAGCAAAGGGAAGAAACCGTCGGGGGACCGCTTTTTACCCCAGGACGAGAAAACTGAGTCCGGGGCATTCCCGCTCGCGTTTTCTTGGACGAGCACCGGAAGTCCTCGAGCTCAGCCCGTTTCCTTCGCTACAAGTGCATTTCCAGTGGTTTCTGACACCGGACGAGCGTTCGCCACTCGTTGGAAGCTTCGGCCATCTTTTGGACCGTTTTGGGTCGCACCACAGTTCTCCCTCCAACGAGCTCGCTTCCCGACCTATACCTCCGGAAAACGTGTCAGGGAGCATGCCAGGAGTGTGGGTTGAAGTCCTCGGAGCACGAGACCCGAAGATCGAAAGACTTATGACCAATACGGAGCAAAGGGAAGAAACCGTCGGGGGACCGCTTTTTACCCCAGGACGAGAAAACTGAGTCCGGGGCATTCCCGCTCGCGTTTTCTTGGGACGAGCACCGGAAGTCCTCGAGCTCAGCCCGTTTCCTTCGCTGCAAGTGCATTTCCAGTGGTTTCTGACACCGGACGAGCGTTCGCCACTCGTTGGAAGCTTCGGCCATCTTTTGGACCGTTTTGGGTCGCACCAAAGTTCTCCCTCCAACGAGCTCGCTTCCCGACCTATACCTCCGGAAAACGTGTCAGGGAGCATGCCAATAGTGTGGGTTGAAGTCCTCGGAGCACGAGACCCGAAGATCGAAAGACTTATGACCAATACGGAGCAAAGGGAAGAAACCGTCGGGGGACCGCTTTTTACCCCAGGACGAGAAAACTGAGTCCGGGGCATTCCCGCTCGCGTTTTCTTGGGACGAGCACCGGAAGTCCTCGAGCTCAGCCCGTTTCCTTCGCTGCAAGTGCATTTCCAGTGGTTTCTGACACCGGACGAGCGTTCGCCACTCGTTGGAAGCTTCGGCCATCTTTTGGACCGTTTTGGGTCGCACCACAGTTCTCCCTCCAACGAGCTCGCTTCCCGACCTATACCTCCGGAAAACGTGTCAGGGAGCATGCCAGGAGTGTGGGTTGAAGTCCTCGGAGCACGAGACCCGAAGATCGAAAGACTTATGACCAATACGGAGCAAAGGGAAGAAACCATCGGGGGACCGCTTTTTACCCCAGGACGAGAAAACTGAGTCCGGGGCATTCCCGCTCGCGTTTTCTTGAGACGAGCACCGGAAGTCCTCGAGCTCAGCCCGTTTCCTTCGCTGCAAGTGCATTTCCAGTGGTTTCTGACACCGGACGAGCGTTCGCCACTCGTTGGAAGCTTCGGCCATCTTTTGGACCGTTTTGGGTCGCACCACAGTTCTCCCTCCAACGAGCTCGCTTCCCGACCTATACCTCCGGAAAACGTGTCAGGGAGCATGCCAGGAGTGTGGGTTGAAGTCCTCGGAGCACGAGACCCGAAGATCGAAAGACTTATGACCAATACGGAGCAAAGGGAAGAAACCGTCGGGGGACCGCTTTTTACCCCAGGACGAGAAAACTGAGTCCGGGGCATTCCCGCTCGCGTTTTCTTGGGACGAGCACCGGAAGTCCTCGAGCTCAGCCCGTTTCCTTCGCTGCAAGTGCATTTCCAGTGGTTTCTGACACCGGACGAGCGTTCGCCACTCGTTGGAAGCTTCGGCCATCTTTTGGACCGTTTTGGGTCGCACCACAGTTCTCCCTCCAACGAGCTCGCTTCCCGACCTATACCTCCGGAAAACGTGTCAGGGAGCATGCCAATAGTGTGGGTTGAAGTCCTCGGAGCACGAGACCCGAAGATCGAAAGACTTATGACCAATACGGAGCAAAGGGAAGAAACCGTCGGGGGACCGCTTTTTACCCCAGGACGAGAAAACTGAGTCCGGGGCATTCCCGCTCGCGTTTTCTTGGGACGAGCACCGGAAGTCCTCGAGCTCAGCCCGTTTCCTTCGCTGCAAGTGCATTTCCAGTGGTTTCTGACACCGGACGAGCGTTCGCCACTCGTTGGAAGCTTCGGCCATCTTTTGGACCGTTTTGGGTCGCACCACAGTTCTCCCTCCAACGAGCTCGCTTCCCGACCTATACCTCCGGAAAACGTGTCAGGGAGCATGCCAGGAGTGTGGGTTGAAGTCCTCGGAGCACGAGACCCGAAGATCGAAAGACTTATGACCAATACGGAGCAAAGGGAAGAAACCGACGGGGGACCGCTTTTTACCCCAGGACGAGAAAACTGAGTCCGGGGCATTCCCGCTCGCGTTTTCTTGAGACGAGCACCGGAAGTCCTCGAGCTCAGCCCGTTTCCTTCGCTGCAAGTGCATTTCCAGTGGTTTCTGACACCGGACGAGCGTTCGCCACTCGTTGGAAGCTTCGGCCATCTTTTGGACCGTTTTGGGTCGCACCACAGTTCTCCCTCCAACGAGCTCGCTTCCCGACCTATACCTCCGGAAAACGTGTCAGGGAGCATGCCAGGAGTGTGGGTTGAAGTCCTCGGAGCACGAGACCCGAAGATCGAAAGACTTATGACCAATACGGAGCAAAGGGAAGAAACCGTCGGGGGACCGCTTTTTACCCCAGGACGAGAAAACTGAGTCCGGGGCATTCCCGCTCGCGTTTTCTTGGGACGAGCACCGGAAGTCCTCGAGCTCAGCCCGTTTCCTTCGCTGCAAGTGCATTTCCAGTGGTTTCTGACACCGGACGAGCGTTCGCCACTCGTTGGAAGCTTCGGCCATCTTTTGGACCGTTTTGGGTCGCACCACAGTTCTCCCTCCAACGAGCTCGCTTCCCGACCTATACCTCCGGAAAACGTGTCAGGGAGCATGCCAGGAGTGTGGGTTGAAGTCCTCGGAGCACGAGACCCGAAGATCGAAAGACTTATGACCAATACGGAGCAAAGGGAAGAAACCGTCGGGGGACCGCTTTTTACCCCAGGACGAGAAAACTGAGTCCGGGGCATTCCCGCTCGCGTTTTCTTGGGACGAGCACCGGAAGTCCTCGAGCTCAGCCCGTTTCCTTCGCTGCAAGTGCATTTCCAGTGGTTTCTGACACCGGACGAGCGTTCGCCACTCGTTGGAAGCTTCGGCCATCTTTTGGACCGTTTTGGGTCGCACCACAGTTCTCCCTGCAACGAGCTCGCTTCCCGACCTATACCTCCGGAAAACGTGTCAGGGAGCATGCCAGGAGTGTGGGTTGAAGTCCTCGGAGCACGAGACCCGAAGATCGAAAGACTTATGACCAATACGGAGCAAAGGGAAGAAACCGTCGGGGGACCGCTTTTTACCCCAGGACGAGAAAACTGAGTCCGGGGCATTCCCGCTCGCGTTTTCTTGGGACGAGCACCGGAAGTCCTCGAGCTCAGCCCGTTTCCTTCGCTGCAAGTGCATTTCCAGTGGTTTCTGACACCGGACGAGCGTTCGCCACTCGTTGGAAGCTTCGGCCATCTTTTGGACCGTTTTGGGTCGCACCACAGTTCTCCCTCCAACGAGCTCGCTTCCCGACCTATACCTCCGGAAAACGTGTCAGGGAGCATGCCAGGAGTGTGGGTTGAAGTCCTCGGAGCACGAGACCCGAAGATCGAAAGACTTATGACCAATACGGAGCAAAGGGAAGAAACCGTCGGGGGACCGCTTTTTATCCCCAGAACGAGAAAACTGAGTCCGGGGCATTCCCGCTCGCGTTTTCTTGGGACGAGCACCGGAAGTCCTCGAGCTCAGCCCGTTTCCTTCGCTGCAAGTGCATTTCCAGTGGTTTCTGACACCGGACGAGCGTTCGCCACTCGTTGGAAGCTTCGGCCATCTTTTGGACCGTTTTGGGTCGCACCACAGTTCTCCCTCCAACGAGCTCGCTTCCCGACCTATACCTCCGGAAAACGTGTCAGGGAGCATGCCAGGAGTGTGGGTTGAAGTCCTCGGAGCACGAGACCCGAAGATCGAAAGACTTATGACCAATACGGAGCAAAGGGAAGAAACCGTCGGGGGACCGCTTTTTACCCCAGGACGAGAAAACTGAGTCCGGGGCATTCCCGCTCGCGTTTTCTTGGGACGAGCACCGGAAGTCCTCGAGCTCAGCCCGTTTCCTTCGCTGCAAGTGCATTTCCAGTGGTTTCTGACACCGGACGAGCGTTCGCCACTCGTTGGAAGC
This sequence comes from Cucumis melo, assembly GCF_025177605.1. NCBI lineage: Eukaryota > Viridiplantae > Streptophyta > Magnoliopsida > Cucurbitales > Cucurbitaceae > Cucumis > Cucumis melo. The sequence goes on from NW_026123826.1 coordinate 277,685, forward strand.
TTCGGCCATCTTTTGGACCGTTTTGGGTCGCACCACAGTTCTCCCTCCAACGAGCTCGCTTCCCGACCTATACCTCCGGAAAACGTATCAGGGAGCATGCCACGAGTGTGGGTTGAAGTCCTCGGATCACGAGACCCGAAGATCGAAAGACTTATGACCAATACGGAGCAAAGGGAAGAAACCGTCGGGGGACAGCTTTTTACCCCAGGACGAGAAAACTGAGTCCGGGGCATTCCCGCTCGCGTTTTCTTGGGACGAGCACCGGAAGTCCTCGAGCTCAGCCCGTTTCCTTCGCTGCAAGTGCATTTCCAGTGGTTTCTGACACCGGACGAGCGTTCGCCACTCGTTGGAAGCTTCGGCCATCTTTTGGACCGTTTTGGGTCGCACCACAGTTCTCCCTCCAACGAGCTCGCTTCCCGACCTATACCTCCGGAAAACGTGTCAGGGAGCATGCCAGGAGTGTGGGTTGAAGTCCTCGGAGCACGAGACCCGAAGATCGAAAGACTTATGGCCAATACGGAGCAAAGGGAAGAAACCGTCGGGGGACCGTTTTTTACCCCAGGACGAGAAAACTGAGTCCGGGGCATTCCCGCTCGCGTTTTCTTGGGACGAGCACCGGAAGTCCTCGAGCTCAGCCCGTTTCCTTCGCTGCAAGTGTATTTCCAGTGGTTTCTGACACCGGACGAGCGTTCGCCACTCGTTGGAAGCTTCGGCCATCTTTTGGACCGTTTTGGGTCGCACCACAGTTCTCCCTCCAACGAGCTCGCTTCCCGACCTATACCTCCGGAAAACGTGTCTGGGAGCATGCCAGGAGTGTGGGTTGAAGTCCTCGGAGCACGAGACCGGAAGATCGAAAGACTTATGACCAATACGGAGCAAAGGGAAGAAACCGTCGGGGGACCGCTTTTTACCCCAGGACGAGAAAACTGAGTCCGGGGCATTCCCGCTCGCGTTTTCTAGGACGAGCACCGGAAGTCCTCGAGCTCAGCCCGTTTCCTTCGCTGCAAGTGCATTTCCAGTGGTTTCTGACACCGGACGAGCGTTCGCCACTCGTTGGAAGCTTCGGCCATCTTTTGGACCGTTTTGGGTCGCACCACAGTTCTCCCTCCAACGAGCTCCCTTCCCGACCTATACCTCCGGAAAACGTGTCTGGGAGCATGCCAGGAGTGTGGGTTGAAGTCCTCGGAGCACGAGACCCGAAGATCGAAAGACTTATGACCAATACGGAGCAAAGGGAAGAAACCGTCGGGGGACCGCTTTTTACCCCAGGACGAGAAAACTGAGTCCGGGGCATTCCCGCTCGCGTTTTCTTGGGACGAGCACCGGAAGTCCTTGAGCTCAGCCCGTTTGCTTCGCTGCAAGTGCATTTCCAGTGGTTTCTGACACCGGACGAGCGTTCGCCACTCGTTGGAAGCTTCGGCCATCTTTTGGACCGTTTTGGGTCGCACCACAGTTCTCCCTCCAACGAGCTCGCTTCCCGACCTATACCTCCGGAAAACGTGTCAGGGAGCATGCCAGGAGTGTGGGTTGAAGTCCTCGGAGCACGAGACCCGAAGATCGAAAGACTTATGACCAATACGGAGCAAAGGGAAGAAACCGTCGGGGGACCGCTTTTTACCCCAGGACGAGAAAACTGAGTCCGGGGCATTCCCGCTCGCGTTTTCTTGGGACGAGCACCGGAAGTCCTCGAGCTCAGCCCGTTTCCTTCGCTGCAAGTGCATTTCCAGTGGTTTCTGACACCGGACGAGCGTTCGCCACTCGTTGGAAGCTTCGGCCATCTTTTGGACCGTTTTGGGTCGCACCACAGTTCTCCCTCCAACGAGCTCCCTTCCCGACCTATACCTCCGGAAAACGTGTCAGGGAGCATGCCAGGAGTGTGGGTTGAAGTCCTCGGAGCACGAGACCCGAAGATCGAAAGACTTATGACCAATACGGAGCAAAGGGAAGAAACCGTCGGGGGACCGCTTTTTACCCCAGGACGAGAAAACTGAGTCCGGGGCATTCCCGCTCGCGTTTTCTTGGGACGAGCACCGGAAGTCCTCGAGCTCTGCCCGTTTCCTTCGCTGCAAGTGCATTTCCAGTGGTTTCTGACACCGGACGAGCGTTCGCCACTCGTTGGAAGCTTCGGCCATCTTTTGGACCGTTTTGGGTCGCACCACAGTTCTCCCTCCAACGAGCTCCCTTCCCGACCTATACCTCCGGAAAACGTGTCAGGGAGCATGCCAGGAGTGTGGGTTGAAGTCCTCGGAGCACGAGACCCGAAGATCGAAAGACTTATGACCAATACGGAGCAAAGGGAAGAAACCGTCGGGGGACCGCTTTTTACCCCAGAACGAGAAAACTGAGTCCGGGGCATTCCCGCTCGCGTTTTCTTGGGACGAGCACCGGAAGTCCTCGAGCTCAGCCCGTTTCCTTCGCTGCAAGTGCATTTCCAGTGGTTTCTGACACCGGACGAGCGTTCGCCACTCGTTGGAAGCTTCGGCCATCTTTTGGACCGTTTTGGGTCGCACCACAGTTCTCCCTCCAACGAGCTCGCTTCCCGACCTATACCTCCGGAAAACGTGTCAGGGAGCATGCCAGGAGTGTGGGTTGATGTCCTCGGAGCACGAGATCCGAAGATCGAAAGACTTATGGCCAATACGGAGCAAAGGGAAGAAACCGTCGGGGGACCGCTTTTTACCCCAGGACGAGAAAACTGAGTCCGGGGCATTCCCGCTCGCGTTTTCTTGGGACGAGCACCGGAAGTCCTCGAGCTCAGCCCGTTTCCTTCGCTGCAAGTGCATTTCCAGTGGTTTCTGACACCGGACGAGCGTTCGCCACTCGTTGGAAGCTTCGGCCATCTTTTGGACCGTTTTGGGTCGCACCACAGTTCTCCCTCCAACGAGCTCGCTTCCCGACCTATACCTCCGGAAAACGTGTCAGGGAGCATGCCAGGAGTGTGGGTTGAAGTCCTCGGAGCACGAGACCCGAAGATCGAAAGACTTATGACCAATACGGAGCAAAGGGAAGAAACCGTCGGGGGACCGCTTTTTACCCCAGGACGAGAAAACTGAGTCCGGGGCATTCCCGCTCGCGTTTTCTTGGGACGAGCACCGGAAGTCCTCGAGCTCTGCCCGTTTCCTTCGCTGCAAGTGCATTTCCAGTGGTTTCTGACACCGGACGAGCGTTCGCCACTCGTTGGAAGCTTCGGCCATCTTTTGGACCGTTTTGGGTCGCACCACAGTTCTCCCTCCAACGAGCTCGCTTCCCGACCTATACCTCCGGAAAACGTGTCAGGGAGCATGCCAGGAGTGTGGGTTGAAGTCCTCGGAGCACGAGACCCGAAGATCGAAAGACTTATGGCCAATACGGAGCAAAGGGAAGAAACCGTCGGGGGACCGCTTTTTACCCCAGGACGAGAAAACTGAGTCCGGGGCATTCCCGCTCGCGTTTTCTTGGGACGAGCACCGGAAGTCCTCGAGCTCAGCCCGTTTCCTTCGCTGCAAGTGCATTTCCAGTGGTTTCTGACACCGGACGAGCGTTCGCCACTCGTTGGAAGCTTCGGCCATCTTTTGGACCGTTTTGGGTCGCACCACAGTTCTCCCTCCAACGAGCTCGCTTCCCGACCTATACCTCCGGAAAACGTGTCAGGGAGCATGCCAGGAGTGTGGGTTGATGTCCTCGGAGCACGAGATCCGAAGATCGAAAGACTTATGGCCAATACGGAGCAAAGGGAAGAAACCGTCGGGGGACCGCTTTTTACCCCAGGACGAGAAAACTGAGTCCGGGGCATTCCCGCTCGCGTTTTCTTGGGACGAGCACCGGAAGTCCTCGAGCTCAGCCCGTTTCCTTCGCTGCAAGTGCATTTCCAGTGGTTTCTGACACCGGACGAGCGTTCGCCACTCGTTGGAAGCTTCGGCCATCTTTTGGACCGTTTTGGGTCGCACCACAGTTCTCCCTCCAACGAGCTCGCTTCCCAACCTATACCTCCGAAAAACGTGTCAGGGAGCATGCCAGGAGTGTGGGTTGAAGTCCTCGGAGCACGAGACCCGAAGATCGAAAGACTTATGGCCAATACGGAGCAAAGGGAAGAAACCGTCGGGGGACCGCTTTTTACCCCAGGACGAGAAAACTGAGTCCGGGGCATTCCCGCTCGCGTTTTCTTGGGACGAGCACCGGAAGTCCTCGAGCTCAGCCCGTTTCCTTCGCTGCAAGTGCATTTCCAGTGGTTTCTGACACCGGACGAGCGTTCGCCACTCGTTGGAAGCTTCGGCCATCTTTTGGACCGTTTTGGGTCGCACCACAGTTCTCCCTCCAACGAGCTCGCTTCCCGACCTATACCTCCGGAAAACGTGTCAGGGAGCATGCCAGGAGTGTGGGTTGAAGTCCTCGGAGCACGAGACCCGAAGATCGAAAGACTTATGACCAATACGGAGCAAAAGGAAGAAACCGTCGGGGGACCGCTTTTTACCCCAGGACGAGAAAACTGAGTCCGGGGCATTCCCGCTCGCGTTTTCTTGGGACGAGCACCGGAAGTCCTCGAGCTCAGCCCGTTTCCTTCGCTGCAAGTGCATTTCCAGTGGTTTCTGACACCGGACGAGCGTTCGCCACTCGTTGGAAGCTTCGGCCATCTTTTGGACCGTTTTGGGTCGCACCACAGTTCTCCCTCCAACGAGCTCGCTTCCCGACCTATACCTCCGGAAAACGTGTCAGGGAGCATGCCAGGAGTGTGGGTTGAAGTCCTCGGAGCACGAGACCCGAAGATCGAAAGACTTATGACCAATACGGAGCAAAGGGAAGAAACCGTCGGGGGACCGCTTTTTACCCCAGGACGAGAAAACTGAGTCCGGGGCATTCCCGCTCGCGTTTTCTTGGGACGAGCACCGGAAGTCCTCGAGCTCAGCCCGTTTCCTTCGCTGCAAGTGCATTTCCAGTGGTTTCTGACACCGGACGAGCGTTCGCCACTCGTTGGAAGCTTCGGCCATCTTTTGGACCGTTTTGGGTCGCACCACAGTTCTCCCTCCAACGAGCTCGCTTCCCGACCTATACCTCCGGAAAACGTGTCAGGGAGCATGCCAGGAGTGTGGGTTGAAGTCCTCGGAGCACGAGATCCGAAGATCGAAAGACTTATGGCCAATACGGAGCAAAGGGTAGAAACCGTCGGGGGACCGCTTTTTACCCCAGGACGAGAAAACTGAGTCCGGGGCATTCCCGCTCGCGTTTTCTTGGGACGAGCACCGGAAGTCCTCGAGCTCAGCCCGTTTCCTTCGCTGCAAGTGCATTTCCAGTGGTTTCTGACACCGGACGAGCGTTCGCCACTCGTTGGAAGCTTCGGCCATCTTTTGGACCGTTTTGGGTCGCACCACAGTTCTCCCTCCAACGAGCTCGCTTCCCTACCTATACCTCCGGAAAACGTGTCAGGGAGCATGCCAGGAGTGTGGGTTGAAGTCCTCGGAGCACGAGACCCGAAGATCGAAAGACTTATGACCAATACGGAGCAAAGGGAAGAAACCGTCGGGGGACCGCTTTTTACCCCAGGACGAGAAAACTGAGTCCGGGGCATTCCCGCTCGCGTTTTCTTGGGACGAGCACCGGAAGTCCTCGAGCTCAGCCCGTTTCCTTCGCTGCAAGTGCATTTCCAGTGGTTTCTGACACCGGACGAGCGTTCGCCACTCGTTGGAAGCTTCGGCCATCTTTTGGACCGTTTTGCGTCGCACCACAGTTCTCCCTCCAACGAGCTCCCTTCCCGACCTATACCTCCGGAAAACGTGTCTGGGAGCATGCCAGGAGTGTGGGTTGAAGTCCTCGGAGCACGAGACCGGAAGATCGAAAGACTTATGACCAATACGGAGCAAAGGGAAGAAACCGTCGGGGGACCGCTTTTTACCCCAGGACGAGAAAACTGAGTCCGGGGCATTCCCGCTCGCGTTTTCTTGGGACGAGCACCGGAAGTCCTCGAGCTCAGCCCGTTTCCTTCGCTGCAAGTGCATTTCCAGTGGTTTTTGACACCGGACGAGCGTTCGCCACTCGTTGGAAGCCTCGGCCATCTTTTGGACCGTTTTGGGTCGCACCACAGTTCTCCCTCCAACGAGCTCCCTTCCCGACCTATACCTCCGGAAAACGTGTCTGGGAGCATGCCAGGAGTGTGGGTTGAAGTCCTCGGAGCACGAGACCCGAAGATCGAAAGACTTATGACCAATACGGAGAAAGGGAAGAAACCGTCGGGGGACCGCTTTTTACCCCAGGACGAGAAAACTGAGTCCGGGGCATTCCCGCTCGCGTTTTCTTGGGACGAGCACCGGAAGTCCTCGAGCTCAGCCCGTTTCCTTCGCTGCAAGTGCATTTCCAGTGGTTTCTGACACCGGACGAGCGTTCGCCACTCGTTGGAAGCTTCGGCCATCTTTTGGACCGTTTTGGGTCGCACCACAGTTCTCCCTCCAACGAGCTCGCTTCCCGACCTATACCTCCGGAAAACGTGTCAGGGAGCATGCCAGGAGTGTGGGTTGAAGTCCTCGGAGCACGAGACCCGAAGATCGAAAGACTTATGGCCAATACGGAGCAAAGGGTAGAAACCGTCGGGGGACCGCTTTTTACCCCAGGACGAGAAAACTGAGTCCGGGGCATTCCCGCTCGCGTTTTCTTGGGACGAGCACCGGAAGTCCTCGAGCTCAGCCCGTTTCCTTCGCTGCAAGTGCATTTCCAGTGGTTTCTGACACCGGACGAGCGTTCGCCACTCGTTGGAAGCTTCGGCCATCTTTTGGACCGTTTTGGGTCGCACCACAGTTCTCCCTCCAACGAGCTCGCTTCCCGACCTATACCTCCGGAAAACGTGTCAGGGAGCATGCCAGGAGTGTGGGTTGAAGTCCTCGGAGCACGAGACCCGAAGATCGAAAGACTTATGGCCAATACGGAGCAAAGGGAAGAAACCGTCGGGGGGACCGCTTTTTACCCCAGGACGAGAAAACTGAGTCCGGGGCATTCCCGCTCGCGTTTTCTTGGGACGAGCACCGGAAGTCCTCGAGCTCAGCCCGTTTCCTTCGCTGCAAGTGCATTTCCAGTGGTTTCTGACACCGGACGAGCGTTCGCCACTCGTTGGAAGCTTCGGCCATCTTTTGGACCGTTTTGGGTCGCACCACAGTTCTCCCTCCAACGAGCTCGCTTCCCGACCTATACCTCCGGAAAACGTGTCAGGGAGCATGCCAGGAGTGTGGGTTGAAGTCCTCGGAGCACGAGACCCGAAGATCGAAAGACTTATGGCCAATACGGAGCAAAGGGAAGAAACCGTCGGGGGACCGCTTTTTACCCCAGGACGAGAAAACTGAGTCCGGGGCATTCCCGCTCGCGTTTTCTTGGGACGAGCACCGGAAGTCCTCGAGCTCAGCCCGTTTCCTTCACTGCAAGTGCATTTCCAGTGGTTTCTGACACCGGACGAGCGTTCGCCACTCGTTGGAAGCTTCGGCCATCTTTTGGACCGTTTTGGGTCGCACCACAGTTCTCCCTCCAACGAGCTCGCTTCCCGACCTATACCTCCGGAAAACGTGTCAGGGAGCATGCCAGGAGTGTGGGTTGAAGTCCTCGGAGCACGAGACCCGAAGATCGAAAGACTTATGGCCAATACGGAGCAAAGGGAAGAAACCGTCGGGGGACCGCTTTTTACCCCAGGACGAGAAAACTGAGTCCGGGGCATTCCCGCTCGCGTTTTCTTGGGACGAGCACCGGAAGTCCTCGAGCTCAGCCCGTTTCCTTCGCTGCAAGTGCATTTCCAGTGGTTTCTGACACCGGACGAGCGTTCGCCACTCGTTGGAAGCTTCGCCCATCTTTTGGACCGTTTTGGGTCGCACCACAGTTCTCCCTCCAACGAGCTCGCTTCCCGACCTATACCTCCGGAAAACGTGTCAGGGAGCATGCCAGGAGTGTGGGTTGAAGTCCTCGGAGCACGAGACCCGAAGATCGAAAGACTTATGACCAATACGGAGCAAAGGGAAGAAACCGTCGGGGGACCGCTTTTTACCCCAGGACGAGAAAACTGAGTCCGGGGCATTCCCGCTCGCGTTTTCTTGGGACGAGCACCGGAAGTCCTCGAGCTCAGCCCGTTTCCTTCGCTGCAAGTGCATTTCCAGTGGTTTTTGACACCGGACGAGCGTTCGCCACTCGTTGGAAGCTTCGGCCATCTTTTGGACCGTTTTGGGTCGCACCACAGTTCTCCCTCCAACGAGCTCCCTTCCCGACCTATACCTCCGGAAAACGTGTCTGGGAGCATGCCAGGAGTGTGGGTTGAAGTCCTCGGAGCACGAGACCCGAAGATCGAAAGACTTATGACCAATACGGAGCAAAGGGAAGAAACCGTCGGGGGACCGCTTTTTACCCCAGGACGAGAAAACTGAGTCCGGGGCATTCCCGCTCGCGTTTTCTTGGGACGAGCACCGGAAGTCCTCGAGCTCGGCCCGTTTCCTTCGCTGCAAGTGCATTTCCAGTGGTTTCTGACACCGGACGAGCGTTCGCCACTCGTTGGAAGCTTCGGCCATCTTTTGGACCGTTTTGGGTCGCACCACAGTTCTCCCTCCAACGAGCTCGCTTCCCGACCTATACCTCCGGAAAACGTGTCAGGGAGCATGCCAGGAGTGTGGGTTGAAGTCCTCGGAGCACGAGACCCGAAGATCGAAAGAATTATGGCCAATACGGAGCAAAGGGTAGAAACCGTCGGGGGACCGCTTTTTACCCCAGGACGAGAAAACTGAGTCCGGGGCATTCCCGCTCGCGTTTTCTTGGGACGAGCACCGGAAGTCCTCGAGCTCAGCCCGTTTCCTTCGCTGCAAGTGCATTTCCAGTGGTTTCTGACACCGGACGAGCGTTCGCCACTCGTTGGAAGCTTCGGCCATCTTTTGGACCGTTTTGGGTCGCACCACAGTTCTCCCTCCAACGAGCTCGCTTCCCGACCTATACCTCCGGAAAACGTGTCAGGGAGCATGCCAGGAGTGTGGGTTGAAGTCCTCGGAGCACGAGACCCGAAGATCGAAAGACTTATGACCAATACGGAGCAAAGGGAAGAAACCGTCGGGGGACCGCTTTTTACCCCAGGACGAGAAAACTGAGTCCGGGGCATTCCCGCTCGCGTTTTCTTGGGACGAGCACCGGAAGTCCTCGAGCTCAGCTCGTTTCCTTCGCTGCAAGTGCATTTCCAGTGGTTTCTGACACCGGACGAGCGTTCGCCACTCGTTGGAAGCTTCGGCCATCTTTTGGACCGTTTTGGGTCGCACCACATTTCTCCCTCCAACGAGCTCGCTTCCCGACCTATACCTCCGGAAAACGTGTCAGGGAGCATGCCAGGAGTGTGGGTTGAAGTCCTCGGAGCACGAGACCCGAAGATCGAAAGACTTATGACCAATACGGAGCAAAGGGAAGAAACCGTCGGGGGACCGCTTTTTACCCCAGGACGAGAAAACTGAGTCCGGGGCATTCCCGCTCGCGTTTTCTTGGGACGAGCACCGGAAGTCCTCGAGCTCAGCCCGTTTCCTTCGCTGCAAGTGCATTTCCAGTGGTTTCTGACACCGGACGAGCGTTCGCCACTCGTTGGAAGCTTCGGCCATCTTTTGGACCGTTTTGGGTCGCACCACAGTTCTCCCTCCAACGAGCTCGCTTCCCGACCTATACCTCCGGAAAACGTGTCAGGGAGCATGCCAGGAGTGTGGGTTGAAGTCCTCGGAGCACGAGACCCGAAGATCGAAAGACTTATGGCCAATACGGAGCAAAGGGAAGAAACCGTCGGGGGACCGCTTTTTACCCCAGGACGAGAAAACTGAGTCCGGGGCATTCCCGCTCGCGTTTTCTTGGGACGAGCACCGGAAGTCCTCGAGCTCAGCCCGTTTCCTTCGCTGCAAGTGCATTTCCAGTGGTTTCTGACACCGGACGAGCGTTCGCCACTCGTTGGAAGCTTCGGCCATCTTTTGGACCGTTTTGGGTCGCACCACAGTTCTCCCTCCAACGAGCTCGCTTCCCGACCTATACCTCCGGAAAACGTGTCAGGGAGCATGCCAGGAGTGTGGGTTGAAGTCCTCGGAGCACGAGACCCGAAGATCGAAAGACTTATGGCCAATACGGAGCAAAGGGAAGAAACCGTCGGGGGACCGCTTTTTACCCCAGGACGAGAAAACTGAGTCCGGGGCATTCCCGCTCGCGTTTTCTTGGGACGAGCACCGGAAGTCCTCGAGCTCAGCCCGTTTCCTTCGCTGCAAGTGCATTTCCAGTGGTTTCTGACACCGGACGAGCGTTCGCCACTCGTTGGAAGCTTCGGCCATCTTTTGGACCGTTTTGGGTCGCACCACAGTTCTCCCTCCAACGAGCTCGCTTCCCGACCTATACCTCCGGAAAACGTGTCAGGGAGCATGCCAGGAGTGTGGGTTGAAGTCCTCGGAGCACGAGACCCGAAGATCGAAAGACTTATGACCAATACGGAGCAAAGGGAAGAAACCGTCGGGGGACCGCTTTTTACCCCAGGACGAGAAAACTGAGTCCGGGGCATTCCCGCTCGCGTTTTCTTGGGACGAGCACCGGAAGTCCTCGAGCTCAGCCCGTTTCCTTCGCTGCAAGTGCATTTCCAGTGGTTTATGACACCGGACGAGCGTTCGCCACTCGTTGGAAGCTTCGGCCATCTTTTGGACCGTTTTGGGTCGCACCACAGTTCTCCCTCCAACGAGCTCCCTTCCCGACCTATACCTCCGGAAAACGTGTCTGGGAGCATGCCAGGAGTGTGGGTTGAAGTCCTCGGAGCACGAGACCCGAAGATCGAAAGACTTATGACCAATACGGAGCAAAGGGAAGAAACCGTCGGGGGACCGCTTTTTACCCCAGGACGAGAAAACTGAGTCCGGGGCATTCCCGCTCGCGTTTTCTTGGGACGAGCACCGGAAGTCCTCGAGCTCAGCCCGTTTCCTTCGCTGCAAGTGCATTTCCAGTGGTTTCTGACACCGGACGAGCGTTCGCAACTCGTTGGAAGCTTCGGCCATCTTTTGGACCGTTTTGGGTCGCACCACAGTTCTCCCTCCAACGAGCTCGCTTCCCGACCTATACCTCCGGAAAACGTGTCAGGGAGCATGCCAGGAGTGTGGGTTGAAGTCCTCGGAGCACGAGACCCGAAGATCGAAAGACTTATGGCCAATACGGAGCAAAGGGTAGAAACCGTCGGGGGACCGCTTTTTACCCCAGGACGAGAAAACTGAGTCCGGGGCATTCCCGCTCGCGTTTTGTTGGGACGAGCACCGGAAGTCCTCGAGCTCAGCCCGTTTCCTTCGCTGCAAGTGCATTTCCAGTGGTTTCTGACACCGGACGAGCGTTCGCCACTCGTTGGAAGCTTCGGCCATCTTTTGGACCGTTTTGGGTCGCACCACAGTTCTCCCTCCAACGAGCTCGCTTCCCGACCTATACCTCCGGAAAACGTGTCAGGGAGCATGCCAGGAGTGTGGGTTGAAGTCCTCGGAGCACGAGACCCGAAGATCGAAAGACTTATGACCAATACGGAGCAAAGGGAAGAAACCGTCGGGGGACCGCTTTTTACCCCAGGACGAGAAAACTGAGTCCGGGGCATTCCCGCTCGCGTTTTCTTGGGACGAGCGCCGGAAGTCCTCGAGCTCAGCCCGTTTCCTTCGCTGCAAGTGCATTTCCAGTGGTTTCTGACACCGGACGAGCGTTCGCCACTCGTTGGAAGCTTCGGCCATCTTTTGGACCGTTTTGGGTCGCACCACAGTTCTCCCTCCAACGAGCTCGCTTCCCGACCTATACCTCCGGAAAACGTGTCAGGGAGCATGCCAGGAGTGTGGGTTGAAGTCCTCGAAGCACGAGACCCGAAGATCGAAAGACTTATGGCCAATACGGAGCAAAGGGTAGAAACCGTCGGGGGACCGCTTTTTACCCCAGGACGAGAAAACTGAGTCCGGGGCATTCCCGCTCGCGTTTTCTTGGGACGAGCACCGGAAGTCCTCGAGCTCAGCCCGTTTCCTTCGCTGCAAGTGCATTTCCAGTGGTTTCTGACACCGGACGAGCGTTCGCCACTCGTTGGAAGCTTCGGCCATCTTTTGGACCGTTTTGGGTCGCACCACAGTTCTCCCTCCAACGAGCTCGCTTCCCGACCTATACCTCCGGAAAACGTGTCAGGGAGCATGCCAGGAGTGTGGGTTGAAGTCCTCGGAGCACGAGACCCGAAGATCGAAAGACTTATGACCAATACGGAGCAAAGGGAAGAAACCGTCGGGGGACCGCTTTTTACCCCAGGACGAGAAAACTGAGTCCGGGGCATTCCCGCTCGCGTTTTCTTGGGACGAGCACCGGAAGTCCTCGAGCTCAGCTCGTTTCCTTCGCTGCAAGTGCATTTCCAGTGGTTTCTGACACCGGACGAGCGTTCGCCACTCGTTGGAAGCTTCGGCCATCTTTTGGACCGTTTTGGGTCGCACCACAGTTCTCCCTCCAACGAGCTCGCTTCCCGACCTATACCTCCGGAAAACGTGTCAGGGAGCATGCCAGGAGTTTTGGTTGAAGTCCTCGGAGCACGAGACCCGAAGATCGAAAGACTTATGACCAATACGGAGCAAAGGGAAGAAACCGTCGGGGGACCGCTTTTTACCCCAGGACGAGAAAACTGAGTCCGGGGCATTCCCGCTCGCGTTTTCTTGGGACGAGCACCGGAAGTCCTCGAGCTCAGCCCGTTTCCTTCGCTGCAAGTGCATTTCCAGTGGTTTCTGACACCGGACGAGCGTTCGCCACTCGTTGGAAGCTTCGGCCATCTTTTGGACCGTTTTGGGTCGCACCACAGTTCTCCCTCCAACGAGCTCGCTTCCCGACCTATACCTCCGGAAAACGTGTCAGGGAGCATGCCAGGAGTGTGGGTTGATGTCCTCGGAGCACGAGACCCGAAGATCGAAAGACTTATGACCAATACGGAGCAAAGGGAAGAAACCGTCGGGGGACCGCTTTTTACCCCAGGACGAGAAAACTGAGTCCGGGGCATTCCCGCTCGCGTTTTCTTGGGACGAGCACCGGAAGTCCTCGAGCTCAGCCCGTTTCCTTCGCTGCAAGTGCATTTCCAGTGGTTTCTGACACCGGACGAGCGTTCGCCACTCGTTGGAAGCTTCGGCCATCTTTTGGACCGTTTTGGGTCGCACCACAGTTCTCCCTCCAACGAGCTCGCTTCCCGACCTATACCTCCGGAAAACGTGTCAGGGAGCATGCCAGGAGTGTGGGTTGAAGTCCTCGGAGCACGAGACCCGAAGATTGAAAGACTTATGACCAATACGGAGCAAAGGGAAGAAACCGTCGGGGGACCGCTTTTTACCCCAGGACGAGAAAACTGAGTCCGGGGCATTCCCGCTCGCGTTTTCTTGGGACGAGCACCGGAAGTCCTCGAGCTCAGCCCGTTTCCTTCGCTGCAAGTGCATTTCCAGTGGTTTCTGACACCGGACGAGCGTTCGCCACTCGTTGGAAGCTTCGGCCATCTTTTGGACCGTTTTGGGTCGCACCACAGTTCTCCCTCCAACGAGCTCGCTTCCCGACCTATACCTCCGGAAAACGTGTCAGGGAGCATGCCAGGAGTGTGGGTTGAAGTCCTCGGAGCACGAGACCCGAAGATCGAAAGACTTATGACCAATACGGAGCAAAGGGAAGAAACCGTCGGGGGACCGCTTTTTACCCCAGGACGAGAAAACTGAGTCCGGGGCATTCCCGCTCGCGTTTTCTTGGGACGAGCACCGGAAGTCCTCGAGCTCAGCCCGTTTCCTTCGCTGCAAGTGCATTTCCAGTGGTTTCTGACACCGGACGAGCGTTCGCCACTCGTTGGAAGCTTCGGCCATCTTTTGGACCGTTTTGGGTCGCACCACAGTTCTCCCTCCAACGAGCTCGCTTCCCGACCTATACCTCCGGAAAACGTGTCAGGGAGCATGCCAGGAGTGTGGGTTGAAGTCCTCGGAGCACGAGACCCGAAGATCGAAAGACTTATGACCAATACGGAGCAAAGGGAAGAAACCGTCGGGGGACCGCTTTTTACCCCAGGACGAGAAAACTGAGTCCGGGGCATTCCCGCTCGCGTTTTCTTGGGACGAGCACCGGAAGTCCTCGAGCTCAGCCCGTTTCCTTCGCTGCAAGTGCATTTCCAGTGGTTTCTGACACCGGACGAGCGTTCGCCACTCGTTGGAAGCTTCGGCCATCTTTTGGACCGTTTTGGGTCGCACCACAGTTCTCCCTCCAACGAGCTCGCTTCCCGACCTATACCTCCGGAAAACGTGTCAGGGAGCATGCCAGGAGTGTGGGTTGAAGTCCTCGGAGCACGAGACCCGAAGATCGAAAGACTTATGACCAATACGGAGCAAAGGGAAGAAACCGTCGGGGGACCGCTTTTTACCCCAGGACGAGAAAACTGAGTCCGGGGCATTCCCGCTCGCGTTTTCTTGGGACGAGCACCGGAAGTTCTCGAGCTCAGCCCGTTTCCTTCGCTGCAAGTGCATTTCCAGTGGTTTCTGACACCGGACGAGCGTTCGCCACTCGTTGGAAGCTTCGGCCATATTTTGGACCGTTTTGGGTCGCACCACAGTTCTCCCTCCAACGAGCTCGCTTCCCGACCTATACCTCCGGAAAACGTGTCAGGGAGCATGCCAGGAGTGTGGGTTGAAGTCCTCGGAGCACGAGACCCGAAGATCGAAAGACTTATGACCAATACGGAGCAAAGGGAAGAAACCGTCGGGGGACCGCTTTTTACCCCAGGACGAGAAAACTGAGTCCGGGGCATTCCCGCTCGCGTTTTCTTGGGACGAGCACCGGAAGTCCTCGAGCTCAGCCCGTTTCCTTCGCTGCAAGTGCATTTCCAGTGGTTTCTGACACCGGACGAGCGTTCGCCACTCGTTGGAAGCTTCGGCCATCTTTTGGACCGTTTTGGGTCGCACCACAGTTCTCCCTCCAACGAGCTCGCTTCCCGACCTATACCTCCGGAAAACGTGTCAGGGAGCATGCCAGGAGTGTGGGTTGAAGTCCTCGGAGCACGAGACCCGAAGATCGAAAGACTTATGGCCAATACGGAGCAAAGGGTAGAAACCGTCGGGGGACCGCTTTTTACCCCAGGACGAGAAAACTGAGTCCGGGGCATTCCCGCTCGCGTTTTCTTGGGACGAGCACCGGAAGTCCTCGAGCTCAGCCCGTTTCCTTCGCTGCAAGTGCATTTCCAGTGGTTTCTGACACCGGACGAGCGTTCGCCACTCGTTGGAAGCTTCGGCCATCTTTTGGACCGTTTTGGGTCGCACCACAGTTCTCCCTCCAACGAGCTCGCTTCCCGACCTATACCTCCGGAAAACGTGTCAGGGAGCATGCCAGGAGTGTGGGTTGAAGTCCTCGGAGCACGAGACCCGAAGATCGAAAGACTTATGACCAATACGGAGCAAAGGGAAGAAACCGTCGGGGGACCGCTTTTTACCCCAGGACGAGAAAACTGAGTCCGGGGCATTCCCGCTCGCGTTTTCTTGGGACGAGCACCGGAAGTCCTCGAGCTCAGCCCGTTTCCTTCGCTGCAAGTGCATTTCCAGTGGTTTCTGACACCGGACGAGCGTTCGCCACTCGTTGGAAGCTTCGGCCATCTTTTGGACCGTTTTGGGTCGCACCACAGTTCTCCCTCCAACGAGCTCGCTTCCCGACCTATACCTCCGGAAAACGTGTCAGGGAGCATGCCAGGAGTGTGGGTTGAAGTCCTCGGAGCACGAGACCCGAAGATCGAAAGACTTATGACCAATAAGGAGCAAAGGGAAGAAACCGTCGGGGGACCGCTGTTTACCCCAGGACGAGAAAACTGAGTCCGGGGCATTCCCGCTCGCGTTTTCTTGGGACGAGCACCGGAAGTCCTCGAGCTCAGCCCGTTTCCTTCGCTGTAAGTGCATTTCCAGTGGTTTCCGACACCGGACGAGCGTTCGCCACTCGTTGGAAGCTTCGGCCATCTTTTGGACCGTTTTGGGTCGCACCACAGTTCTCCCTCCAACGAGCTCGCTTCCCGACCTATACCTCCGGAAAACGTGTCAGGGAGCATGCCAGGAGTGTGGGTTGAAGTCCTCGGAGCACGAGACCCGAAGATCGAAAGACTTATGACCAATACAGAGCAAAGGGAAGAAACCGTCGGGGGACCGCTTTTTACCCCAGGACGAGAAAACTGAGTCCGGGGCATTCCCGCTCGCGTTTTCTTGGGACGAGCACCGGAAGTCCTCGAGCTCAGCCCGTTTCCTTCGCTGCAAGTGCATTTCCAGTGGTTTCTGACACCGGACGAGCGTTCGCCACTCGTTGGAAGCTTCGGCCATCTTTTGGACCGTTTTGGGTCGCACCACAGTTCTCCCTCCAACGAGCTCGCTTCCCGACCTATACCTCCGGAAAACGTGTCAGGGAGCATGCCAGGAGTGTGGGTTGAAGTCCTCGGAGCACGAGACCCGAAGATCGAAAGACTTATGACCAATACGGAGCAAAGGGAAGAAACCGTCGGGGGGACCGCTTTTTACCCCAGGACGAGAAAACTGAGTCCGGGGCATTCCCGCTCGCGTTTTCTTGGGACGAGCACCGGAAGTCCTCGAGCTCAGCCCGTTTCCTTCGCTGCAAGTGCATTTCCAGTGGTTTCTGACACCGGACGAGCGTTCGCCACTCGTTGGAAGCTTCGGCCATCTTTTGGACCGTTTTGGGTCGCACCACAGTTCTCCCTCCAACGAGCTCGCTTCCCGACCTATACCTCCGGAAAACGTGTCAGGGAGCATGCCAGGAGTGTGGGTTGAAGTCCTCGGAGCACGAGACCCGAAGATCGAAAGACTTATGACCAATACGGAGCAAAGGGAAGAAACCGTCGGGGGGACCGCTTTTTACCCCAGGACGAGAAAACTGAGTCCGGGGCATTCCCGCTCGCGTTTTCTTGGGACGAGCACCGGAAGTCCTCGAGCTCAGCCCGTTTCCTTCGCTGCAAGTGCATTTCCAGTGGTTTCTGACACCGGACGAGCGTTCGCCACTCGTTGGAAGCTTCGGCCATCTTTTGGACCGTTTTGGGTCGCACCACAGTTCTCCCTCCAACGAGCTCGCTTCCCGACCTATACCTCCGGAAAACGTGTCAGGGAGCATGCCAGGAGTGTGGGTTGAAGTCCTCGGAGCACGAGACCCGAAGATCGAAAGACTTATGACCAATACGGAGCAAAGGGAAGAAACCGTCGGGGGACCGCTTTTTACCCCAGGACGAGAAAACTGAGTCCGGGGCATTCCCGCTCGCGTTTTCTTGGGACGAGCACCGGAAGTCCTCGAGCTCAGCCCGTTTCCTTCGCTGCAAGTGCATTTCCAGTGGTTTCTGACACCGGACGAGCGTTCGCCACTCGTTGGAAGCTTCGGCCATCTTTTGGACCGTTTTGGGTCGCACCACAGTTCTCCCTCCAACGAGCTCGCTTCCCGACCTATACCTCCGGAAAACGTGTCAGGGAGCATGCCAGGAGTGTGGGTTGAAGTCCTCGGAGCACGAGACCCGAAGATCGAAAGACTTATGACCAATACGGAGCAAAGGGAAGAAACCGTCGGGGGACCGCTTTTTACCCCAGGACGAGAAAACTGAGTCCGGGGCATTCCCGCTCGCGTTTTCTTGGGACGAGCACCGGAAGTCCTCGAGCTCAGCCCGTTTCCTTCGCTGCAAGTGCATTTCCAGTGGTTTCTGACACCGGACGAGCGTTCGCCACTCGTTGGAAGCTTCGGCCATCTTTTGGACCGTTTTGGGTCGCACCACAGTTCTCCCTCCAACGAGCTCGCTTCCCGACCTATACCTCCGGAAAACGTGTCAGGGAGCATGCCAGGAGTGTGGGTTGAAGTCCTCGGAGCACGAGACCCGAAGATCGAAAGACTTATGACCAATACGGAGCAAAGGGAAGAAACCGTCGGGGGGACCGCTTTTTACCCCAGGACGAGAAAACTGAGTCCGGGGCATTCCCGCTCGCGTTTTCTTGGGACGAGCACCGGAAGTCCTCGAGCTCAGCCCGTTTCCTTCGCTGCAAGTGCATTTCCAGTGGTTTCTGACACCGGACGAGCGTTCGCCACTCGTTGGAAGCTTCGGCCATCTTTTGGACCGTTTTGGGTCGCACCACAGTTCTCCCTCCAACGAGCTCGCTTCCCGACCTATACCTCCGGAAAACGTGTCAGGGAGCATGCCAGGAGTGTGGGTTGAAGTCCTCGGAGCACGAGACCCGAAGATCGAAAGACTTATGACCAATACGGAGCAAAGGGAAGAAACCGTCGGGGGACCGCTTTTTACCCCAGGACGAGAAAACTGAGTCCGGGGCATTCCCGCTCGCGTTTTCTTGGGACGAGCACCGGAAGTCCTCGAGCTCAGCCCGTTTCCTTCGCTGCAAGTGCATTTCCAGTGGTTTCTGACACCGGACGAGCGTTCGCCACTCGTTGGAAGCTTCGGCCATCTTTTGGACCGTTTTGGGTCGCACCACAGTTCTCCCTCCAACGAGCTCGCTTCCCGACCTATACCTTCGGAAAACGTGTCAGGGAGCATGCCAGGAGTGTGGGTTGAAGTCCTCGGAGCACGAGACCCGAAGATCGAAAGACTTATGACCAATACGGAGCAAAGGGAAGAAACCGTCGGGGGACCGCTTTTTACCCCAGGACGAGAAAACTGAGTCCGGGGCATTCCCGCTCGCGTTT
The DNA here is from genome assembly GCF_025177605.1 of Cucumis melo. Classification (NCBI taxonomy): domain Eukaryota; kingdom Viridiplantae; phylum Streptophyta; class Magnoliopsida; order Cucurbitales; family Cucurbitaceae; genus Cucumis; species Cucumis melo. Next base: position 296,342 of record NW_026123826.1, read on the forward strand.
TCTTGGGACGAGCACCGGAAGTCCTCGAGCTCAGCCCGTTTCCTTCGCTGCAAGTGCATTTCCAGTGGTTTCTGACACCGGACGAGCGTTCGCCACTCGTTGGAAGCTTCGGCCATCTTTTGGACCGATTTGGGTCGCACCACAGTTCTCCCTCCAACGAGCTCGCTTCCCGACCTATACCTCCGGAAAACGTGTCAGGGAGCATGCCAGGAGTGTGGGTTGAAGTCCTCGGAGCACGAGACCCGAAGATCGAAAGACTTATGACCAATACGGAGCAAAGGGAAGAAACCGTCGGGGGACCGCTTTTTACCCCAGGACGAGAAAACTGAGTCCGGGGCATTCCCGCTCGCGTTTTCTTGGGACGAGCACCGGAAGTCCTCGAGCTCAGCCCGTTTCCTTCGCTGCAAGTGCATTTCCAGTGGTTTCTGACACCGGACGAGCGTTCGCCACTCGTTGGAAGCTTCGGCCATCTTTTGGACCGTTTTGGGTCGCACCACAGTTCTCCCTCCAACGAGCTCGCTTCCCGACCTATACCTCCGGAAAACGTGTCAGGGAGCATGCCAGGAGTGTGGGTTGAAGTCCTCGGAGCACGAGACCCGAAGATCGAAAGACTTATGACCAATACGGAGCAAAGGGAAGAAACCGTCGGGGGACCGCTTTTTACCCCAGGACGAGAAAACTGAGTCCGGGGCATTCCCGCTCGCGTTTTCTTGGGACGAGCACCGGAAGTCCTCGAGCTCAGCCCGTTTCCTTCGCTGCAAGTGCATTTCCAGTGGTTTCTGACACCGGACGAGCGTTCGCCACTCGTTGGAAGCTTCGGCCATCTTTTGGACCGTTTTGGGTCGCACCACAGTTCTCCCTCCAACGAGCTCGCTTCCCGACCTATACCTCCGGAAAACGTGTCAGGGAGCATGCCAGGAGTGTGGGTTGAAGTCCTCGGAGCACGAGACCCGAAGATCGAAAGACTTATGACCAATACGGAGCAAAGGGAAGAAACCGTCGGGGGACCGCTTTTTACCCCAGGACGAGAAAACTGAGTCCGGGGCATTCCCGCTCGCGTTTTCTTGGGACGAGCACCGGAAGTCCTCGAGCTCAGCCCGTTTCCTTCGCTGCAAGTGCATTTCCAGTGGTTTCTGACACCGGACGAGCGTTCGCCACTCGTTGGAAGCTTCGGCCATCTTTTGGACCGTTTTGGGTCGCACCACAGTTCTCCCTCCAACGAGCTCGCTTCCCGACCTATACCTCCGGAAAACGTGTCAGGGAGCATGCCAGGAGTGTGGGTTGAAGTCCTCGGAGCACGAGACCCGAAGATCGAAAGACTTATGACCAATACGGAGCAAAGGGAAGAAACCGTCGGGGGACCGCTTTTTACCCCAGGAAGAGAAAACTGAGTCCGGGGCATTCCCGCTCGCGTTTTCTTGGGACGAGCACCGGAAGTCCTCGAGCTCAGCCCGTTTCCTTCGCTGCAAGTGCATTTCCAGTGGTTTCTGACACCGGACGAGCGTTCGCCACTCGTTGGAAGCTTCGGCCATCTTTTGGACCGTTTTGGGTCGCACCACAGTTCTCCCTCCAACGAGCTCGCTTCCCGACCTATACCTCCGGAAAACGTGTCAGGGAGCATGCCAGGAGTGTGGGTTGAAGTCCTCGGAGCACGAGACCCGAAGATCGAAAGACTTATGACCAATACGGAGCAAAGGGAAGAAACCGTCGGGGGACCGCTTTTTACCCCAGGACGAGAAAACTGAGTCCGGGGCATTCCCGCTCGCGTTTTCTTGGGACGAGCACCGGAAGTCCTCGAGCTCAGCCCGTTTCCTTCGCTGCAAGTGCATTTCCAGTGGTTTCTGACACCGGACGAGCGTTCGCCACTCGTTGGAAGCTTCGGCCATCTTTTGGACCGTTTTGGGTCGCACCACAGTTCTCCCTCCAACGAGCTCGCTTCCCGACCTATACCTCCGGAAAACGTGTCAGGGAGCATGCCAGGAGTGTGGGTTGAAGTCCTCGGAGCACGAGACCCGAAGATCGAAAGACTTATGACCAATACGGAGCAAAGGGAAGAAACCGTCGGGGGACCGCTTTTTACCCCAGGACGAGAAAACTGAGTCCGGGGCATTCCCGCTCGCGTTTTCTTGGGACGAGCACCGGAAGTCCTCGAGCTCAGCCCGTTTCCTTCGCTGCAAGTGCATTTCCAGTGGTTTTTGACACCGGACGAGCGTTCGCCACTCGTTGGAAGCTTCGGCCATCTTTTGGACCGTTTTGGGTCGCACCACAGTTCTCCCTCCAACGAGCTCGCTTCCCGACCTATACCTCCGGAAAACGTGTCAGGGAGCATGCCAGGAGTGTGGGTTGAAGTCCTCGGAGCACGAGACCCGAAGATCGAAAGACTTATGACCAATACGGAGCAAAGGGAAGAAACCGTCGGGGGACCGCTTTTTACCCCAGGACGAGAAAACTGAGTCCGGGGCATTCCCGCTCGCGTTTTCTTGGGACGAGCACCGGAAGTCCTCGAGCTCAGCCCGTTTCCTTCGCTGCAAGTGCATTTCCAGTGGTTTCTGACACCGGACGAGCGTTCGCCACTCGTTGGAAGCTTCGGCCATCTTTTGGACCGTTTTGGGTCGCACCACAGTTCTCCCTCCAACGAGCTCGCTTCCCGACCTATACCTCCGGAAAACGTGTCAGGGAGCATGCCAGGAGTGTGGGTTGAAGTCCTCGGAGCACGAGACCCGAAGATCGAAAGACTTATGACCAATACGGAGCAAAGGGAAGAAACCGTCGGGGGACCGCTTTTTACCCCAGGACGAGAAAACTGAGTCCGGGGCATTCCCGCTCGCGTTTTCTTGGGATGAGCACCGGAAGTCCTCGAGCTCAGCCCGTTTCCTTCGCTGCAAGTGCATTTCCAGTGGTTTCTGACACCGGACGAGCGTTCGCCACTCGTTGGAAGCTTCGGCCATCTTTTGGACCGTTTTGGGTCGCACCACAGTTCTCCCTCCAACGAGCTCGCTTCCCGACCTATACCTCCGGAAAACGTGTCAGGGAGCATGCCAGGAGTGTGGGTTGAAGTCCTCGGAGCACGAGACCCGAAGATCGAAAGACTTATGACCAATACGGAGCAAAGGGAAGAAACCGTCGGGGGACCGCTTTTTACCCCAGGACGAGAAAACTGAGTCCGGGGCATTCCCGCTCGCGTTTTCTTGGGACGAGCACCGGAAGTCCTCGAGCTCAGCCCGTTTCCTTCGCTGCAAGTGCATTTCCAGTGGTTTCTGACACCGGACGAGCGTTCGCCACTCGTTGGAAGCTTCGGCCATCTTTTGGACCGATTTGGGTCGCACCACAGTTCTCCCTCCAACGAGCTCGCTTCCAGACCTATACCTCCGGAAAACGTGTCAGGGAGCATGCCAGGAGTGTGGGTTGAAGTCCTCGGAGCACGAGACCCGAAGATCGAAAGACTTATGACCAATACGGAGCAAAGGGAAGAAACCGTCGGGGGACCGCTTTTTACCCCAGGACGAGAAAACTGAGTCCGGGGCATTCCCGCTCGCGTTTTCTTGGGACGAGCACCGGAAGTCCTCGAGCTCAGCCCGTTTCCTTCGCTGCAAGTGCATTTCCAGTGGTTTCTGACACCGGACGAGCGTTCGCCACTCGTTGGAAGCTTCGGCCATCTT